>NC_034594.1:126332266-126414204 GCF_900095145.1 Mus pahari
ATTAGATTTTGTTTGTTCATTTGTTTTTAAACATTTCAAAGGATTTATTTTATGTGTGTGTGTATGTGCTTGAGTATGTGTGTATACCATGTGTGTGGACATCAGAAGAGGACTTCAGATCCCCTGGAAGGAGAGTTATGTGTGCTTGTGAGCTGCCGTGTGCCAGTGGAGCTGAGGAGCAAACTTGGCTGTTGTGTAAGAGCTAGAAGCGCCCTTAGCCACTGGGCCATCCCTCCAGCTCCAGGAGATTTTGTTTTACATTAAATCACTGTAGGGCTCTTGTAAGTATTGTTCTTGCAGGGGACCCAAGTCTTGTTGCCAACCCCCATATCTCACAACTGTCTGTAACTCTGGCTCCAGGGGATCTGATGACCTCTTTGGGCCTCCAAAGGCATCTACCCTCAAGTGCACACAGACTTACATACAATTAAAGTGAACGAATAATTCTTAAAAGACAACAACAGATAGTCATTTTGTGAAAGGTTTTTTTCAGCATGTACCGGAAATGAACTACGTTAGGTTTTTGAGTGGTACTAGAAAGGACATTTGTAAGGGTTGGAGTATGTACAAAAAATGACACGTGTTACAAAAGGAAATGGAATGTGGGCGTTATGGTAAGAAAAGTGTTGTATTTGCCAAAGAGATTGACAGTGACTGGATTTGGCTACAGGGTACTCAGTGGAGTTTTATAAAAGCAGAAATTGAGTTCATGAGGGCTGGGACTTGCGAGTTTGAGAAGAGGAGACACAAGGGGAGACACACTCGGGACAACCACCACAAAACCTAGCCCGAGGAGACACATCAAGTCTTGCCTGGGGTAAATAACACAAACAGAATAAGAACCAAGTGTCTCAGGCTTTTCCATTTACTGTGCTGGGAAGCCCTAATGAGAAACCGGACTTCAGCACTCTCATCCTGCATGAAGAAACATAAATTGGGACACGGCTGGTGGTCGCCCTCCCGGCCAGGAAGCAGAATCCCTGAAAACTGAAGCCAAGCTCTGGAACAATGGAGTGATCACTGTGTGGGCCTTCACCTGTGTTTGTATTAGCAAACCCACAAGATCAAGACAATCATTCCTTGAGTTCCAGCCTCCATGAGCATCACCCCTCCAAACACACTGCGTTCTGTCTGGAGGCGAAAACGTAAACACAGCAAAGGTCACATAATCTAAATTAGTTAATGAACACCCCTGGGAATTACAAATGGTTAGGCCTTTCCTGATCTCAAGCTGCTTATCATCAGCTAAAGGATTAATCCAAGACACCCACCAAAGTAGCCAAATGGTGCGCTCGCTCTGGATGAGAAGGCAAGGTAACTGAAATGAGCACTTTTAGTAAGAGTAAGAGTGCTGTGTGGCAGAGGCTAGCACTGGCATGACTCTGAAGAAGAAGAGGGCGGAGGAAGAGGCCAAAGGACATGAACATGCTGGAAGATGGCGGGGTCTCAAAGCAGAATCTCTGGGCAGCAACCAGGAAGCCAAGGCTGGCTCTGAAAGCAGGGGTTTTCACTAGGAACCTACAGATACCAGGAACAGGGGGACAGCTTGTTCTCTTACAGTCCCCAGTGACAGTCCTTCCAACACTCACGCTGCACCTGTCTACCACTCAGTAGACAGTAGAGGATACCAGCTGGAAAGAGCCTGAGCTCCCAGACACAAGATTCCTGGGCTGGTAACTCATTTTAAAATATCTGCCAAGCTACAGTTCTCACACACCCAAAAAATGCATAGCCTCAGGACATCTCTGGCTCCTCTCCCGGAGCACTCTAGCTGAAGCCAAAGAGAAGTACAAACTACTCCAGGGAATCCACAAGTTCAGAAAAGAACCCTTCCAGAAAGGAGTGAAGGCAGATTCTCCAGCCCAGGGGAGACTTACTGCTTCTACCTCTTATGGCAGCACAAGTTAAAGTTCACAGCCTACCATTTCTGAATCTTACAACATCTCGAGTACAGAGCTTGGGAAAGGATTAGCTGGCTGACTCTGCTTCACGTGGCACTGACTGAAACCATCTAGCGGCTGGCAGCTGGCAGCTGGGCTGTGAATAGCTGAAGCTTTCGTGGGGACAAAAGGAAGGCGAGACAGAGTTAGGGACACTCAAGAGTGTACAACCCTGTCCTCCTAAGCTTGGTGGGTGCATGGAAGCCACACTTCGGTTTGGTTTGCAGCAGCTCTGGCTCTGGGAGATCAAGGTGCAAGGTGTCGATCCTCTCAGTGGGTTGGTCAATGAACCCACCCTGCGATATGTAATGAGTTCCCCACACCATCCTGGAAGACACAGACCTCGTCTTAAAAATGCCAGTAAAAAAATTTTTAGGAGAAAGAGACAATAAGAACATGCAAATTAGACAGATTCAGTCTCTATGGGAAGCCCAGAAAAACAGATGGATTGGCACATACTGAGTGCAGCTGAAGCAACAACAGCCAGATGCTGCAGGAAGAGGAAGCTGTTCTCATGGATAACTTAGTCCTCAGTTAACACATGCATGTGTGCACGCGCATGGGCACACACACACACACACACACACACACACACACTGTGCAGAGTAGTGAAGTCATGGGAAATTACGTACAAAAAAATCTGAGAAAAGTATGTGTGTGTGTGTATGTGTGTGTGTGTGGTGTGTATATACACACAAATCAAAGTTGTGTTCTAGACTCAGGTAGTTATGATCTGGTTTTTAATGGCACAATATCTTGTGAGAACTTGAAGTTGAATGGAATTTGGGCAATTCTTTGGTATATGGGATTGCTGTCTCTGTTCCATACCCACCTCCTATGCCCTAGCAGTCCTAAGGGGACAGTAGCATACTCCTCTGGCACATCTCAGGACCTACAGCTGGATGACACATGGACCTACCTATCCCCAAAACTTAAAATCCGACTCAGAGAAACCATATGCTGTGGGGACTGAAAGCCTGGACCCAGCCCCACAATTCTGTCACTTGTTCTTTTTCTGTTGCTCTTGTCTGCAGAGACAGTCCTCCATCTTTAAATGTAGCTGAGGGTGACCTCGAACTCTTGATGCTTTTGCCTGTATCTCTCTGAGCAGCTGTGATCAGAGTCTGCCATAACACCCCGCAAGACTCAGCACTATTTGTACTAAGCCATTTAAGTTCAATTGCTTCTCAGATTATAAATAAGATTTCAAAATCCAGAGTTCTGAATATGGTTAGCAAGAAGACATAAACTATTATTTTTATGGATGACTGCCTACATGTAAAACCTGAACGAATCTAAAGGTAAATTATCAAAAGAAGAGAATTAAACAAATTACTTGAAGCCCATATTTTAAAAGGTCTACTTTTCTGCACACTGCTACAAAGGATTATGATTTACTTTGAAATTAAGTCAGCAATAAAAAAAAAAAAAAAAAAAAAAAAAAAAAAAAAAAAAAAAAAAAAAAAAAAAAAAAAAAAAAACAGGAATAAATCCAACAGAAAAACAAGAAGACTCTTGAGGATGAAATTATAAAACATTACTGGAATTACTTAAAAACATGTAAATTATGACAAGTTTATGACAAACGCATTAATATCTGAACATTAATGCAAACCAAATGGGCATCAAGTCAGTATGGATTAAATCAAGATGCAAAGAACTTTCTGAGGAACCTCATTCTAGAATTTACAGGGAAGAAAGAGTTCTAAATATAACTAGGATCTTTCTAAAATAGAATACATCTGAAAAGGACTTGCACTCGCCAGTAAGGAAAATGCACACAATGAAAACCCAAACCTTAGATCTTAAAAAGAAACAAAGATTTCTTACATAAGACACAGAAGGGCTGACTGCCAAAGAAGGTACTAATAAATATGGTCATACTGAAATTAAGAAACACTGTTCAACGAGGCTGGACAGATAGACGGCTTGGTGGTTAAGAGCACTTGCTGCTCTTGTAAAAGACCTGGATTCGATTCTCAGCACCCACATGGTGGATCATTTCCATTTTTAATTCTAATTTCAAGGAATCTGATGTCTTCTTCTAACCTCCAAGAGCACTGGGTACACATGTGGTACATAGACATGAATCCAGCAACACACTCATACATATAGTAAAAAACAGATGTTTAAAAAAGAAAATATCCCAAAAAACGTAGAAAAAATAAAAAGACAAATCACATCAGACACAATGCAAAACGAAGGATGAATCAGTAGCAGCATAGCTGCAGAAGTCTACAAAGCAATAAGGGCAAAAACCATGAAGCAACATTCTACAGGAAAAGAAATAGGGAAGATCCAGAAACACATGGAAAGAAAATTTTAGATGCAAAACACTTTGACACAAGCTTATACTAATGAGTGGGTACATTTACAAATTTTCAGTGTCAGGGGTAGACCAGCTAGCTTGCCAGCACTGCTGGTGGATATCCAAATTGATACCACCCCAGGAAAAAAACAAAAAAAACAGTATTATCTCATAAAATTGAAGACACACATTGTTGTGAACACCACCAAGTTGAAGAGACTCTCTCCTATGTGAGTACCAGGAGGCATGAGTGAAGGTAACCATAAGGGCATTACTCCCATACAACAAACTGAGTCAGCAGAATGATCTAGCTACATTGTAACCTTCATGGGGGGGTGGGGGGGAAGATGAGCTGCCTTTAGAAAAGCTGTAGAAAGTGGAAACTGTAAAGGCTTCAAATTACCCATGATTAGGTACATAGTAGCATTTTTGTAAGGCTCAAAGCCAAGCAGTAACATCACTCTTTAGGAAGAGATGACAAAACTAACTTCTTTCAAAAGCAAGAAGGAAACATAAAAGTCCAGTGGAGATTAGGGGTACTCCTGAAGTTCCTGCCGTCTTTCTAAGGAAGCTTTTTATTCCACAATCTATTAAACATTCCTGTGCACTGAAATTGTATTGTTGAACAAGCAAACGGTTATTTTACCTTGTATTCATCTCTATGTAAAAACAAACAATTCATACTAGGCAACTGTAAATCTCATATTATATTTAAAGACAAGAAAACTCAGAGATAAGTTAGTTTGCTGCTGGTAAGTACTAGAGAAGCATTGGGGACAACTAGGATTTCAACTGTGAAGACTAATCCCCAGGGTCACTGGTCCTCAGGATTAAGAATGAATACTATAGACAGGGAAAAGCTTCAGTGATCCTTCAAAAATAAACAGAAGCAGTCTGTGGTGGCTCACACCTTGATCCTAGCACTCAGGAGGCAGAAGCAGATGGGTCTCTGTGAGTTCCAGGACAGCTTGCTCTACAGAGTGAGTTCCAGGACAGCCAGAACAACACAGACAAACCCTGTCTCAATCACACACACACATACACACACACACACACACACACACACACACACACACACACAGCATAATGATCATACCAATAATCTCAGCACTGAGGAGGCAGTGGCCAATCTGATCTACATATCAAGTTCCAAGTTTGATCAAGTTCAAGGCCCTGGCTGGGTCTTATAGTAAGACTTTGTTTCAACACACACGCACGCACGCACAGCAATTTAGAATATATAGAAGATATGGATGTGTGTACATGTTTGTTAGTCTGTGTGAACTCATGGGGGAGACTACAGTGCTGGGGACCGATCCCAAGGCCTGATGATACATGTTAAACACAAACTCCACCAATGAGTTAGTTACATTCCTAGTGCCTAGGACTTTATAGTTAATAAAACAGAAACAGAAAGCCTTCACCTGAGAAATTTTGCTGTCCTAAGAAAAGAAACTTGTGCTAGGTGTGGTGGCACACGCCTTTAATCCCAGCACTCGGGAGGCAGAGGCAGGCGGATTTCTGAGTTTGAGGCCAGCCTGGTCTACAAAGTGAGTTCCAGGACAGCCAGGGCTGTACAGAGAAACCCTGTCTTGGGGGAAAAAAAAAAAAAAAAAAAAAAACTGTGAGAAAACAATTCTGTGGCCTATCTCCAACACTGAATGAATGCAGCTCTTTCACTCTTCCAAAGCCAGGGTCTAGACATATTTAATTGTTGAACTTACCCCGTGCCTCACTGTCACATTTAGAATGAAAATTTCAGATTCATCAAGACAATGGAAGAACAGCGGGTGCCTCCCATATTACAAGTCAGACCTCAGCTCCAAACCACTGACCCAACAGTTCAGTCAAACACAGCTCCTTTCCCTCCTGTCCCCCACATTGTCAATACTGGAAAAAATTGGAAATCAGACCAATATATTCAAGACTCACTGAGGAGACTTCCCAAAGAAGATGCTAAGTAACTCCCAAGGGCCGATGAGAGGCACAATAAAAACTGTTTATCACACTGGCAGAAGGTGGAGCAAGGTTTACAAAGGTTTCATTCCCAAAGAAGCTGAGACAGTAAAGCCCAGAAGATCACACGGCACATCCGAGCAAAGGGTTAGGTTTCTGAGCAAATGAAGAAAATCAGACCAAGAAACCCCCGAGAAACAGAATTAAAAGAAGTCAATTCAAAGAGATCACAATCCTTTAGAAAGCAAAAAGAAGATAAGAGAAACCTACTGGCGTGAGCATTTAGGACGACTCCTGAGAATGGTAACTTTAGAGAGATTGAGAGAGAGAGAGAGAGAGAGAGAGAGAGAGAGAGAGAGAGAGCGCAGAGAGAACAGAAGACACCCATATCAGCTTCTGCAGGCAAGCAAACCTACTTCCAACTCAGAAGGTATCTCAAGGCAGCTTTAACACACCAAACTCTCAGCAGAACTACAGGGAACGTTAGAAGTGAAACTGGTCCTCCACAAAAACCTGAATACAGGTCTGTGTGCAGGTGGCAGGATGCTTGCCTGCCAAGCAGAAAGCCTGGAGTTTGATTCCCCAGAAGCACATAAAACCTGTAAGCCCACACGTGGGAAGTTGAGGTGGGAAGATCAAGAGTTCAAAGCCATCCTCAAGAAAAGAAAAGAAAAGAAAAGAAAAGAAGAGAAGAGAAGAGAAGAGAAGAGAAGAGAAGAGAAGAGAAGAGAAGAGAAGAGAAGAGAAGAGAAGAGAAGAGAAGAGAAGAGAAAAGAAAAGGAAGAGAAAGAAATCCATCCTTTCAATGTAACAGATGTTTGGCTTTCCTTTATTTTATGTGTATAAATGTTTTGTCTGCAGGTTTTCATGTGCACTGTGTGTGTGCCTGGTGCCTTAGAGGTCAGGAGAGCATTGGAATCCCTGAAACTAGAGCTTAGATGGATGCTAGTCACCATGTGGGTGCTGAGAACTGAACCCAGATCCTCTGCAAGAGTAACAAGTACTCTGAACTGCTGAGCCACCTCCCCAGCCGTGCAGAAGTTTGTATTACAGGGCTTTATCTAGTTACTTGGATAATAACCCAATTCATCAACTGTTTTTTTTTTTTGGGGGGGGGGGGTTCAAGACAGGGTTTCTCTGTATAGCCCTGGCTGTCCTAGAACTCACTTTGTAGACCAGGCTGACCTCAAACTCAGAAATCTGGCCTCAAACTCAGAAATCTGCCTGCCTCTGCCTCCTGAGTGCTGGGATTAAAGGCGTGCGCCACCATGCCCGGCTTCAACTGCTGGTTTTATGTTAAATGTTTACATACCACTTACCCGTAGAAGTGGTACAACTTAAAAGTGCAACCAAATGGGGTATGCAGCCATGATCTTCTATCTATGACTCTAAATTTTAAAAAGTTTGAAAGCATAGATGTTTTGTTTAATAGAATACATCTTGTGTGAGGCTATCTTGGTCTTTAATCACCCTATTTCATGAGAACATACTTTGCAGCCAAAATGTCAGTTATTGCATATATAATATATGTACACTGTAATATACAACCATTTTGCTAAATCTACTATGATTTCATATGTTCCTAATGCTAAGATTCCAGAAAGGAGACTGTGTGGTCATGTGACCAGTGGATGACATGAGTGGTGTTTCTAAAACACATCTGGATTTTAAAATGGTTGTGATTCATCTATCATTGCTGAAGGTAAACAGAATCAGAACTGTTGGCTAAATCAAGACTTGTCCTGTGCATCTGTATCCTGTCAACATGTAGACAGATGTGCTCCCCCAAGATGGATCTGACATGGATAGCCTGGCGATTTAGGTGTGCACCAATCCAATAAGTAAGATCTCGGGGTCAAGGCAGGGGCTGAGAACCAAGAGTGAAACCATCACATTAAAAGGTAAATTCTGAGGCTGACAGACTGTAGGAGACAGAGGGCCTCCTGGGAGACTGTCTTCTCCCCATGGCAGGGAAGCTAGTCCCACAAAATCCCAACGATGGGGTTATCTAAAGAAGATATGCAATGAAAGCAGTAGCAGCTAATAGGTCAACATGGATGGGGGAAATCTCAAGGCCCACATCCAGATGAAGAACTGAAGGCAAGTAATGGCTGCTGAGAGTGGGATGGGCCTTCTTCAAGGACAAGCACCCTAGTGGGTCACCCAGTTCAAAGTGGCCAGTGCGAAGCACATACATGTGGGTAACACTAAAGAGTTCAGCAGCTTGTATTTATAAAGGTGTATATAAAAATATTTTAAAAACAAGAAACCATAAATTTGAGAGGCACTGGAGCAAAGAAAAACTCATATCTGAAATTCTCAAAAGTAAAGAAATTTGGGGAGTTAGCTTGCTTGCTTTCTTTCTTTCTTTCTTTCTTTCTTTCTTTCTTTCTTTCTTTCTTTCTTTCTTCTTCCTTTCTTTCTTTCTGCTGTTGTTGGCTTTTCTGTTTGTTCATGGTTGCTTTGTTTTGTTGTTTTTTGAAATAGGGTTTTTTCTGTGTAGCCCTGACTGTCCTGGAACTTACTCTGTAGACCAGGCTGGCCTTGAACTTGTAAACTCCTGCCTCTGCCCTTCAAGTACTGGAACTAAAGGCATGCACCACCACCTCCTGGTTAATGATAAGTTTCAAGTTAAAAAAATAAAAATAAAGTGAATTCTGCAAAGGTAGGGAGTGGTGGTCATGCTGAGGTAGCAGGAGAAAAATGTAGGCTTTCCTTAGGAAGGAGGCTCTAGGATCTTTAGGGCTCATGGACAATATGCCGGCTACTGTCCTCAAATGAGAAGAGATCTCTGAGGAAGACTCCACAAAAAGACCACCACGTGGGGGAAGGGGGTACTGCCACACAGGAGTTGGCAGGCACAGCTCCAGGAGAAACGTTGCTATGCACTGCGGTCTGCCAAGATCTGTTCTCATTGTCCTTGTCATAATAGTGCAAATGACCTATGTCACATCCAGGTCTTAGTCTTAACACTTAGACACACAGTTCTCAACAGTGTGAACTTATTAGGAGGAGAGAAGTGCCCGTCCCTCAAAATCAACTGTACACAAGGAAGGCACTCTAAGGAGTGGCAGATGAGGACCATAATCCCACATCCCAGATCGCCCTGAACTCATCACAGACCCACCACATAAAAACAAACAAACAAAAAAACAACTAAAACAAACAAACAAACAAACAAAAAACAGATATCAATGTTTGTTGGGTTATTTGGTACCGGGGTTTAGTGCTATGCTATTGTAGAAGCTACACCACATACTCCATCCTACCCAGCCATCCAACTTCAACCCTATCTAAAGGGAAACTCCATCTTGGGAAAACATCAACTGCTGCTTCTTCTTGCAGTGATCTGGACGCTGTGGTCACAGTGTCACTGAAGAATCTATTGAATTCATTCATCCAACAAGCTTTTCTGAGTACAGCCTGCCAGACCGAGAATACCAGGCTGTGTGTACACCAGAGACACAAAGCTGTGAAGGAGACAGTTAATAACCCCTCTGTGCCGCATCTTTTCACCCAGATTTTAAGCTCAAATCCTCTCTCCCTAGTCCCCAGCATTTTACAGTGTCTTCTGCATAATAGATATTCTAAATATGCGTAAGAGGGGCTAAGAAATCACTGAGTTTGTGTTAGCTTCGGGGAATTCATCTAATGGGGTAAATCCAGGCAACAGACCCACACCCCTCACCTCACAGACCTGCAGCCTTTCCACTCAACTTCAGAATCAGATGAACGATAGACCTGGCACAACATAAAGACAAATACAAATATGATGAAGGAGAGTTTTAAATCAGTGGAAGAGCTGAAATGCCACTAGACCTTTAGCGGCTGCATTTAGGGAGCAGTCGAGCAAAGTGAAAAGGAGTCAGGGAAGAGAGAATCACTGTGGTGTACACAAGCTCACTGTGACTGAAATGCAGAGCCAGGCACACAACCAGCACTGCTTCAGCATTCACCAAGGAGGCCCAAAGCTCCTTCCCTTCACATCTGTATCACCCCCTGCTTAATGGGCAGTTCTGCTCTGTAGCTTCCTAATTTCATTATTATGTAGAAGATAGCATTTAAATGGCTGGTTCTGACAAGTCTCAGGTCAGAGAATGCAAGAATCCCAATACTGGTTAGAGAGCTGGCTCAGTGGTTAAGAGCACTGACTGTTCACTGACCTCTGTTCTTCCAGAGGTCCAGAATTCAATTCCCACATGGTGGCTCACAACCATCTATAATGGACATCAGATGCCCTCTTCTGGTGTGTCTGAAGACAGCAGCAGTGTACTCATATACATATAAATAAATCTTAAAGGTCACCAGACAGTTGCTTCTGAGAAGGCATTTATATGGACTGTCTTTGTAGTATTCATAAGGACTGCTGACAGTCTCTGTAGGTAACTGGAGTTTCTGCAGTTCCCATGTTCTTGTCACAGAGTGTCCCAGGATTAGCATTAGGGATCTGTTGACATGTTTGCTCTCCCACTAGACCACATTTTTCTTTCTTCTTCTCTTTGGCTCTTTGGTTATAGACTAGCTATGCCCAGGCTGCCCAGAAGTCTAAATTCTCCCGCTAGAATGAGAGCCATGCCCCACCGTTATATTCCCCTCAATGCCCACCTAAATGTTTTTAACTTCCTATTCCTCCAGGACTCAACATCCAAAGCACTGCTTAAAGCCATCTTTTAACCCGGCCATCACCTCCAGTCACTCGTTCATCCCACACACAGCCTCCCGGCTGCTTCAGACAAATCAGACTTTTAGATCCAAGGCACCCAGTGGCCAGAGCTGCCTTCCTGTTTGAAAGGCAAGAATAAATGCCACATTCTTTTTTTTTCTCTTCACCTTCATTTCTATCTAATTTATGAAGGCTTAATATTTCCAATGCATAAGAAAAACAGAGCAAGTCCCACATAAAACATTCCACTTGTTGAGTTTCCAAGTGCCGGTCTCAAGTTGTCAGATGTCCCGGCAGATGTCTAACGCTCAGGCTCATGAATGACCTTTCCTGTCCTGTCTTTTGTTTCTCTGTGCTTCCTTGAGACTTCCTGTTTGATTAACCACACACTTGGGTGTTCAAGCTCCATGTGTCCATTATTCACCATAAAAGGGACCAGGGAAGTAACCAGCCAGTTAAAACACAAAACGACTTAGGAACAAAACCAGCTGCATCTGAGAAGAAGGCCAAGGAGCCAGTGGGGATCCAGGCAATCTGTGAATTCCAAAAACAAGACCCATTCAGTCAGGCATGGTTAACAGGCTGCTGACTGGGCACTGGAGGCCCATTTCCTAACTGAAGCTCACCAGGGCCATGAATGAATCTGTTTTCAGTTACCTCCCAGCCACATCCTCACCACCCCACCCACAGTCGGCCTCAAGGGACTGAAATGGCCTCTCGGTCTCTTTCTCTCACAGAAGAGCCAATACCAACTAAAAGGCTTCTAGAAAAACGTTAACTTCCCTTTTACTTCCCAACCTAAAAAACAGGTCCTCAGGCCCTTTCCTAAAGCAGCCATGGAAGTAGAAGCAGGACAGATACAGACACAAGAACGGAAGCACAGACAGCAAGTCCACATTCTCTAGACATCTGGAAGGTTTGTCCGTTTCCAGAGTCTCCCCTAGTCGTGGTCCACACCCACCGCTGCCGTCTGGGCCAGTTTTACAAGGGATGTCATCTAAAACCAGAGCCTCCTCGAGATGACTACCAAACCAAGCAGCTCCCATGTCCACCACAGGTCAGGGCTAACTTCTTTCTCGGTATGGGGTAAAAACCCTGACAACAGCAGCAAACATGCTTGAACTTCTAAAGCTGATAAAGTAAACAAATTTTATCACAGCTGCATTACAGATGTTTCCACAAACTTTCATAATCTGTAAAATTCTAAGAATCTGTAATCTCTTGGGAAGTTTCTATTGCGTGTGTTTATCTAAAATACTCACTATTAATTCCAATTCTGTATAGAAGTGATCTACAAAGTCAATCTGGGGCATGCAGTCTCCTGATCGAAACACTTTTCCCACAAAGAGGTCTTAAGGCATCTAACAAGCGTCATCAGTCCCCACCCCATAACCTTCATCCCAGCTTCTCCCCACATCCAAAAGGAACAACTGCAAGGACAATTTTAGGATACTCGCTTGTATCAAATTATGATCTCATATTAAAGCACAAACCAAAAACTTAGCTGAGCGTGATGATGCACACCTTTAATCCCAGCACTTGGGAGGCAGAGGCAGGCCACTCTCCACGAGTTCAAGGCCAACCTGGTCTTCCCAGTGAATTCCAAGCCAGCCAGTTACATGGTGTGACCCTGTCTTTAAAAAAAAAACGAACACAGAATCTCAAGGGATGGAGAGATGGTTCAGCGGTTATGAGCACTTGCTGCTCTTTCAAAGGACTCCGGACAAGTTCCTAGCACCTACATCTGGCATCTTATTACTGCATGTGACTCCGGTCCCAGGGGACTTAACACTGTCTTCTACCCTAACCCTTAAAAGCAACAGGCACACAAGTCACAGGTGAAGTCACTAGACCTATCAGACTATTTGATGTGATGAGCAGAAACACCTGAAAGACACAGCTAAGCAGATTAACTACAAGTCTCAGGCAACCACACCACCATTAACTGTATTCATTACTGTGTGCACTCCAGGATGTACGTGGTGGGTACATATGCCATGTTGTATATGTATACTTGTGCATGTCTGTAGATCAGAGAACAGCTTTGTGGGGTCAAGTCTCTCTTCCCAACCTTATACAAGTTCCAAGAATCAGGTCCTTAGGCTGGTCCCTTTATCCACTGAGCCATCTCACCAGCCCCAATTTCCTTGGTATGAGATTAAAATAAATTAAACTTGAATCCTTTTGTCGAAACATTTTTAACAGCTTAAACTTCCCTGAGGATTGTTGTTGAGTCTTGGGCTCCCACGGCTGCCAAAGGTAACTCTGAACTTCTGATCTCCATTCAATCCCCCAGGCACTGCATGGGTATAGGCATGTACTGCTATATAGAGGATTTACCTATATTCTCCATGAACTCCATAATTTCATTATTACTACTCTAATGGGCCACTGTCTTGATCCATTTTCTGCTGCTATAAGAATACCTCAAACTGAGTAATTTATAATAAACAGAAATTGACTTGGCTCAAGGTTCTGGAGGCTGAGACATCCCAAAGCCTGCTGGCACCTACTTGGTAAGGGTCCTCTTGTGGATTGTAACACAATGGAAGCATCCTACAGCAAGAGCATAAATAAACCAGGAGGATCCAAGCTCACTTTCACAATAAACCCACAGCCATGCCAAAGACACTTAGAGCAGGTCTTCATAAATAACCACCTCTCTGTCAACATGAGAGACTGGATCGGTGTCCAAGGCATGAACTTGGTACACATTTAAACCACAACAGCCACCTACTCTAAATGTGTTCGCCTCCCAGAAGCCAAGGTTCTGAACGTTGTAGGTTAAGGCCACAAAACTGAAATTCCATGTCAATCAATAGTTTTACGTTGCCAAGGAGCTATCTCGTATTCCTAAGAAGGTCATACAACTTAGAAATCTACAGGCAAACTACTCCTGCCTTCAATTACAGTGTGAGCCGAAGGCGGGAAACTATTACTTCCAGGTCCCTGCCAACACATTCTGTGTTCTCCCTACACCCTTTCTTCTCTTAGAAAAGGTAGGACATTCTCCTTCTCTTTGAAATCAACTGACAGAACACGTGGAGAACATATTTAATGTTTCTGTAGTTTACCAGTGGGAGGGGGAGGGGAGAGAAGCAGGGGTGGAGGCTTCTAAAACCAACGCTCCCTCCCCCATCTCACCCCACTTCTGTGCAGCAAGGAGTGTCACCCTATCCCACAAGAAAAGAAACTCATCAAAGCCTTTAAAAGTCCCCGGGGCTTCTTCTGTGCTGGTGTGACCACATTCTCCACACAAGGACAGAAAGAAGGTAGGGGCTAAGGAGGTCTGTCTGTAAGGAAAGCAGAAAGGGCAGACAGAAACACAGAAATTCGTCAGGCAGCTCAAGCCTGGAGGGCTCTGGGGAGAAGTGTTTGGGTCTGGGTTGAGTTTG
This sequence comes from Mus pahari, assembly GCF_900095145.1. Taxonomy (NCBI): domain Eukaryota; kingdom Metazoa; phylum Chordata; class Mammalia; order Rodentia; family Muridae; genus Mus; species Mus pahari. Next base: position 126,346,529 of record NC_034594.1, read on the forward strand.
TTTGTTTGTCTGAATCTTCAATTCAGAGTAGACGTGAACTATGACAGGCAGAGGCACAAACCCACCACAAACACAAGTCTTCCATGGCAATTATGGCCCGTTCTCAGAAATAGAGCCAAAAAAAAAAAAGCCACCAGTGACCTTCAAATGAACCTTAGCTCCTCGATGCTCTCGAAAGATTAGCAAGTCGGAGGTTGATAGCTTGGCAAATTTGTATCAACAGAAATCAAAGTGAACAGAGAGCTCTGGGGCCTGAAAGAAGGAACCAGTGACAAAGCAAAGTTCCTGGGGTACACAGCTATCTCTCTAATCAGTCAATAAAAATGCACATTAGACCTACTCAGCAAACTTGAGGACTACACACACACACACACAAAGCCACCATAGAAGGGTCAGAATTTACTGGGAGCAAAGGAGAAACAGACTAGACCTGAAGATCAACCAGGCCGCCTTGAGGCCTTATCTTTAGTGATGTCAGATAAAGGGAACAGTTGAACTGAGCTCAGCAATTCCGCAAGCAGAAAGGAATAGTGGCGGAGGTAGGAAATGAGATAAGGTGCGTTCCCCCATATAATCAGAGTTTACTGACCACCCTTCAGAAGGGTACATGGCCCACTTTCCCCTTTCCATTAGGAGACATTGACAAAACCCAGGGCCTCATTCTGAAATTCAATACATTCCTTTAGCATTCCAAGAGGCATAAGACTAAATATTACACAACTAGTTAAAGTACTCTGAACCTAAAGTTGTCCCTTTAAGAGAGTTTCATTTAAAAATCAGTATAAAGCTCTCTTTAAAAAAAAAAAAATCTGAAAACTAAAAATTCCAAATCCAGATTTTTCTAGCAAAGTCAGAGACACGAGGCTTAGCTCTCTGACGGAGTCACTTGGTCCTTTGCCCAGGTTAAGGTCTCTACAGTTCGCTGCCTCTCATGTGCCAAGTCTGCTCTCAGGTGGCAGAGGGGCAGGGGCGTGAACGAAGCTTGTGAGCTCCGGGTTCCACTGAAACCCACCTGTGTGACCACAGGGAAGTCACGAGTCATCTCACCTCATTCTTCACAGAGGTATCGGCTCCTGAGACCACAGAACTCCCACGCACCCAGCACAGGGCTCACAAATCTGCCTTCCTCCCTTGCTCTTGGCCAGAACGACTAAGAGGCAAACCTTGATTTCTTCTGCTAACTGGTTTACAAGCTGAAACCATCCACATTACTCCACAAAAGGCGAGCCATGCCTGCCTTCACAATTACCTGATTATTTTTAATTTTTGTTCTAATTTGTGTTTAGAATATTGATGCTCAAACAATCCAGGCTTCCTGGAAGGTCCTTCATTCATGGCCATTAGCTGTCTTCAAAACCCAACCAGCTTTACCCGGGTGACCTGTCTCTCACCCCTCATCCCTAACACTCCAAAAATCTCCACCGAGTCATTTTTCCTGTGGATGGATGTTTCTGTCTTAACCCCTCAAACACATTACAAATTTCCTCAGGGTACAGCAAGTGTCTTCAATATCCATTACATATTACAAAACCCTTAAAGGAAAATTTTTCTCCCTGGCTGCCATTTAAATAATGTCTTTGTTCAACAAATAGAATCTCAATGCAACAAACTCAAGACATAAGTGGGGGGTTGGGGACTCCTCACACAACGAATGATATGTTAGAAAGCTTCACACACTTCTCCAAGAAAGCCACCCAATTCAAGCTTGAATGTGTTGTACCTAACAGACTCCACCACAGGTCACTCCCTAGTACAGGTTTAAAGGGGTGAAGATTAGGTCTTCACAGCAGAGAACGCTTACAGAACAATTCCTGTCCACCCTGGGAATCAGAAAGCACATTATTTAGAAATAAATAACTAAATAAAATAAATCTTTGACCTTATCATCAAACACACACATCCTTAGTCTGTAAGCCTAGGACAATAACGACAAGCTTACAATTTTACACCAACCTGGAGCCATCAACCCAAACCACGGCCTGCTGCAGAGGACACTCACCCTGCTGCAGAGGACACTCACCCTGCTGCAGAGGAGGCTCACCCTGCTGCAGAGGNCTCACCCTGCTGCAGAGGACACTCACCCTGCTGCAGAGGAGGCTCACCCTGCTGCAGAGGACACTCACCCGGCTGCAGAGGACACTCACCCTGCTGCAGAGGAGGCACACCCTGATGCAGAGGAGGCTCACCCTGCTGCAGAGGACACTCACCCTGCTGCAGAGGAGGCACACCCTGCTACAGAGGAGGCTCACCCTGCTGCAGAGGACACTCACCCTGCTGCAGAGGACACTCACCCTGATGCAGAGGACACTCACCCTGATGCAGAGGACACTCACCCTACTGCAGAGGAGGCTCACCCTGCTGCAGAGGACACTCACCCTACTGCAGTAGACACTCACCCTGCTGCAGAGGAGGCTCACCCTGCTGCAGAGGACGCTCACCCTGCTGCAGAGGACACTCACCCTGATGCAGAGGAGGCTCACATTGCACAGTCCTAGAGCTCTGCTTCCAAGGCTGGCCTTCAGAGCAACTCCCCAAGAATTCAAGCAGGTTGGTAGTCAGCTGGAATGGGCTGGCTCACTTGTTCTCAACAGATATTGGTTGGTAACTATTAATGCAAGCGACCTCCAGACAAAGAAAACAAAAATAAAGAAATAGCTCTTTTGCGCTTCGAAATCCTATGCTTGCCTATTCTAAGCCAAAAACTAATTCTATAAGTCACCTATATAGTATGCACTAAAATTAGTTAAAAGCACATCTGTAATCTCAGCAGTAGGAAACCTGGGGAAGGAAGATTTCTTCAAGGTCAAGGCCATGGTGAGCTGCTTAGCTACATAGTGATTTTGAGGCTAGCCTGGACTACATAGTGATTTTGAGGCTAGCCTGGACTACATAGCAAGATCCTGTCTCAAAAAGGAAAAAAGGAACAGAGGAAGGGAAGAAAGGAAGAAAAGAGGGGTGGAAAGAGGGAGGGAAGGAAGAAAGGAGGGAGGGAGGGAAGAGGGGGAGGGAGAGGGGGAGAAAAAGAAAGAGAGAGAGAGAGAGAGAGAGAGAGAGAGAGAGAGAGAGAGAGAGAGAGAGAAAAGGAATGAAAAACATAAAGACCTATTCTGAATCAAGTTTTCCACCAATTTTTCAAAACAAAAAATGAGATTAAAAATAGGAGAAATATCAAAAACAAAACAAAACAAAAAAATGGGTAAAATAAAACAATAATTCACTGTTGCCTTCAGCACAACAGGAAGGCACTCCACAGCGGGAAAACAAAGAATAAACAGAGGGAGCTGAGGGACAGAAGCCCTCAAGTTTGAGAAGAAAACCAAACGCATCCCCAGTTCACCTCCCAGGCTCCCCAGAGGTGCTCCTCCCACGAGAGATCTGAGTGCCAGAGGTGCTCCTCCCACAAGGTGCTCCTCCCACGAGAGATCTGAGCGGGCATTGTCCAAGAAAGAGATAGTGGCTCTATTTTATTTCATGAATATGTAGCTGCAGAGGGCACCAGACTGACTGGGTCCAGTTATTTTAGGCTGGCCCCTGGACAGCCCCGGTAGAGATGCTGATGGGACTTTAATAAGCTTTCTGGAGGCTTCTAATAAGCAAGCTGTCAATTTTAAGCCCAAATGAACAAGCATCTAACTTTATCATCTTACAAGAAAGGAGCCTGCAAATCCCAGATGGGCCTGCTTACAAATCTCAGGGCGAGCCACCAAGACAGGGCAACAGAACCCTGGTGCACTGCCATCTTGCAATCTTACACTGAAATTAACCATTTAAGGTAAGACAGGCTCATCCCTTATCTTTAAGTCTCAGGAATTTGGAGCATCAAAAATAAACAACTCTGCTCTAAACTTTGACACTTCTCCCTAAAACCCAGAGGACAGCAGCAGGACTGCCAATCAAGTCCAGCTGGAGATGAGACCCAGCAAAACCAGGTTCTGTTCCACTTCCTGTTAGCACTCAGCTTCTACTAGATGACAGTCCATCTGCCTGACCACCTCAATGCAGGACTACAGTCTGCTCGGCATCTACAGTTGTGCACGACCACACCAATGGCCCAGCCTGCTCATCTTCCTCTGTCCCAGCATGCTCATCTGTGCCCACCAACAACTCAATACATGACAACCTATGTCATACGCCCCATACATGAAGCATACTCTTTCCCTCCGATGATCTCATAGCCCAGTACAGGGAGCTTTCCAACAATAGACAGGTGCGTATGTATTTTTAGATAAAACTTGTTTATGGAGCTGGAGAGATGGCTCAGTGATTAAGAGCACTGGCAGAGGTCCTGAGTTCAATTCCCAGCAACCACATGGTGGCTCACAACCATCTGTAATGGGATCTGATGCCCTCTTCTGCTGTGTTTGAAGACAGTGACAGTGCACTCATATAAATAATAAACAAATAAATAAATAAACTTGTTTATGACCATTTCTAAAAAAAGAAAAAAGTTAACTACAATTCCAGATAGATAGATAGACAGACAGACAGACAGACAACCTGGGATCTGGGAGATGGCCAAGCAGTTAAGAGCACTTGCTGTTCTTCCGAGTCAGGTATGGTTCCCAGCACCCACATAACTGTTTGTAACTCCAGGTCTAGGGGATCCACTGCCATCTTCTGACCTGCACGGGTTCCTGCATATGTGTGGTAAGATACATACATGCAAACAAAATACTCTTAACATAAAATTAAAAATACATAAGAATTTTTACATAGGCTGACTTCAAGTCACACAATAGTCTTAATTTTTACTTAAAAAAATGCAGACATATATGGGGGTAGGTGGATGGAGCAATGGCTCAGCAGTTAAGACCACCGACTGCTCTTCCAGAGGTCCTGAGTTCAATTCCCAGCAACCACATGGTGGCTCACAACCATCTGTAGTGGGATCTGATGCCCTCTTCTGGCATGTCTGAAGACAGTGACAATGTACTCATATACATAAAATAAATAAAGACATATATGGAGGTGGGTATGGTAGTTCACATCTGTAGTTTCAGGCTAACCTAGGCTACACAGTGAGTTCAGGTCAGCCTGGGCTACAGAGTGAGATCCTGCCTCAAAACACAAGATAAAATAAAATGACACAGCTCTTTCAAAATTCTGTATTAGTGTTTCTAAAGTTATAGAAACAGAATTCCTATGTCGCACATTTCAGATTAATTACTACACTGACACATGCCTTGGGAAAACAGAGGCGGCACTGTTTAATGACACACAGGAGCTCCATCCCCAGTACTGCTCTGAAGACAGGGAATCATGGGTAATCCTCTCGCACATGCGTAACTCAGTCCATCACTCACCCCACCAACACCTACTGAACATTCTGCCAGACACGCTGCTAAAGACTGAAGACACAAAAGCTCCAGCTTCCACCAAACGCTGATGTGGGCCCTTTCTGTATCTCTCTGCATTTGCATTTCTCAGTTAAGGCTTACTGTGGGCTGGAGAGATGGCTCAGCAGCTAAGAGCACTGACTGCTCTTCCAAAGGTCCTGAGTTCAAATCCCAGCAACCACACATGGTGGCTCACAACCATCTGTAATGAGATCTGATGCCCTCTTCTGGTGTGTCTGAAGACAGCTACAGTGTGCTTATGTATAATAATAAGTAAATCTTTGGGCCGGAGTGAGCAGGAACTGAGCAAGCAGGGTTGACCAGAGAGGTCCTAAAAATTCAATTCCCAGCAACCACATGAAGGCTCACAACCATCTGTGCAGCTACAGTGTGCTCATATACAAAATAAAAATAAATCTTTAAGTTAAAAAAAAAAGACTTACTGTAACCTAACAGAGGTCACAAAAACTGCAGTGAGGGCCAGGCAGTGAATACGTCAGCTTCTATAAGCAGGAACAGAGTCTGTCCCAGTTTCTCAGCTCTGCCTTTGTAGGACAAAAACAGCCATAAACAGTGTTATTAAATGAGTTGAATGTTGTTCCAATAAAACTTTATATATACTACAATTTGAATTTCATGTAATTTTCAAGTCACAAAATATTATTAATCCTTTGATTTATTGATTTATTTATTTATTTATTTATTTATTTAGGTAACCAATTTAAAAGGCATAAGCTACTCATAGCTCACTATTCATACAAAACTAGATAGCCAGGCTGGGACAGATTTGGGTAAAAGGGATGTAGTTTTCTTACCCCCCAATGTAGGAACACAGAGCTCAGACTGGCGGGGGGCAGGTCTAGGGATCACTAGCCATCAGAAGTGCTCAGGCACAGTAAGCCATTGGCAAGGCTTAATTTTATTTAACTAAACGATGGCAAAGTACCAGACTCCCTTCAAAGAGTATGACTGTCTGGGGAAGTGGCATATCCTGGTGACCTCAACTTCAGAGGCTGAGGCAGGAAGACAGCTTAAGGCCAGGCACTTCAGGACAGCCAGAGCAAGGCAACCAGACCCTGTCTAAAACTAAAACTAAAACGAAATCACTAAGACTTTCAATATGACCTTGAGGCAAAAATAGGCAAGTCAGGAAAGAGATAACAGTATAGGATGACAGATACTGGCCGGGTGGTTTAACAGAAGGTATAACCCCGGACAGGAGGTGGGGACAGAAAGAGGGAAAAACCTGGAAGCATTCCTGCCTGCCCGTTGCTGACACCTGGGAGAAGTGTCCCACACAGAAGGACAGCACAGAAGCGATAAAAAGAGAATCCTAGCTGCTGACAATATTCAGAGCCTCCAGCGCCTCCCCAGCAGGACGACGGCTTTGCCAGCAAACCTGAGGAGACACCTGGGGACTTTTCGCTCAGACAGGGTGGTTTACAGAAGGCATATAACCCAGGCCGTTACAGAGAAGATCCTCATTTTACATCCACTGGTCATCCTGAAATAGGAAATACCGTGACTCAACTACTGATAGTCCCCAACCTCTGATGGGTTGGCTTGGATTTAGGAGTTTACAGTGAAGCATGAGGACTCGGGTGACACCGGACTGGATTCTGATTTGACCTCTTCCTGGAGTACACCTAATGCAGTACTCTTGACCAATCCGGGGAGGGAACAAAGAACCACAGCCCTGCATTAACTCCTCAAACACAAGCATCAAGAACGTCCCTGCAGGGCACTGTTGCCAAGGCCCAGTAAGCTAGGTGCACTACAAGCACTTTCAACTTATACTTTCAGGCTGCAGGGGCTTTGTTAAGAGCACTGCCCCGTTGAAAATTGAGAGACCTGCGTAAAGACCGATATGTGACGCTGAAAGATCACTAGTTTGTCAAGATGTGGAAATAATCAGGTGAAAGTCAATGGAGTCCACACTGCATTTGAGTTGGACAAAACAGTATTAAGTAAATCAGGGGCTGGAGAAATGGCTCAGTGGTTAAGAGCACTGACTGCTCTTCCAGAGGTTATGAGTTCAATTCCCAGCACTCACATGGTGGCTCACAACCATCTGTAACGGAATCCAATGCCCTCTTCTGGTGTGTCTGAAGACAGCTACAGTGTAATCATATAAATAAAATAGATAAATAATTCCTTAAAAAAACAAGAAGAATTAAGTTAATTTTAAACATGGCTCTACCCAGCCACCCCACAGCCATCATATCCAGGACTAGACCTGAAGGAAGAGCTAACCAGAAACAAACCTTTACATTGGAATATGGTAAAAGCAAGCTACAAGTTCCCTCAGGGACAGTGTGTGATGTGCAATGCTAAGAATTTGGGAATGTAAGTAGAAAAGGAACAACGGCTTATTGGAAATCAAGGAAAGGAACCACAGCAGTCTAGATCTCTGAATCACTCTGTATGTGCGCCTTTATTTTATTATGTACGTGCATACACTGTCGCTCTTCAGACTCACCAGCAGAGGGCATCAGATCCCATTACAGATGGTTGTGAGCCACCATGTGGTTGCTGGGAATTGAACTCAGGACCTCTAGAAAAGCAATCAGTGCTCTTTACCTCTAAGCCAGCTCTCTAGACCCCCACCCCCACCCTCACCCCCACCCCCTGTGAGCTTTTATTTTAAAGGAATAAACCAGACACTCTCTTAAGAGATTTGCTAGAGAAACTATTAGCTTCAGAGAACAATGTACCAAGGTGTCTTGGACTTACCTGTCCGAGGACTCATAGGATCACAACTACAGGACCCTCAGGGTCCCTTCCTGGGGTTACAAGAAATCTAACCGCTGACAATCTGGAGGCTTTCAAAAAATGTAAACTATTATTATAAAGACCCCCTTGCTATAATATGCAAAAAGCATTGCAACTTTAAATTCCACGCAGAAGCACATGAGCTCTTAGAAAAGGGCCTTTGGTCTTCCACATCTTCCTATCAGGCTCTGTGGTATGCATTTCTTAGGTATTTTAAAAATGTTTACGGAATACCTGACTGTAATATGAGAATGTATGCACACTGCGAGGAGGGACATGATAGAAAGCATACCCAGCTGCCCAAAAGGATTCAGGAAATAACCCGATGTTCCGCCTCTGCCTCCAGTGTGACCAAGGGTAAAGTGATGGAGCGGGGAGTCTCGGCTCTAGCTTTCCCCTGGTGTGTCTGCTTTCTTCTGGGTGCCTCAGAAAACCAGGAGAAGGAATTTGCAGAGAAAGCAATGAACTGTAGAACAGGGGCGTGGCCGACAGCGACTTTTATAAAACCATTCAGCAACTACTGGCCATTAAAGAACTGCTCCTCGACTTCTCAAGTTGAAACCTGTAGAATGTAAATCAGGCCTCTGTGAGACAAACGAAAATAGTGTCCCCTCAGGGTGCACAAATACCACGGTGAAGTCACCCGCTCACTGTAGTCAGAGCCCATAGTATAAAGATTTTTCCAGGAGAAAAGGAAACTTTGCTGTTTGTTTCATATTAAATAATAAATCGCATTCATAGGAGTACCAAATCACTTTCTGTGTTGATTCTGATTTACACACAAACACACACACACACACACACACACACACACACACACACGACACTTCACACAGATTACACCATCCATCTCTGAACTGATGAAGTGCTTGGGACCTGGGCTGCAATGCTAACTTTGGAAATTGCATAAACTTCGACTGAGTTGCTTATAGAAACAGTTTCTTAACCTAACTGTTTTAAGAATGAGAAAAGCTTACCTTTGTGCAAGATCAAAATCCTTCCTGTCAAGTTTCCATCCACAATGATTAGTAAATTAATTAAAGGGACTGTTTTAAAGAGTCAAATGCTCAGCTATGGCACTTTCAACAAAAAAGCCCTTGGATGTTATTAAAACTTACTTATAGTGTTATTATTAAACGTAAATGCTACACTTTTAAATAGCAACCAAGTAATCAATACCAATTACTCAGGAGAGATCCGAAAGCTAAAGGCAAAAGAAGGCTTACTTTTAGGGAAGGGGTCCTGACTGAGAAGTCTCTCCACAACAGGCAGAAGATATAGTCGATCCCAAAGCAACATTAACTCTTCAGATCCCACAGAAACACTATGCCCTGAACCCTACTATATTACTACACATCAAAGTTTAAAAATGCCAGTTGTCACAATTCATGCTTGTTTTCCTGATTTTTTTTTTAACCTCAGGTGATAGGCAATGTATACAAAGACCTAATTTATACCTGTCAAATGTCAAGACACCTTCCCCAAAAGGTACTAGTTAAAATGAACATGTAATCCGGTATGTGAAGATTTCTGAAGGATTACATAAAAACCTGTCATTGTGGTCTCCTGGGTGTGGAGCTTAGCAACTAAAGGCAAATTGTCTACTTGCTTATTATTTGAATATATCTAGCATGTTTCATTTCCGTAATAAAAGTAACTCACAACCATTGCCAGAACATGTATGTGTGTGTGTCTGTGTGCACGCAAGTACATATGCATGCATGCACTCATGTATGTATGTATGTATGCTTGTATACACTTTTTTTCAACTACTTAAGTGTGATCTGATTTGATTTTTTTTCTCTCTCTAAATTTTGAAACAGGGTCTCACTATGTAGCTCTGGCTGGTTTGGAACTTGCTATGTAGTCAAGGTTGGCCTTGAACTCCACCTATGCCATCCCAGAATGCTCCAACACACCCAACCCTGGACTTGATTTCTTCTTAAGGTTTGCAGTGAGGAAAGTTCGACAGGGAAAGGCAGGCTGGCGATGCAGAGGCTGGTCCCACTCTCCCCCACTGCTCGCAGCAGTTTCACATGCTCTGGAGGGGCAAGCACACTATGCATCACTTGTTTAAGGGTATGTGAAATGTGAACTGGATAGGAGATTTAATGGATACACAGAACAGTCATGGTACTTGACTCCATGGGAAATAATTAGTTAGCTACAGCCCACAGAGTAACTGGAGTCAAGGGGTGAGTAGGGGGTGAATACGCTGAATATCAAAACAGTCAATCCTTGCCTACCTGCCCTAAATTGTTGAGCACAGCATTCATGCATATATACCCGGTCGTTTAAAAAAAAAAAAAAGAGGTGGTACAGAAGCCAGAAACACCAACTCCCAGGACACATAAAGCTCTCCCCTCCCCACCTACTCACCACACATTTCCTCTAGGACTTCATTTCCAACCCACAACAAGCACAGTCCGTCCAGTCCTAGTTTTCATAAATTGTCTAAAACGTGTAAAGTTTTTACAATGACTACTCAGCTGTGAAAATATTTTAAACTTTTAAAGAGTAGCCACTGGGTGTGGCTACTCACACCTTGAATCCCAGTCCTCTGGAATCAGAAGCAGGCGGGTCTCTACGAGTTCGAAGTCAGCCTAGTCTACATAGTGAGTTCCGGGACAGCCAGAGTGAGCCCCAGTTTTATGAATGTCATTTAGCAACCAACTGAAGAATTTTTCAGTAAAATCAAGTCCAAGCGTATAGAAAATGTCGTGTTGCCATCCTAATGAGATGGAAGAGTTCTTTGGCCTCGTTATTAACATGGCCCAAAGCTAATTAATATAGCTGGCTCCCAACAGTAGCAACCTAGCTGCTCTCTTACCCTAGCACATGTCTCTGCAACAGAGACTTTACCAGAGTGCAGTCTATCTCCCTCTGCAATCACCTGAAATAAACCTCAGCTCCTTAGGCCTAAAGAAGGAGGAAAGCAGAGATTGACAGCCTATTGTTCAGAACTTTTCAACGGCATCTCAGGCACTTGGGAGACGTCAAGGCCTTGCCTTTGAATTTTTTCTTTTTTTTTAAATCTGAATACGGATTAAGCAAGACTTCAAGGGGATTCAGAATTGAGTACAAAAAAAAAAAGTAAAAAAAAAAAGTTAAAAATAACTGGACATAAGTTATAGAACTTAGAAATTCTGAAGCTAATTCAAAGAACTCCCAGAGATCTTGGGAAGCCCTGAGTGCCTCCCACTGACTGGAGAACCAAGGCATCACTTTTACACTTCTATGTAGTTCCAGTCCTTTTCAAAACCAAACTCACTCTATTTAATTGCTGAAAATCAGACGCCTCGCATTTTCATTTATGAACTTGTTTTCAAAAAGTTCCATCTGCCTGGTGACTCATCCACAAAAGGCAGTATCTACTCCAGAGTACTACGAAGGCAGTAAACCCCACTCTCCTAAAACTTGCTCCACACACACTCATTTACACTTTCAAGGCACTTTCTCTAAGTCATATTCTTTCTCTGAAGAAAATTCCCTGATAATATAATGTTTGGTATACTGACGAGCAATGGAAAGAAACCCTGAAACCACGGTCAGGGGATTATCTGCCTACAAAATGTCCCTTTCAAAGATCCCAGGACGACAATCAGTTTTTCACACTTAATGTTGCACAACTGAACACAGCAATGAAATTTTTCTGCCCTCTGTCTGTCTGTCTCAAAAGTAAAGAAAACATCTCCAGGTGAAGCAGGAACTTTGATCCATTCAGATAATCACAGCCTTGCTCATCCACGGTTCTGCCATGAAGTCTCCTACTTCAGCCCTCTCCTGGATTCTAAAGCATGCCGGGCTCCACACTTGCTTCGGATCAAAGCAAAAGGGAAAACTATCCAGGAGAGCCTTGGAGCTTTTTTACACCGGAACAAAACTGCCCTCAATTACAGAGAGTGTCTTCATTACCTTTTTGTTTTCTCCCAACTAGGATTAGCAGTGAAACAGCTCTTAATTAAGGCTGAACGGCTCTGAAGAACAGTAACTTTAAAAGTGAACTTCCACTTTAATTACACATAGAAATACCGGCAGTAAAAGCGTTTGCCCCCCTCAAATTCCCCTATCAAAACTAAGAGCAATCGTTCTCAACCCTGGAGACAGACAAACATTTTAAAGACAAGTGTTTGAAAGTGGACCTTCAAGACTCTAATGTAAGCATGCTATATGATAGTCCCATCCTGCCAGGATGAGTGTTTCCTTAGCGCCTCAGGGTGGGAAAGGGGGTGGAGGGGTGTTGGTCCAAAATCCTAACTGCTGAAATAGAAAAGAATCAACGGAACGAGAATCCGGTTGGGCCAGAAAGAGTAAGAAAAGAGAGAAAGATGCTAGCGTGGGACATGGTGGCCCTCACCGGATGTTCAAAGCGAGATGAATTTTAGAAGTTGGAGAAAGGAATTTCTGTGTGTGGCCCACGCTGGAGAACAAGACCGTCAGCACGCGGCTGGACAGGCCCCTCAGGCCGGACCAGCGGCTCCATGGAGGCAGCCCCGGAGCTGGACCGTGTGCGAGTAGTGGGGACGGGACTGTCATCGCTTACCCAGGTGCAGCGTGAGGTTGATGGAGTTGGGGTACTGCACCCCGGCCAGCATAGTCTGGCTTTGCCACCAGGTGGTGTCGGCCTGGTTGTTGTAGTCGGTCAGGAAGGCTGCCCCGTGCTGCAGGTGTTGCTGGCCGGCGTCGCACAGGTGACAGGACTTGGTGACTCCGGTCACCCCAGTCTGCACGCAGTACTCCTCGGGCGGAGTCCCACACGTGTTGGTAGCCACCACGGTCACATTGAAGGCGGCATTAACAAACTCCGGCATGCAGCGCTGCGGCCGGCCGCCCTCATCCGCGCACTCGTCCATGGCCGCCCGGACACAGCCCGCCACAGCCGCCAGCACAGCCAGCAGCGGCCACAGCCGCCCCAGGGGCTGCAGGGCCAGCGCGGCCCGCCCGCCGCCCGTCATCCCGCTGCGCGCGGGCCCTCGGCAAAGGCTGGGGTGCCGCGCTACACTCGCCTAGCGGCGTATCCCGAGGCCGATCCTCCGCTGCGGGCCGAGGCCGGGCTGTGAACCGGGCTGGAGGCCGAGAGCCGGACCCAGAGCCGATGGGTGGGCGTCGGAGCGAAGATCGCGCTGCCTCCCGGTGCGCAGCCTGCACTCTGCGCCGACCCCCGACTTCCGAGCGCGTACTCGAGAGCGCGCCCCAGGAGGAAAGAGCAGGGGGTGGGGTCTGCCCGGTGGGGTGGGATCTGGCGGTGGAGAAAACCCAAGGCCGGCCTCCTCGGCAGCTCACGCGGGCCAGGAGCTGCTCCCCGCCCTACGCGTCCTCCCCAGCGACTCCCGGCGGCGGCAGGGGCAACCACTGGCTCTCCGGCCTGGAGGGCGGTGGGCCAGAGAAGCGAGATGGGAGGGGCGGGAGCGAGAGGATCGGGCGCGAGGTGGGCGGGGCGGTGGAATAGGAGGGCGGGGCGCGAGGTGGGCGGGACCTGCAGCAAAAGGGAGGGGGGCGCGAGATGGAAGAGGCGATGGGTCAAGTGGGAGGACTTCTGGATGGGCGTGACCAGAGGTGGGCTGGGCGAGGGGGCAAGAGGGAGGGGCCCAAGGTGGGCGGAGAAGGAGCGTGAGTGAAGGAAGGAGGGCGGGGTGTGGAGTGTGGGGTGCGGGGCGGTGCATGCTGGGAGGGCAGGGGCTTCGGTGGAGATCCAGCACCCTGTTGGGAACCCTCATCCAGATCGTGTACCTTAGAGGATCTTGCCCTGGAGGGTATGAGACTAAGGAGGTTCTGAAAGGGCGACGCAGGTGGGTGAGGTGGCCCGGAATCTGTCTTTTTGGCCCAACCAGATGTCAGTCCTTATGGTATAGCTCAGCCACTACCTGACTCTGAGGCCTGAACGACAGCGCAACGGTGAGGTGGCCTGCGTAACCTCGCCCTCCACAGCCGTCCCGGGCATTGTCTCCTGTATCGCGGGGCCAAGCCCTACCCACGCTGAGGGGAGAGATCCCGAGGTGTCCAAGGGACTGGATCCCTGTGGAATACGGGGCTCGATCTCAGCTTCAGAGTCGATTTTGTGATTTCCTTGCTCTAAATTAAAGTGTGACTGTCATTTAACCGGGCAAGGAAGGAAGTGAAAAGGCTGGGAATGGAATGACATTTTCCCCCTGGATACGCAGACCCGCTTTGAAATTCTTCCACTCTGTTGTTTCTGTTTCCCAGCTTGCCTTTAAAAGACTCGAAATTATCTGGATTCTGACATCCTCCTTGTCGGACCTGCTGAGTCACAGAATATTGTCAGTGCCAGAATGATTCAGTTCCCAGAGCCCGAGCCAAAAGATCATGCGTTTTAGTCCTAGATCAGAACTACCTGCAGTACTGATAGGACCAGCTGACAGGGGAAGGGAGGGTGCTGTAAAAATGAACCAGCTGAGAGCCTGGCATGGTAGCACACTGCGCTAATCCCAACCCAAGATGCAAAGCAGACCCGCAAAAATGGAAGCTCCTGATCTGGGGTTCAGTAGTCTTTTTAAGATAATGATACTGATATCTACAAGATGATTCAGTGGGTAAAAGCACCTGCCACCAAGCTTGGTGACCTGAGTTCAATCTCCAGGAACCACATACTGAGTTCCATACCCTCAGCATGTGTGTGTGTGTGTGTGTGATATGACACATAAATAAATATAAGTTTTAAGATAGGGGTAGTGGGCATATGAAATGATGAAATATAAACAATAACTAGGTAATGATAGTTAGGGTCAGTGTTAGAGCCACAATTCCTAATTAAGAGGGCCCAAGGATAATGGACTATTTATGATGGGTAAAGCCTACTACTGTTCACAGAGCTTTTAATACTGGAATTACTTGGGAATGCATCCACCTGACTTATTGGATGAGATAGTGGAGATTAGGTATGCTAAGGGTCTCTAACTCTTTACTCCTGTAACCCTTTGGAGAAAGAAATATGGGAGCTATAATAACATTTTAAATCAGTGGTTCTCAACCTGCCAGTCATGACCCTTTGCAGGGTTCTAATGACCCTTTCACAGGCATTGCCTAAAGACCATTGGAAAACAGAGATATTTAGTACTGTCCATAACAGTAGCAAAATTACAGTTATGAAGTAGCATTGAAGATGATTTCATTGTTGGGGGTCTCCGCAACGTGAAGAACTATGTTAAAGGGTCATAGTGTTAGGAAGGCTGAGAACCAGTTTTTTTAAGTGGCTGAAACAAAATCACTCTATTCACATAACCCTGGAGGGGATAATGTCTCAGTGCAAACATGCTAGATGAACTAGTGAGTATCCTTTTCATTGTTTTCTTCTGGCTTCTGAGGTCCAAAGTTAACTCCAAGCTGCTATTTATAGTAATTTACTCTGTAATTTCATCACAAGACCTTCACGTGTCACTTGTAAAGCACATGAAGGAACCCTGAATCAACCACTAAATCCTAGTGCTCACTGGAATAGGTTAAAATAACAAGAAAGTATTGGTTCTTCTCTCTTTTTTTTTTTTTAAGCAATAAGTTGTATCCAGCCAATATGCTTGATGATGAAGATTTGTTTCATAGTATGGATGAGGAGTGGAGAGAGAGGAGATAAAACAGTTTCACTCAGTCGTCCAGGCTGGTCTGGATCCCACACCAGTTCTCCTGCCTCAGCATCTCCAGTGCTGAGACCGTAGACATGACTCGCCATGCTAGTCATCATTTTCTGAGTGTGGATTCAAACACACCAAAGACTTTGTAACACAATTTCAAAAACAGTTGGGGAGATCTGAATACTGGATGTTGGGTGGTAACAAAGTACTTGAAGTTCCTGGAGGCACCACAATTCCAAACCTGCCATTTTACAATAAGAAAATAAATCAAGGCTGGAGAGATGGCTCAGTGGTTAAGAGCACTGACTGCTCTTCCAGAGGACCTGAGTTCAATTCCCAGCAACCACATGATGGCTCACAGCCATCTGTAATGGAGACCGATGTCCTCTTATGGTGTGTCTGAAGACAGCTACAGTGTATTTATAAAGTAAACAAATCGGGAAAAAAAGAAAAAGGAAAGGAAGAGAAATCAGTGAGGTGCACCTCATCAGAGTGTTATCCCAACATCTACTCTATGCAAGGCAAGAGGGTCTTCTGTATCAGGATAGTGAAACCCTATCTTCTGCATCCTCAAAAGAGTATATAAGATTTACTGAAAGCCGGGCATGGTGGTGCATGCTTTTAATCCCAGCACTTGGGAGGCAGAGGCAGGCGAATTTCTGAGTTTGAGGCCAGCCTGGTCTTCAGAGTGAGTTCCAGGACAACCAGGGCTACACAGAGAAACCATGTCTTGAAAAACCACAAAAAAAAAAAAAAATCATGCCAGATGAGAATGTTTTAGGAAAAAAGTAGCAAATAAGGAGACTAGAGAATTCCAGATTGGAATTTGGCTGCATTTTGGAAAAGGGGTTATTGAAAGAAGTTTTAAATGAGATACTAAAATACAAGGAGCTTCGTGTGATACCCTAATACACAAGTATTATTAGGCTTGTGTATTACTCAAGGCAGTTATAATTTCTGATCTGTGTGGGTTTGTTTTTGTTTTGTTTTGTTTTCATGAACCAATGCAATCATCAGGCTCAAAGCAGTCACACATGGTGGGTCAGTTTTAACGACACAACACAAATTCCATGCCATCATTACTCCCCCTGCATGGTAGTACTAGGGTCGTGTGTTATCACAGCTGCCATTAGGAAATTCTCTGAGTTTTACTAGTGGAGTGGTTTCTTGCTTTTGAGGTTCTCCAACAAACCTTCTACCTCAGCCTGCATGTATATGGGTGGAGAATCCCATACGGATTCAGTTTGCACTTCACACAGAGAAATCATTCTCTTTCTAATGGTAGATGGTGGGAGTCAAGATACTTCACATGGGTGCCTGCTTGATAAACAGTGGTGCTGGGAAAATAAACAAAGGAAGGAGCATTAGGCCAGCAGCTCTTACCCTGAACAACCAGCAGGGCTGCAACGTGAAGGTTCAACTCTACAGCCATTCACATCTTGATTTCACATAATCTAGTGCTCCAAGCATGATAAATCCCCCTGATCGTGATTTCTTTCTTTCTTTCTTTTTTTTTTTTCTCTTGTAAGTTACATTTTAAGGTTCTTTATAGTAGTAGCAGTGGGCTGGAGGATATTGGTCAATGTAATTCTTGGTCTTGTGGAGCCAGAAAATTAAGTGAATATAATGANCCTCCTTCTCCTTCTCCTTCTCCTTCTTCTTCTCATTTGCTTTGGTTTTTTTGGTCAAAAAATTCCAGAGCCTTATTCTTTTATTCACACACTTTTAACGACTTTGAAGCTCCATTAAACAGACATGAAAGAAAATTTAAGTTCAGGTTCCTGAAAAGATTCTCTCAATGCCCAGTCACCAGTGCCTCTACGTAGCAAGACAGGAGGAATCAAGCCATTTGACTATATGAGCATGATACCTCGCCCCCCAAAGACCCTTTATCTCCCAGTTAACTCTCCAAAGCCTAAGAGACTTGTCCTTTCAGAATATATCTTTCAAGGTAGGATGTTCAGTGCCTTGGTCACTAATCTGTGAATCTGTAGGCATGCCTACCCCTACTGAAGTGGTCATCAACAGATGTCCACTACCTAAGGGTCTAGACAGCATGTTATATAATTAGAAAGAAATTTATAGTTTATGTTGGCCTTTCAAGGTTGCACCGTTAGTTTGCCACTCCAAGGTAGGTATGATAGGTGTAATTACCGATGTGTTTACTTTGCCATTATTCAGGCCTTCTGGTCTCATTTCTGAGTCTATTTATCTCCAGACATAAGGACTTTGTACTATCTACTTTGTTCCTTATATTTAGACGTGTTATCCATAAATAACCCCCATTATTAATTTATAATTATAATTAATAATATGACAATCAGCCTATATTTGTATATTATTTTCATTTTAAATTTTTTTCTCTTGAACACAGGATGCTATTGCCTCTTTAGCATGGAAGAAACTAAGCCACAAGATTAAGTAACCTCTGATCCCATGTAGGAAGCAAAACAAGGACAAAAGGCTGCCTTCTGGCTCTCTGTGCACAAAGGTCTCCTCCTTCCGTTGTGTAAAGGTCATAAGAACAACGAAGGTAAACAATGTGCTGTTTTACACAGCCAAGGTTTGTCAGGTTATCAAACAGGAGTTTAAAATTAGAGGGGGATTAAAGTAATACTGAAAAAGAATTAGAATTTCCCTCTTCAAAGTTACAGTATCTATACATGAAGAGGGAAGTTTAGGCTTAGAGAGTCTGCCTGTGTCCTCGGTACAAATTCGAGCATTACGAGAGGCCCTGTGTGACTCAGGTAAAAAACAAGATTCTTCTTGCATGAGGCAGAGTTTTTTCATTCTTGTCTAGCCCTATGTACCAAATTCTGGCTGTCTTAAATTGTGCTTCTAGTTTTACAAAGGAGAAAAATGAACACATCAACATAAGAGTCAAAACAACGTTTATTACAGTATATAAATGCAATAAAAAGAAAGACATTGCAGACCCTAATAGGAAAACTTACCCTCACCCGAACCCAAAAACTTACCACCCCAAAAATAATAATTTTACCTTTCCGTAGGTTTATTAGTATATTAACCTGATGTGAATTGTGTCCCATAATTTAAAAAAAATAATCACTTTATGCAGATAGCATGGTTTCATAGTGGAAATCTGGAATATCTCAAACATGTGGTTAGTTTTGATGGTTTATTATTACTAACATGGTAAGCCAAGTGTGTAGTCCCAACACTTGGGCAGAAAGATTACTCTGAGTTGAAACCAGCATGGGCTATCGAATGCATTCCAGCTCTATCTGTCCTAGAGTCAGACTCTGCGTCAAAGAAATATAAGATGTGGGAGTGCGTGTTTATAGTCTCAAAACTTGGAAGATAGAAGGATCAGGAATCCAAAATCATCTTTAGCTACATGAGGAGTTCAAGGCCAGCCTGAACTACATCAAAACAAAACAAAACAAAACAAAACAAAACAAAACAAAACAAAACAAAACACCTCAAAGAGAGGGTTAGCTAGATGGATCAGTGTGTAAAACCACTTGCAGAGAAAGCCTGGCAACCTGAGTCTGAATCTGTGGTAAGAGGAGAGACCCGACTCCTGAATGTTGTTCTCTGGGATACGTACACGCAAGAAACAAAGACAATACAGGTCAGGATTTAATAACATCATTATACTGGCCTTCAAAACAAATTCCAAAGTATTCTTTTACTTTCCGAAAGAGATTTTATTTTTTCAATCTGTTAAAAAAAAATGGTGTGTCTAGTCATTACATATGGTACTGTATTATAAGGACATTTTGATACAAGCATATAATATTTTAAAGATTTATTTATGTATTTATTTTATTGTATGACTACACCATAGTTGTCTTCAGACACACCAGAAGAGGGCATCAGATCTCATTACAGATGGTTGTGAGCCACCATGTGGTTGCTGAGAATTGTACTCAGGACCTTTGGAAGAGCAGTCAGTGCTCTTAACCACTGAGCCGTCTCTCCAGCCCTACAAGCATATTTTGTATGTTGAGCACATTACCAACCCCAATACGCACTGACCCTAACCTTTCTCATCCTCCCATTAGTCCACGTTCTTGTCCTGGACAGTACAGTTTACTTCTATTTATGTGTGTGTGTGTGTGTGTGTGTGTGTGTGTGTGTGTGTGTGTGTGTATGTATACATACATATATGATCTTATGTATCAAAATAAAATCTAGGAACCACAAGTGGGAAAAAGTGCACCATAATTGTCTTCTTGAGGCTTGATTAACATGGTTACTTCCAGTTACATGTATTTTCCTCCAAACAAATTTATAATTTATTTCTTATGGCTAAAAAAATCATATATATATATATATATATATATATATATATATATATATATATATATTGTATTTACTTCATCCATTTCTCTTTGATGGACACCTAGGTTGGTTCCATAACTCAGCTATTGATAATAGTACTTCAGTAAACATTGCTGTGGGGCCGGCAAAATGTACAGGAAAAGGAACCCTTATTTACTTATGGTAGCAAGGTCAACCAATGCAGCCAATGTGGAGATCAGTTAAATTAGCTATATGACCCAGCTAGCCCAACCCTGTGATTTTTAACCAAAGGACTCCACCTGAACACATCACAGAAGCACTTGCACATTAGTGCTTAATTTTATTGTATTTATTGTTAGTGTGTATATGTTGTGGCTATGTATGTACTGAAATTAGAGGGCTTCGTGTGGAGTCGGTTCTCTTCTTCCAACTTTCCACAGGTTCCATGGGTTAAACTCAGGTTAGCAGGATTAGGGACAAGCACCATGGTTTCGCCAAACCATCTTATATACCGTTTGGTTCTAATATATACATACATATTTATTTTTATTTTATGCATATGGATATTTTTGTCTCCATGAATGTCTGTTCACATTTGTGTGCCTGGTGTCCATGAAGGCCACAAGAGCACATTGCATCACCTGGTGCTGTAGTTACAGACAGTTGTAAGACACCATGTGGGTACTGGGAATCAAATCCAGGTCCTCTGCAAGAGCAGCAAGGGCTCTTAACCACTGACCCATCTCTCCAGCCCCTGCTTTTTACATGTTTGTTTTTAAAAAGGGACTCACTCTACAGCCCTAGCTGGCCTGCAATTTGCCATATGGGCCTGGCTGGCTTTGAGCTCACAGAGATCTGCCTGCCTCTGCCTCTCAAGTTCTTCCATTTTGATGTGTATTGGCCATTTTTATTTCATCTTTTAAAACCATCAGTCTGTTACATTAGCCCAGTTCTGTCTGGGTTGTTTACCTTCTTGTTTAGATTTTTTTAGTTCTTATATTGCAGATATTGACCCTGTCTTGTGTATAGGTAATAAAGATTTCTCTCCCATTCCATAGTCTGTCACTTTACTTAATTAACTATTTTATTTGCTACACAGACCCTTTTTAGTTTCCTGAGGTCCTGTTTCTCAGTTGCTGACAGTAGTCCCTGAGCTCCTGGAGTCTCATTCAGAAAGACCTTGCATATGCCTCTATCTTGAAGCATTTTCCCCTGTTTTTTACTTCTAACACTTTCAGAATTTCAGGGTTATCTTAAGGTCTTGATGTATGAAAGATAGAAATCTTCTTCCGTATGAATATCCAGCTTCTCTACCATCATTTGTTGAAGAAACTGTCTTTTCTCAAGTGTATATTTTGGGCACATTTGTCAAACAATCAGGTGGCCTGGGTTTGTATCTGGGTTCTCCATGGCGTTCAGTTGGTCTGCCTGTCTGGGTTTGTGGCAGCACCATATTGGAATTGCCACTGTGGTTCTAGAGTAACTTGAAATGGAGTCTATCAGTACCTCCAACAATGTTCCTCATGCTCATGGGGTCTTTCCTGCTCTCATATGAATTTTAAAGATTCTGTTTTTCTATCTCCGTGATGACTGGCTTAACCATTTGATGGGAATTGCATCAGATCTGTACATTGTCTTTGATGGTATAGCCCCTATCCCATTAATTCTTGCCCATGAACACAGGGATCTTTCCATCTTCTGGAATGTTCATCAATATTTTAAAGTTTTCACTAGAACAGTCTTTCACTTCCTTCGTGAGATTTATTCAAATGTTTCTCAAGCAAGGGTGACTGAGTTGCTTTCTGATCTCTTTCTCAGCCTGCTTGTCACTAATATAAAGGAAGGTTTGTGCATTAATTTTGTTTCCTGCCGTTCTTATGAAGATGCGTACCTGAGTTTTCTGTTGGAAGCATTAGGACTCTTATGAATGAAACCATATCATCCACAACTAAGAATAACATTTGACATCTTCCTTGCCTCCCTACTGTCCTCTTTTTATTTTCTTCATTGTCTTGTTGCCTTAGCTAAGACTTCAAGCATCATATTGAATAAGAATGGAGAAAGTAGACACTCTTGCCTTATTTCTGACTAAGTAGAAGTGCATTGAGATTTTCTCCCATTTACTAAGATGCTGGCTTTAGGTTTGCCCTGAATGGGCTTTAGTATCTTTGGATATGGTCTCGCAATCCTAGTCTCTCTCCTATTTTGTTTTGTTTTGTTTTTAAGATTTATATTTTAATTATGTATATGGAGGTGGGGTATGTGCGTGTCAATGCAGCTGTCTGGTCTGGGGAGGTCATTAGAAGCCTCAGATCCCCTAGAACTGGAGTTAGAGATGATGGTAAGCAATTTAATGTGGATGCTGGAAGCCAAACTCAGGTCCTCTGCATGAACGGCACAAATGGTCAGCCGTTGAGCCACATCCCCAGCACCTCGCTAAGATTTTGTTTTGTTTTGTTTTGTTTTTTGTTTTTTTGTTTTTTGTTTTTTTGAGACAGGGTTTCTCTGTATAGTCCTGGCTGTCCTGGAACTCACTCTATAGACCAGACTGGCCTCGAACTCAGAAATCCGCCTGTCTCTGCCTCCCAAGTGCTGGGATTAAAGGCGTGCACCACCACCGCCCGACCTCGCTAAGGTTTTTAATCATGAAGAAATATTGGATTTTTGCCAAAAAGCTTTTTCTGTATCTACTGAGACAATCATATGATTTCTGTCACAGAATCCATTTGTATTATGTATTATATTTGTTGATTTATCTTGGATGATCCCTGAATCTCTGGAACAGAGCCAGTTTAATCATTGTGAATGCTGTTTTTGATATCTTCTTAAATCTGGTGTGCAATTATTTGCTGAGAAACTTTGCATCTGTGTTTATTGGGAGATTGGTTTATAATTTTCTTTACTGTTGTGTCTTTGTCTGGCTTAGGTGTCAGGGTAACACTGGTTGTGTAAGAAGACCTCGGTAGTCTTTCTTGCCTTCCAATTTTTTGGAACAGTTGAAGATCCACTGGGTTGGGGTTTTGGAAAAAATTAAAGTGTTATCCTGTTCTTAAATGTTTAACAACTCCATCAGTGACACCTAGATAGGCCTATTTTCAAAAAACAAACAAACAAAAATACTATTTGGCTGGGTGGTTGTAGCTCATGACTTTAATCTCAACACTCAAGAGGCAAAGGCAAGTGGATCTCTGTGAGTTCGAGGTCAGCCTGGTCTACAGAGTGAGTTCCAGGACAGCCAGGGCTGCATTGAGAAACCCTATCTCAAAAAACAAACAAACAAACAAACAAACAAAACAAAACAAAAATCCATCTAAGTGCTACATTAGTTATGTATCATGAGTGGTGATTTGTCTGGTTCTTGTCAGTGTTGGTAGTAATCAACTGAGAAGGGTTCTAATTCCTGTTTTAATTCTTTCTTTGGTCCAAAACTGTTCACAAGCTTGTTGCTCAACTTCCAAACATTTGGAGATTTTTTTTCTAGTTCTCTTTACTATATATACTGTTCGTCATTGTGTTTCTATTGAAAAGTGGATAAGAAACACCTTCATCTTCTGACTTGGCTCATGGAAGGTGACAGGTGACTCGGGTTCGAGCAATGTAAAGAGGAAGGGATGGACCAGCCCCTAATGGCCACACAAGTGTCTACCACTGGAGCAAGAGTGAGCTCCCAGCAGCACAGGCCAGTCACCAGAACTGACCTCTTGAGGCAGATGATAACCTGGGCTTATGGTGACATAGAGACCCAAAAAAAGAAAAAGCATTTTCTTAATAAGCAAGATAGACGCCAGGAGTCACATTACTACTAAATATACATGACCCTAAGTTATCCTCCAAGCTGTGAAACATGATATAGACCTTCTCACTTGATACCATATCTATCCTTTCCCACTTCATTCCATGCCCAGGAGGTCTATATATGCCCTTAGCTGGTGCCCTCTCCATTCTTATTACAGACTAGGGCTCCTCTAAGCATTGTGCTCTTCTGTTTCGGTGGGTTCTTACCTTCTACTAGTCCTATTTTCTTTTTTTTTTTTTTTTAAAGTCATCAAAATGATTTATAATAGTTAAATGCCTCTTAAATATACATGATGTCTTCTGAAGCTAAAAGTAATATACACAGCCAGTTTTTAAAATGTATTTGGAACATTAAACACAATAGAAGTAGGAAAAAAAATCTCTTATGAAGTCCTCTCTCTATGAAAGGAAATTGTGACAGGCTCCTGATTAGACAGAAACTGTTCCATCACCAGGGGAGAACTCGCAATGTAATTGTGACTTCATAGAATGAATTGGGTGGTGTTCCTTCTGTTTCTATTTTGTGGAATAGTTGAAGAGTATTGGTATTTTGTCTTCTTTGAAGGTCTGGTAGAACTCTGCACTAAACAAATCTGGTCCCGGGCTTTTTTTGGTTGGGAGACTGTTAATGACTGTTTCTATTTCTTTAGGGGCTATGGACTGTTTAGATGGAGTTTCTGATCCTGATTCAACTTAGGTACCTGGTATCTGTCTAGAAATTTGTCCATTTCATCCAGGTTGTCCAGTTTTGTGGATTATAGCCTTTTGTAGTAGGATCTGATGATGTTCCTCAGGTTCTGTTGTTATGTCTCCCTTTTCATTTCTGACTTAGTTAATTAAGATGCTGTCTCTATGCCCTCTGGTTAGTCTGGCTAAGGGTTTATCTATCTTGTTGATTTCCTTAAAGAACCAGCTCCTGGTTTGGTTTATTCTTTGAATAATTCTTTTTGTTTCCACTTGGCTGACTTCAGCCCAGAGTTTATTTCCTGCTGCCTACTCCTCTTGGGTGTGCTTGCTTCTTTTTGTTCTAGAGTGTTCAGGTATGCTGTCAAGCTGCTAGTGTATGCTCTCTCTAGTTTCTTTTTAGAGGCACTTAGAGCTGAGTTTTCGTCTTAGCACTGCTTTCATTGTGTCCCATAAGTTTGGGTATGTTGTGGCTTCATTTTCACTAAATTCTAAAAAGTCTTTAATTTCTTTATTTCTTCCTTGACCAAGTTATCATTGAGTAGGGCGTTGTTCAGCTTCCATGTGTATGTGGGCTTTCTGTTGTTTTTGTTGCTATTGAAGACCAGCCTTAGTCCGTGGTGATCTGGTGGGATGCATGGAATTATTTCAGTCTTCTTGTATCTGTTGAGGCCTGTTTTGTGGCTGATTATATGACCAATCTTGGCAAAGATACCCTGAGGTGCTGAGGAGAAGGTATATTCTTTTGTTTTAGGATGAAATGTTCTGTAGATACCTGTTAGATCAATTTGGTCTATAACTTCTGTTAGTTTCCATGTATCTCTGTTTAATTTGTGTTTCCATGATCTGTCCATTGATGAAGTTTCCCACTTTTATTGTGTGAGGTGCAATGTGTACTTTGAACTTTAGTAAAGTTTCTTTTATGAATGTGGGAGCCCTTGCATTTGGAGCATAGATGTTCAGCATTGAGAGTTCTTCTTGGTAGACTTTTCCTTTGATGTGTATGAAGTGTCTTTTCTTATCCTTTTTTAATAACTTTTGGTGGAAAGTTGATTTTATTTGATATTAGAATGGCTACTCCCACTTGCTTCTTGGGACCATTTGCTTGGAAAATTGTTTTCCAGACCTTTACTCTGAGGTAATGTCCATCTTTGAGGCTGAGGTGTGTTTCCTGTATGCAGTAAAATGCTAGGTCCTGTTTATACATACTGTCTGTTAGTCTATGTCTTTTTATTGGGGAATTGAGTCCATTGATGTTAAGAGATATCAAGGAATGGTGATTGTTGCTTCCTTTTTTGTTTGTTTGTTTGTTTGTTTGTGTGTCTGTCTTCTTTTGGGGTTGTTGAAAGAAGATTACTTTCTTTCTTTTTCTAGGGTGTAGTTTCCCTCCTTGAGTTGGTATTTTCCCTCGTAGTGCTGGATTTGTGGAAAGATATTGTGTAAATTTGTTTTTGTCATGGCATATCTTGGTTTCTCCATCTATGTTAATTGAGTGTTTTGCTGGGTATAGTAGCCTGGTGAGAAGTCTGGTGTAACTCTGATAGATCTGCCTTTATATGATACTTGACCTTTTTCCCTTACTGCTTTTAATATTCTTTCTTTGTTTTGTGTATTTGGTGTTTTGACTATTATGTGATAGGAGGAATTTCTTTTCTGGTCCAGTCTATTTGGAGTTCTGTAGGCTTCTTGTATGTTTATAAGCACCTCTTTCTTTAGGTTAGGGAAGCTTTCTTCTATAATTTTATTGAAGATATTTACTGGCCCTTTAAGTTAGGAATCTTCACTCTCTTCTACACCTATTATCCTTAGGTTTGTTCTTTTCATTGTGTCCTGGATTTCCTGGATGTTTGGGGTTAGGAGCTTTTTGCATTTTGTATTTTCTTTGACTGTTGTGTCAATATTTTCTATGGTATCTTCTGTACCTGAGATTCTCTCTTCTATCTCTTGTATTCTGTTGATGATGCTTCATCAATGAGTCTTGATCTCTTTCCTAGGTTTTCTATCTCCAGGGTTGTCTCCCTTTGTGATTTCTTAGTTATTTATATTTCCATTTTTAGATCCTGGATGGTTTTGTTCAATTCCTTCACCTGTTTGGTTGTGTTTTCCTGCAATTCTTTAAGGGACTTTTTGTGTTTCCTCTTTAAGGGTTTCTGTTTACCTGTGTTCTCTTGTATTTCTTTAAGGGAGTTATTTATGTCCTTCTTAAAGTCCTCTATCATCATCATGAGATGTGATTTTTAAGTCAGAGTCTTGCTTTTCTGATATGTTGGGGTATCCAGGGCTTGCTCTGGAAGGAGAACTGGTTTGATGATTTCAAGCAGCCTTGGTTTCTGTTGCTTATGTTCTTGCCCTTGCCTCTTGCCATCTGGTTATCTCTGGTGTTAGCTGGTTTTGCTGTCTCTGCCTGCAAGCCTGTGTGTCAGAACTCCTGGGAGACCAACTCTCTCCAGGAGGAATTTGGGTATGGAGAGCTGTGGCACGGGGTCAGCTCTGGGGTGTGGACAGAAACTGGAAGGATCCTGTCCCTGGCTGTTCCTTGGTTCCTGTGTCCTGATAGCTCTAGGCAGGTCCCTCTTGGGCCAGAAATTTGAGCAGAAGTTGGTATTACCTGTGCTCACAGGTATGTTGGCCAGCTCTCTCCCAGCAGTATTTGGATATGGAGCATTGTGGGCACAGAGCAACAGAAACCAGATCAGCTCTGGGCGCAGAGCAGACAGAAACCAGAAGGATCCTGTCTCTATTACTCCTATTTTCAGATGAAGGCATTAAAGCCATATGATATTAAGGAAACTGTCCAAGGTGACCAAGCTTATATTCAAATGTGGGATATCTGACACTGGTCCCCAGGTTTCTACTCACAACACAGCAGGAACAAATGGCTATGTGAATTTTCTACCCAGCAGTGACATCTTTAATGCTCAGTATAAATGATCTCATTTTGTCCCTCTACAGCCCTAGGATGTGGCCCCTTTTACTATTACCTCATTTCATAGATAGGAAGAAGAGAGGGGCATAGGGAGAGCACAAAGACAAGTGGCAGAGCTGAGACTGACATGGACAGCTTGTCTGCCGAGCCTTGGTCTCCATCATAAGGCAGCCAGCCCTGCCTCTCAACGGATAGTAAGGTCATACATCAGCTCCCACATATGGTCAGTCATGCTTTAGAATCTTTACATGAATCTTTACAGAGGTTTGATAACTCTGACAGAGATTATGACATATTTACTCTGAGTAGGTGTTTTGGGTATCAACAAGATTACAAATTTTCTTTCAAATTAAAAAAAAAAATCTAAAACATAATTTTAGGCATAATTGAAATGATCTGTATAGAGTAACATTGATAAATATCATAACCTAAAAATACATGTATAGACTTAGTTTGTATTCTGGAAAAAAAGAAATGCCCATGCAGATAAGATCAGCTGAGGGAAAGTAAAATTCAATTTACCTTAAATTATGTACATATATTATTTCTCTTGTAGCCACAATACATTCGAGATTATTAAAGTTGAGTTAAATGCTACCGTTGTATACTCAAGGACTTTGTGTGTGCTGTGCAGACAAGGGGCATACAGTGTTGCCTCTCCACAAACAGGAAAGGCTCCTTTTCACCCTGAACACTCGTGCTAAGCTAGGCACTGCTCGCTTAGTCAGGACTGCACTGTGAGAGACAAGTTTTTACTTAAGTTAGTGGTGCAGCACAGAAAGCAGGAATCTGACATGATCGCTACACAAGGCCGGTGGGCGGAAGGAATTCTATAGAGCTTGAACTCCCACCGCCTCCCCACCAAGTAGAAAAGGAAGTGCCCATCTCTGGAGTCCTCTCAACCAATCACAAAATGAAGAGCTCATGAGCCGGTAGCGAGGTCAAAGCCATGGTTGAAGACTGGGAAATAAAACCAACGCAATGTCTGTTGAGAGGAAAATATATACATCTTATACTATGGGAACCAGCACCCTGGCACTCCCAAAAGCCGCATGGATGGATGGAGAAGGGATTCATAAGGGTCCACCTCTCTCCGAGGCGCCCCTGGCAGTTAATGGTTGCTGGGAGGAAGGAAGTCATATTTTCCAGAGTGCAGCCACTGTTAAATTGCTCATGCTCCAGTAAATAACCCCCTGCCCACAGGCAAAACAGCAAAAACCAAAGCCCAAAAGACACAGTCAGAAGTACAAGCGTGACTTGCTGGGAGAAAGATGTTCCAGGGGGAATGGGGTGAAAAGGGTCATGGGGATGTATGTGAAGACGGCCAAAGACATTATATACATGTATTAAAAATCATCAAAGGAATGTTTTTAAATATTTAAGCCAGAAGTCAGAGCTCACAAGATGGCTCAGCAGGTAAAGGCACAACCCTATTGGTATGAGTTCATCCCTGGATCCCACCAGCAGGTGAAAAAGAGCCACTCGTTAGTTATCCTCTGACTTCTGCAGGTAAACATGCTTGTATGGCACCCCTTCCCTGGTGACATCAATGACGACGACGACGACGACAACAGCAACCATACATTTAAAGGCCCAAAGTGCTTCAGTAAGACAAAATAAGCAACCCTTTAAATTATTGCCGATGATTGACTAGAGTTTTGTGGCCCTGCCCTTCTGCACGCGTTGGCTTTCCAGCTCTTGAGGTGATTTTTGGAGACAAGGTTTTGAGGAGTCGTCAAGTCAGAACATAGGAGTAGGTTCTAGGCTGATGAGGTTAATGTTTCTTTAAGAAGAGATGCCTGGGATCTGGTTTCCTCTGTGTTAACCACGTGTTAAGGCGGGAGAAGCCTTGTAGAGGTCAAATGGCCCAGAGTCTAGGTCTAAGCTTCCAACCCGTGGAAATGTGTGGTGGTGTAGGGGTTTTGGTTTTGGTTTTGGTTGGGTCGTTTGGGTTGTAGTTTAAGTTACCTACTCTGTGGTTTTGTTATAGCACTCTAAAGTGATCAATATGTGTTTAAATTTTAAAAGCAAAAACAAAACAAACAAACAAACAAAACCCCCACTACTGTCCGTCTTTACAGAGACACACAGTCACCTCGCTACATCTCGGAAACTGTGACTGTGTGTGTGTTAAAGATTAGCTTGTTTTTGCTTCTGAATCAGTTGTGAAACATGAAAGTGTAATTCATCTCAGTGTGCTAAAGTGTGTCACAACCTAAAAGTCACAGTCCTCGAATATACACTAAAATACGCCAGTGTGATGGCTCAGGTGGGAGGCTGAGGTCAGCCCTGGCTGCAGAAAACCTTGCCTCAAAAAAGAAATGTGGGGCTGGTGAGATGGCTCAGAGGGTAAGGGCACCCGACTGCTCTTCCAAAGGTCCTGAGTTCAAATCCCAGCAACCATATGGTGGCTCAAAAAACCATCTGTAACAAGACCTGACGCCCTCTTCTGGAGTGTCTGAAGACAGCTATGTGTCTAATTACATATAATAAATAAATAAAGCTTAAAAAAAAAAAAAAAAAAGATTGTGCATATTTTAATTTCCTTTGACTCAATGTGAGTCCAAGATGAACACTCCTACCAGTGTGGAGCTTTAAGCTGACTGGAGCGCGACCCTGCCCTGTGGCTCTGTGCTTGTGCACGTTTGCACAGTTTGTTGAGTACAGTTTCATATTTGAGTTTGCAAAATTATCTAATAGTCTTTTTTTGGCTAATATTTTTATAACGTGGTTCTTATTTAACTGTCTAGTTTTGATAGAATTGACCAAGTCTGGCTGAATTAAGGTCTTGGCATGTATTATTTTAGTGGTCTAATTTCTCTTATTTATGGTTTTAACTGTAAGAAAACTTTAAAAGAAGAGATATTTGGATGACAAAAATATGCCTTATAGAAAACTAAGCAAATTCTTTATAGGGGGAAAAACGAAATTTGATTACACAAAAAGAATTTTATTAAAACAAAACAAAAACTTCCAACAATAACAGACCCCGGAGCCTCTAGTTGCCTTTTTCCTTTCTTCAGCTCTTTTGATGAATTACCAGTCAGTTGACTCTGCAGCATTTTGGCTGAGATTGGAGAGGCTTTTTGCTACTAGTATATTGGCATCTTAAGGTTAAAAGGAAAACCGCATGATTGTGACTTGCCCATTTTTATCAACTAATCCCTTTTTCTGTACCTGGAGTGCAGGGATTGCCAGGGACTTCATTTACTGCAGACCAGAAACGTGCCTGGCTGCCCCACCATCATGCTCAGGTTAATGAGATTGTGTGAAAATGGGGGTGATTCTACACTTGTGGGCTCAGAGGTCACCAGGGATGGTCCCTGACATCCCCGAGTCATGACAGAGACTGACCCAGATTTGTCTGNCTGCCAGCTCCAACTCAGGCTGCTGACCAGAAAGTAACCACATCCTATTTTGGAGATGAAAACGTGGCATAGATTTAACAGAGTGCACTGATCTACCCTTTATCTCCTGCTGTCCTCACTACTCACCGTTAAGAAAAGTATTAAATCTTGAATTAGAGGCCACAGACTTGCGTTTCTTCAGAGAAAGGACTGCCCCTTCTTGGTCCTGGCAGTTTGTGTCCTTCCTGCAATATGTACTTCTAACCTTAAACTTCAAGGACACCCAGCCACCTGCCAGCTCCTCTGTGCATCCAGAGACACTTTTGGCCCTCAACACCCACACAGTTGACTCAGTGGTTCCTGTTTGAGAGAGGACCCCANTTAAGCCCCTCCTGGGTCTGAGTCTACGTGCTGCTCCTAGGCCCCGCAAGCCAAGGGCCCTTCCTAACCACCCATTCCACCCAGGACCAGAGGCCTAGGGAAAGTTTTGGGCTCTGCTATTCAGGAAGGCTGATGGCTGGGCTCCTACCTGGGAGAGATGGAGACACTGCAGGATGGGAGGCCAGGCACCAGTCCAGATTGTGCTTCCTTCAGATTGTATAGGCTAGGGCCAGAACTGCCTGCTGTGGGCCTGTGATTCTACTCCAGAAGACAAGAGCCCATCTGACTGGGGCCCCATCCCAGTAGCCACTGGGCTCCTCCTTCAACAGGCCATCCAGCGCATGTCCCTGTTACCCGCTGCACTGATCATGAAGCCGCTGGCCACTGCCATGTGTGTTGCACACGTGCCACCATGCCCTTCCTGATGAATACCCTGAAGGAAGTCACCCAGCTGTTTCTCAGTCCCAGGGCTGGTGGGTGGTTTTGGATTTGTGTTGACTGTTGATACTTATTTACTGTATAAATATAATTTATCATTTGTATCAAAAAAAAAAAAAGAAATGTGTGTGTGTGTGTGTGTGTGTGTGTGTACAGGTACTTTTATTAGTGTATATATATAAATTGTTCTTTAATAACTCAGTAAATAATCAAATACACACTAATAAAAATAACTCTATTGTGGTTTAAAATTAATAGTAATTGGGAGTTTCTACCCTTCCTTTGATCATTCAGTTCCCAGATAAAAGTCTTTACATTTATAATGAACCTTAACAGCAGTGGAGCTGGGCAGATATCGACCTTCTCTGTTACTTTGTCTACTTCCCTATCAATAGCCCTGAGTTATAACTTGCAGTGTTCTGCCTGGACTGCTCTTACTCCAATTGGCCAGCCCTCATGGCCATGTTTTCATGATTCACCTGCCCATTGGTGTCTTCTCCTCTCCCATCACCTCCCCCTCCTCCCTCTCATGGTCCTACCTCAAACAGGAAGCCCGGGAGCTGAAATTTCACCAAGATCTCTTCTGCCCAGCTATAGGCGGTAGGCATCTTTATTCAACCAATAGTTTTAAACTAAGGAACAAGGTTTGCACAACAAAGGCTGGTAAAGATGAGAGTTCACTCCTAGTCCTACACAGAGTTTAGCATTATAAAACATAGCACCAGACTAAACCTCAACATGCCAAATCCTCTGTGCTTGTAACTTGAAGGCGTGTCTCAGCTCTGAAGTCTTGGAAAACTAGTAATTTTAGTAAGTTTAAGATCAGCTTTTCTTTGCGCAGCATGAATAGTATCTGAAAATATGTGTGGAGGTAAGATGTGTAACCTAAAATAAGAACTTCTGTAATCTGAGTGTGAAGTCACTAAGCAACAGGACCATTTTGTTTTGCTTGTATTAGATTGTTCCTTATTCTGGAACTTCCCTCTGAAGACACTGGTTATAAAGTGTCCCTATCAACCTCACCTAGGGGATACATCACAGTGTAGCTATGAGGTTCCAAAGACACAACGTGGCATCTCCCACTGTCCTGGGAGGACTGCCCAAGCAAGACACATGCTCAGCAGGTCAAAGGCCAGAGACAGGCCTGGGGAATGTCTCTGAGGCCAGACTGCCTGAAATTAAAGAGCAAGAGTGTTAACCAAGTTCATCCCCACCTTGAAGAAAACCAAGAGCTATTCAGACAGTACCTGTCTGCTAATTGAGTCTGCCATCATCTACACTCCCGAGAGGCTCCCCCTTGTCCTAGGAGGTACCTCATGCCTGTGATCCCAGAACTCAGGGGGCTGAGGCAAGAGGACTTGCAAATTCAAGACCAGCTTGGGCTACATAGTGATTTCCTGACTAGCTTGGACTACAAAGTGAGACCCTGCCAATAAAACAAACAAACAGCCACTGTGGACCTTTCCCTCATCATCGCTAATACTGTAGAATGTAAGGCTAGGCATCTGGAAGTTAAGAATTTGAAAAAATGCAAGATTTCAAAAATAAAACTCATGCTTTAGATCCTATGGAATTGGATTTAATTCACAATTCAATCAAGAAAAGGAAATATCTAGCTGGAAATGGTGGCACCTGCCTGTAATACCACCTACCCAGGAAACTGAGGCAGGAAGACAACAAGTCCCATCTCAGTATAGAATTGTTAAAAGGGGAGCTAGCTCAGTGGGTAAGGCCTTGCTCTACTAATGAGATGTTAACAGTCTCCTCAGAGACTAATACACTGCGTCCTGTAGGAAGCCCCTTAAGCAGAATGGTCAAACAACTAAAAATAGTTTCCAACAGTCCCTGAAAATGATCAAATTCATTAGGCCCCTTCAGTGAGAAAGTAAGTCATAAAAGCAGAGAGTCCCCCTCAGACAGAGGAGAGAACTGCGCTGTGAAGACGACTCTGAGACTAGACCGACTCTGAGACCAGACCTGCTGCCTGGAAGGAGCAGGAACCAGCAGGGCTGCCTGTCTGAGGTCTAGACCAACTGAGTCCCCCGGAAAGGACACTCTCCAGCCTGCTGAGCTGCTGCAGGCTGTGCAGATGTGAGCTGTCTGTCACCCATGCTGGGATGGACCTTGGTGATGCCGCTGTTTTTGAGTCATTTCTGCTCCTGTAAATAACCCCTCCCCTGGATTCCGGTAAATGACCCCAATAAAGCTCATTTATTCACCAAGTTGGACTTGGGTGGCATCTGTGCATTGGTCTGTTGTGGGCTCCCTATCTGAGGCTGAGATGTATGCGCTGTGTCTCTGCATGAAAGATTTTGTCACACAACATGAGACCCTGAGTCCAGATCCTTAGCACCCATGTCAAAAGGCAGGCATGGGGATGCACATCTGTACCCCATGTGCAGGTGGAGACAAATGGGTCTCTGGAGCATGATGAAGAGCTTGCTACCCAGTCACTGAATTCTGGGCCTAGGGAAAGAGCCTGGCTCAAAACATAAGGTAGAGAGCAATAGTGAAAGATACCAGACTTCTGGCCTTCAAACATACACACACACACACACACACACACACACACTCACATTCATACAGACACTACACAGTTACACACACATGCACACTCATGAATGCATACATACACAATCATATATACATACATATTCATACATATATTGCACAGACACACACACTCATATATACACTACACAGACATACATACACACAATTCATATATATACATGACACATACATTCATATACACACACATATTCATACATATACTGCACAGGCACACACACTCATATATACACTACACAGACATACATACACACAATTCATATATATACAAGACATACACATTCATATATACACTACACAGACATACACAAACACATTCATATACATATTCATATATATACTATATATGCACATACATGCACGTTCATGTATATATACACAGACATACACGAACACACACACATATACAACATTTGAAAGGGCTCAGTAGGTAAGGCACATGCTGCCAAGTCTGACAACTTAAGGTCAGTCCCCAGAGCCCACAGGAGAGACTTGACCCTCCAAGCTCTCTTATGCCTCCACACAAGCACCATGACACTTGTGTACTCTTACATACATACAAAATAAGTAAGTGCAATTTTTTTTTTTTTTTTTGGTTTTTCGAGACAGGGTTTCTCTGTGTAGCCTTGGCTGTCCTGGAACTCACTTTGTAGACCAGGCTGGCCTTGAACTCAGAAATCCACCTGCCTCTGCCTCCCAAGTGCTGGGATTAAAGGTGTGTGCCACCATGTCTGGCTGTAAGTGTAATATTTTAATTATAAAAAAGAGAGGCTCTAGCTCAGTGTCTGCCTATTATACACAAGTTCCTGTGTTCAGTACCCATTACTGAACAAAAATGTTTTTAAAGATTCATTTATATTTATTGTATGTTTATGGGTATATGTCTGTGTACTACATACATGCCTAATTTCCAGAGACCAGAAGAGGGTGTCAAATGCCCCTGGAGCTAAAGTTAAAGAGAGTTCTGAGCTGCCATGTGTGTGCTGGGACTTGAACCTGGGCACCTCTGCAAGAGCAACCAGTGCTCATAACTACTGAGCCATCTCTCCAGCCTCAAAAAAAAAGGGTTTTGAGGGGAGAGAATCCAAATGTAAGAAGCATGACAAACTACGACAAACTCAAGATATAGGGATGAACAAGTTCCTCCTAGGTGCTTCTTGGTTAAAGTAAGAGAACAATAAGAAAAGTATTTCTAGCTTCTGGTGGGAGTGGCTAGTTAGGGGGTGACAGTCACTGAAGTAGGGAGCACTGAAAGGACAACAGCTGAAAACTAAATCTAAGTTCAATTTTTAACAAATTCAGCTTGATCATAACATTGTGTTAGATGCAAAATAATACATAGTATCTAAACTTGAAATTTCTAGTAATTTTGTGGGAGACAAATAATCCATCAGAAGAATTCAATGTAACAAGAAGCTAAATACAGTTATGTAACGAATGGAATTAGATTCATTAAAGTCATACCCCTGTAGCAGATAAACTCCAAAGTGACTTAAGCAACACAAGTTCATCTATTGCAGGTTCAGAAAACTCTTCAAAGCCATTCCAGAAATGTGGTATGTTTAGACCATTTCAACACAAGTCATTCCTGGTTGCCAACAGAAGACAGAGTCGGGTCAAACAATGACTCAAGGGGTTTGGAATTAGCTCTTTGACCAGAAATTACATGGTTCCATCTGATTGGGAAACATGGTTGCACAACTCAACATATAAATCTCAGTGTTCAAGAGACTGAGGCAGGAGGATCTTGAGTAATGGACAACTTGGGCCAGAGGTGTGGAAGGAGGAGAATTAGTTACTTTTCTGTTACCATGATCATGACCAAGATAACTTAGAGAGTTTAATTGGGCTTACAGTTACAGAGGGAGAAGAAAGAGTCTGTCCTGGTAGGGAAGAATCCAGCAAGAGGCTATTAGGCTTAGGAAGCTGAGAGTGCATAACTTCATCTACTAGCACTAAGCAGAGAGAATGAACCACAATTGGGGAAAGGCTATGTAATCTCAAAGCTCACTCCAGGTGATGCACTTCCTCCAGCAAGGCTGAGCCACATAAACCTCCCTAAACAGCTCTACCAACCTGGAGCTGAGTGTTCAAATACCTGATCCTATGAGGATGTCTTAGTCAGGGTTAATAGTGTTGTGATGAAACACCATGACCAAAGCAACTTGGAGAGAAAGGGGTTCATTCAGCTTATGATTCCATATCACAGTTCATAATCAAAGGAAGTCAAGACAGGAACTCAAGCAGGGCAGGAACCTGGAGGCAGGAGCTGATGCAGAAGCCACGCTGCTTACTGGCTTGTTTCCCATGACTTGCTCAGTCTGGTTTCTTATAGAACCCAGGAGACCACCAGCCCAGGGAGAGTCTCACCCACAGTGGACTGGGCTCTCCTAAATTGATCACTAAATAAGAAAATGCCTTACAGCCCGACCATATGGA
This sequence comes from Mus pahari, assembly GCF_900095145.1. Lineage (NCBI taxonomy): Eukaryota > Metazoa > Chordata > Mammalia > Rodentia > Muridae > Mus > Mus pahari. The sequence goes on from NC_034594.1 coordinate 126,383,073, forward strand.
GGCTTTTCCTCACTTGAGGCTTCCTCCTTTCAGATAATTCTAGCTTATGTCAAGTTTACAAGTTGGGGATATTCTTCATTCAAACCATCACAGGAAGTTTGTTGACACCATTGGAGTGGTTAATTAATTATATGGGGACTTCCTTTACCAAGTAGCCATACCTGTGCTGGAATTTGAAAGTACCTTAGAAGTTATCCATTGGAGAAGGTAGATGCAAGAGAAATATCACAAGAAGAGACAGTAGAAAATAAAAATCTAGAGAGACTACAGATGTCTGGGGAATGGTGAAAAGAAATTAGCAGTTACAGGAGAGAATTTTCAAGGAAGTAGAATAAGATAAGATTATGAACTGGGCACCTGGGAGTCTGAGACTCAAGTCTGAGGCTAGCCTGTACTATGTAGTAAGTTCCAGGTCAGCCTGATCTATTAGCAAGACTCTGCTCCTAAAACAGTTCCTGGGCTGGCTGTGGTGGCCAGCCTTTTGTTTCAGCTCTCAGGAAGTAGAGGCGGGTGGGTCTCTGTGAGTCTAAGGATAGCCTGGTCTACATACCAGGGTTACATAGGGAGACCTGTTTAAAAACAAAACAAAGCAAAACAAAAAACAAACAAAAAACAGTTCCCAACCTCACAGCCTCAAAGCAGCTGGCCACTGCCCAAGTCTGAACCTGCCTTTGAAGCCGTGGAGATGGCACTGTGCAAGTGATAGAGTACTTGCCAGGCAAACACAGAGCCCTGGGTTCAGTCAGCATTACCCCACCAGCTGGGTGTGGTGACACCCTGGTAATCCCAGCACTGAGGTAAAGGCAAGAGGAGTGGGAGTTCAAGGCTATCCCTGATGGTACAGCAAGTTCAAGTCCAGCCTGGGCTAACTAAGAGTCTATCTCAAAAGAGAGAGAGAGAGAGAGAGAGAGAGAGAGAGAGAGAGAGAGAGAAGGGAGGGAGGGAAGGAGGGAGGGAGGAAAGAAAGAAGGAAAGAAAGGAGAAAAGGAAGAAAGAAAGACCTTGAAGTAAATTAAGTTTGATTATGGAGAACAGCAAAACCTTCCATTCTCTGAGGATACTCAGACATTTAATGGTAGCAAGGAAAGATTCCTGAGACTCCCCCCACCCACGAGGATTTGTAGACCATCACTGGTTGCTAGGGAAGGGAAAGACTGTCTTCAATAGTGTTGCTAGTGGCAAAATACCTATGCTCCTGTAAATAACCTCTCACCCATACTCCTGTGAGCAACTCTGATGGGGGGGAAAAAAGGCACAAATGTGGGAGGTATTTAGCAATAAAAAAATAAAAGAGAGATTAGTGGAACGGGGAGGGACATGAGAAGGTAATGAGGGTAAGATGGTTGAAACATATTATGCACATGTATGAAAATGTCATAATGAAACTCATTATTAGGTATAATTGATATTTACTAACAAAAACATAAAACATCAGGAGTAGTGTCACATGCCTTTAGCTCCAGCACTAAGAAGACAGAGGCAGGAAGATCTCTTTGCATTCGAGGCTGATTTGCTCTGCATATTGAGTTCCAGGCCAGCCAAAGCTACCTGTCTTAGAAAAATCAAACAAAGGCAAAGATAGCTATAGGTTTTGTTTGTTTGTTTTTTCGAGACAGGGTTTCTCTGTATAGCCCTGGCTGTCCTGGAACTCACTCTGTAGACCAGGCTGACCTCAAACTCAGAAATCTGCCTGCCTCTGCCTCCCGAGTGCTGGGATTAAAGGCGTGTGCCACCACGCCCGGCGGTTATTTTTAAGTATACCAATAACTGTGTTAAACTGGTGAGGAAAATGGCCAGAAATAGAGAGGAGGCAGGAAAGGCACCTAGGGGACTATCATCATCCAGAATAGAGGCAGAGAGGCGGTGGACTGACGGCAGGTCCATTACACAGGAGAGGAGGAGGTACCGCGACCCGAAGGACGCAGGAACGTGAGGGAGACGGAGCTTCCGGAATGAGCTCGAGGTTCTCAACTCAGTTCCGTGGATGTGGATGCTGTTTACAAGGTCTGAGGGACAGGACAGTCTCTGGGGCAGACATCAAGGAGAAAATAACTATATCCACACTTAGAAATTCAAGTTCCCGGATCGTCGTTAGCAAGAACCAATCTATAACTGAGTAGCAGCAATATTCCTTCTTAAAAAAGAAGCCCTTGTGAGCGGAAGCAGGGACTTTGTTGTTGGCTAAAAGAAAGCCCCTGTCTTTGAGTCTCGGCCCAGCCTCGCCTACCCACTGGATCCGATGCGCTCAGACCATGGAAACATCTGGAGTGGCCACGTTTCCTTACTGAGGCCAAAACAAGTTAAGTGGTGTGCAGCTTTGTCTCGCCTCCACCCTGCATCTCTCCTGGGAGGATGCAGCCCGTATTTACTGAAATTATGTGCAGGAAACAAAGATAGCCCAGAAAGAAGGTTCTGGAGGCCCTTCGGGATCAATTTTCAAAATAATTCATAAAAAAAAAAAAGTTAACATAAGTGACTGTCTTGTATTCAAGATTGGCTTCATTGTCCTCAAATACAAGTTTTAAATATTTGTAAAATGTTCATGAATTAATTCAACTTGTAGAGAATTGTTCTGTAATAAGAAAAGATAATTGCTAGATGGTTGGGGTTTTTTTTTCCCCTTCAGTGACTGACTTTATAACTTTTGGTAAGTCACTTGACCTTTTGACAGCGAGGTCCTTGATTGTGAAACAAGGAAAAGAATGTTTAACTCTTAGAAGAATAGTATCAGGACTTGTTCAATCAAAGGCTCTGAAATAAGCCTGTGCCCTTGGGGAAAAGGTATTCACAAACACTGAGTTTGAATAATTAGTGCTATTTCTTTTGAATAGAATAATTTGCTGTCTTTATGGTGAGCAATCCTCCATTGTACATTGTTGCGGAAGATAAAAAGGGAAAGAAAGATGATCTCTCCCTTCAAGGAATTCCCTATCTTAGGAGGAAGACAGACAATGAACTCATAAAGAAGCATAAAGGAGTGCAATTTCATAAATGGCCAAGGGAAATACTAGAAGAAGAAGAAAAAAGGGGGGGGAATCTCAGTTCGCCTGCCGGCTGGAGATTTTTTGGGGGGAGGTGGGTTTTTTTTTTTCAAGACAGGGTTTCTCTGTGTAGCCCTGGCTATCCTGGAACTCACTTTGTAGACCAGACTGGCCTCCAACTCAGAAATCCGCCTCCCTCTGCCTCCCGAGTGCTGGGATTAAAGGCGTGTGCCACCACGCCTGGCTGGGAACTAGTTTCTATAGGAAGCATGGGGAAGTTACCTGAATTAACTGTTTTTACAAAAACATCCAGGGCTTTGATTGACTCTTCTCTCAATGAATAACTTCGACCGCTTTCTCTCCGTGCAAGCTGCATAAAGCAAGACATAGCTTTCCTGTTTAATGTTTTATTTATCACAAGGAAGTGATGTCTGAGAGGATTGGTCTGGATCTAAACCACTTACATTTAATTACTGATGTGTGACTTGGACAATCACTTAATGGGACTTCGTCATCTGTAAAATGGGACAGGTAGTAGCATTCTGTGGAGGGATTGGAAACTACAAGCTCTAAAAGTACTTAGAAGTGGCCACTGCTAATGTGCCCAGGAGAAGTGCACACCGGCACATGGGTGTGTCTTTCTCTCAACTTGTCTCTCTGTCTTATCCTTCACATTCAAGTCTATACTAAAATCTCTTCACTATAAACTCCACCAGAGCTTCACTTAAAATGAGGAAAAGAGCCTTGGGGCTGGTGCAGGCACTGCTCTGGAGTTGGAATCCCAGCGCCCACTTCAGGCAACTCACTTCCCTCCAGGAAGGCTAGCTGCAGGGAGGCAGCCCGAACACTCTGGCCTCTGTGGGTACTTGCATTCACACACACACAGAATATTTAAAAGTAAAAAATGTTGAAAATGGTTGGTACAAGCAGCAGAGTCAAGAAAGGAAAATTTCTTGTCATGTCTTTATTGAACTTGAGGTTGGCGTGGCCTGAAGATAAACAGGCCTTGGCATCATATCTGTTTGTCATGTCATCGGCCTCTCGTTGTCTCTGTCTCTGTCTGTCTGCCTCTGTCTCTCTGTGTGTCGGTGTCTCTCTGTGTGCACCTGTGTGACTGTGTGTCCTTCTTTTGTTTGAGACGGGAGGTTCTTGCTATCCAGACTGATTCTCCTGTCTCAGTTGGGATTCCAGGCCTAATGCACAGCCGTCATTTCTTTAAGGGGTCAAATCAATAAAAGGAGGCTTCTCACGCGCTCCTGTGTATTTGATGGATACATGCTTCCTATGGCAACAAGCTGAGAGTACCAGAAATCGTTTCTTCTCCCTGATAGAGAGATGGGTATACCGTTCTTATCTTGGTGAACAGATGCTGCCCACGCAGAAGCACTGTACCCTGCTCTCACCGGTGTGCGTGGTCCTGCGTGTCAGAAGGCTTCTGGACTCCAGTGACTGAGATGTAACAGGACATTCCCTATAGAGGGATATTTCGCTATGCCTGGAAACTGCCTTGAGAAGACAGAACACACTTGGTGGTTAGCATGTGCCTTGAGCAACCTATAAAGCCACTGGTGTTAAAACCCATGATGAAAGATGGCTGGCAGTGGCTTCCACTGCCATGACAGTCTCTAGTGTCTGCGTGACTAATTTAGAATTCTCTAGAGCCTGTGGCAGGCCTAAATGAGACTAGTAATCCTATCAAGGACCCAATTTTACCATCACAAAGACATTCTCTCGTCAACAAATACCTATTCTCTTTTTGGTAAATAGCTCTTAATTTGATATCGGATCCTGATAGCGACTATTTGACTGTAGACACGCAGAGATTAGTTAGTTGCTTTGCTTATCACCAGCTGGGCAGGATTTTCCTTCTCTCTAAGCCAAGATAGTGCCCTGGAGTGGGGAGCGGCCAGTAGCATTCTGTCACTGAGGGATGCAGTGATTGAGAATTTGGTCTAATGTAGGTCCTTAAACCTGAGGCCCTCTCATTAGCTACAAACTGGTTCCCCTCCTTTACCCCACATAGCATCATGGTACCCATAGGCATGATAAAGTGAAGAAGAAACTCTCTAACCAACTTACAGATCACATTGGACTAGATACCAGCACTGTGTCGCATTAGATGCAAGAACTTTATTCAGAAGTATAGTTACCTGCTTCCTTGGGATCCCCTGACAGTCATCAGTGACTTGTGGATGTGACCCAACAGTTTGACTGAATGGTCAGGAACCTGGGGAAACACGAACAGCGAATATTAGCAACCATGTGGGCAAGCTACTGACGATATATGAACTTCTTAGGCTAGATTCGGAATATGAGGCTATTTGTATTCCCACCAAACGCTGGTAAGAGAGTTCAGCAGGTAAAAGCACTTGCCACAAGTCTGGTGACCTGAGTTTGATCACGGAGCCCCCACATGTCATCCTCTGACCTCTATATATGTGCTGTGTCACACAAGATAAACAAACAAATGAATATGTGAATGTAGCTTGGGGGTGGGTGGAAACGGATCATTCAGTTCTCTACCCTACCTAGCAGAGCATTTGTAATATCAACTGAGCACATGTCTGTTCTTGACTGTCAGTCAGTCAGTCAAACTCCATCCTCAGTATGCTAATGGATGCTTCCTGGGAACAAGAAGTTAGCGATAACAATAATATTGGAAACTGTATATAAGTACAACAAAATGGGATCTCCTTTTCAGAGGTATGTATGTTAACTGCTGCTAGATGCCTAGCCCACTTAGCTCATAGTTTAGGCTGAAAATATGGTGGCTTGAGCAAGCACAACACAGGGATAAAGTGTATCTCTCCCCTATTGAAATACTAGCAGGCAAGCGGTGTGGCACATGTCTGTCATCCCAGACCTAGGGCCTGGCAGCTGGAGTTTACTGTCAGCCTCAGTTATATTGCAAGTTTGAGACTAGCCTAGGCCACATAAGACCTTATTTCAAAAACATGTATCGGGCTGGGAAGAAAGCTAAGCAGGTAAGAGCACCGACTGCTCTTCTGGAGGTTCTGAGTTCAAATCCCAGCAACCACATGGTGGCTCATAACCACCTGTAATGAGATCTGACCCCTCTTCTGGTGTGTCTGAAGATAGCTACAGTGTACTTATTTATAATAATAAAAAAAATCTTTGGGCTGGAGCAAGCAGGAACTGAGCGAGCAGGGTCAACCGGAGTGAGTGGGGTTGACCAGAGCCATCAGAGGTCCTAAATTCAATACCCAACAACCACATGATGGCTCATGTGTACAGCTACAGTGTACTCATATACATAAAATAAATTAATTAATTTAAAAAAAACCATGAATCACAGAATGAATGAGTGAACCCCGGGAGGAAGTGCTGGGTAATATGGTGCTTTGACTATCTAGGGCCAGGTCTTTTCCTGTCTGCTGTTTTCGAGATACCATGGTGTAGCTTACTTTTCTGGATGTCATCTTGTAGTTCAAGATGATTGCTCTGCCTCTAGCTCTCAGGCCCCCACTTTAGCCAGCGGACATCCAAAAGGGGAAGGGAAATCCATAAACTTTCCTTTAACGTCATAAACTGAAAAATGTTTACTGCCCATAGCCCATTTACTAGAACTTAGCTATGCAGTCAAAATGCAAGGAAGGGCAGCTGAGAAATGATGTTTTTATTCTGTGATCATTGTCGAGTCAAGAAAGAATACATTGAAAATAGCTCTGGTCATCAATGCTTGGTCCGTGTTGAATGACCCCAGTACTAAGTCTGAAAGGGATCCTGCTCATAGGGTGACCGGCAACATTGTCTACTGCGGTAAGGATGGAGGTAAGTCATCGTCAGAATTACTAGATTTCTCGTCGCCACTTAGCACATTCCTGTCAACAATAGTATCTCAGGGTTTACTGGATGCCTTAGCCAGGTTACTCCTCGCCCCGATAGCCACACACACAACATTCTGTGCAGAGAATTTGTTCTATTCAAAAGAACAATGAGCTGATAGTAAGATCTCCTTATCTCCTCTCCTGTAAATGTCCCTCGGTGTAGGCTGGCTTTACAGGATAGTGGAACAGACAATGAAGTGGAGTTGACATGAGATTTCTCCCATTGCCAGTAAACCTGACCTTAGGGACCAAGGTAGTGAGAATGGCATTTATTTCTACACTCAGCGACTCACAAAACCTTTGCTTTTTACCTCTGTAGCTCTGGGTTCGGCCAGGTTTGATGTCTCAGTGCCCGAAAGGGAAGTAATTCCATCGATGAGCACGTTAAAAAGTCTAGAGAGAGAGGGTGTTTGAGACTCATACCTGGCTCCTTCAGCAGAAGGATTCTCCTGCTACAGAATCTAGTGTATTCATGGGGACAGTTGCTTTGACTATCACACTCTGGGCCAGGGAAGAGTGTCTCCGGAACCGAGGACATTCTCTGTCGTGTCCTCTTGGTGCAAACACTTGGTGGGAAGCATCTCCTCACAGAGCAGACCACGAAGGAAAACAAGACAGAACAAACCCCAGAAAACCCAGACACTTCAAAGGCGAAGGCTCGCTTTCACCTCTAGGAAAAACCTCTCAACGGCTGTGGAACAAACAAGGTTACAGAGACACAGTCTAGGGAACGGAGTACGCGCTAATGAGCACTAACTATTCCTCATGAGCAGCATGGGGGCTTGTAGACATTAGACAGTGCTAGCTATGCGTGTGCGTGTATGTGTGTGTGTGTGTGCATGTGTGCGCGTGTGCATGTGTGTGCGTGTGTGTGTGTGCATGTGTGTGTGTGTGTGTGTGTATGTGTGCATGTGTGTGTCAGCCTCAGTTATATAATGAGCTTGAAGCTAGCTTGAGATATGTGAGCCCTTGTCTCAAAAAAGCATAAATAACAAACAATTATATAAAAATGGTCTTTTTACAATTTTCCCCCCTACTGTTTAATATAGTTTTAATATAGCATGCATTCATGGTAGTGATTTGATTTAATCCACAGGTCATAGGGTATTAAGGAGAAGGGCTATTACTGAACTTGGAAGGAAGGGGGGGGAGGAGGAAAGAACATCACTCAGAAATAGATGTAGTAACTGAAGATTATGAGTCTCTTCCTATGGGAAAATGATGGTGATATTTCCACTTGTACAAAACACCACTGCAGGTGTGTCATGTTTCATGGCAGTGGAAGATTAAGTATGAAGAAAAAGACGAGGGTAAATATGGGTCAACAACAGGGCCTTGTACATAACCAGTTCACCTTGCCCCAGACTGTCTCTGTAACATGAAAGCCAGCTAGAAGTCAATCATCCCTGAATGCCTTGAGCCAATGCTTCCAGAGTCAGGTCTTTGTTGTTGTTGTTGTTGTTGTTGTTTTAAAGAAAAATACTTATAGTGTTCTGCCAACATGTATGTCTGAACTAGAAGAGAACACCAGATCCCATTATAGATGGTTAGGAGTCACTGTGTACTGGCAGGGAATTGAACTCAGGACCTTTGGAAGAGCAGCCAGTGCTTTTAACCACTGAGCCACCTCTCCAGCCCATCAGTTTATTTAAATACACCCATGAAGATACATGTGAGAGCATTTGACTTGGGATTGGATTGGCTAAGGTTTGAGACACGCTGGCCTTGGAAGCAGTGAGTTCTACAGCAGCAGCAGTGGCTGTAGGAGGCAGATTCCCAGGCACCCTCCTGGCTGAGCAGGAGACAGTTCAGCTTAGCAACTTTGGTTAGAACAAAGTGGTTAGTTCTGGTGATAGCCATTGTGGAAGTAGCTATCCTGAAAGTCCAGTAATTCTGCCAGAGGTCCTAGAGGCTCAGTCTAAAGGTGACTGTGCTTGCAATGGTGTGTAGATCTAAAACTTCCTTTGGATTTGCAGTAGCTGGAGTGTGTTCTCTATTCTGTTGAGAACACACACACACACATCATAGGGGATGTAGAACATGAGGATCTTTCATAAGTTAAGAAAGAAGTAATGTTCTATCCTTTTTTTTAAGACTTATTTATTTTATATATATGAGTACACCGTAGCTGTCTTCAGACACACCAGAAGAGGGCATAAGATCTCATTACAGATAGCCGTGAGCCACCATGTGGTTGCTGGGAATTGAACTCAGGACCTGTGGAAGAGCAGTCAGTGCCTCCTAATGTTCTATCTTAATAGCTGTTACCAGATGTAGGGAGCAATCATCCCAACTTGGGGTAGAATAATAGTGGGTGCTTTGAATGTTCATATCCTCTTAAAATTCACACACTGAAACCAAATCCTCAAGGCAATAATAAGAGTGGAGTTGCTCTTCAAGCGATGATTTGATCATCAGGATTCCAACTAGGATGTCTCAGCCTTCAGTGCTGTGAGTGACACGTTCCTGCTGTTTGTACATTACCTACTTGAGGTATTTTGTTCCGGTATTGAGGGCTGCTGCAGGTAGTGTGGTTTGGGGACGAAGATTTACAGGAAGATAAAAATGGAAATCATTGCCCGCTCAGGAGAACGCTGGACGCCAGCCAGCCACAGACACACTGACTATGAGCCAGCCTTTGGAAAGGCTATTGCTTAGGTGTTTAGTGATCTGTAGGAGTACTTTGAAGAGAAAAGGAACAAATATAGTGAAAACTTAAACGAACAAAATCCATATACTTTCTGGATCAACAACAAACATATTTACATGACCCAGAAAGAGGAGAGAGAGAGAGAGAGAGAGAGAGAGAGAGAGAGAGAGAGAGAGAGAGAGACTATACACGTTTTAAAAATTTGAGACAGGGTCTCATATAGTCCAAGCTGTGTGGATTGCTATCCCAAGGATGACCTAAGCATTCACAAACATACCCGGCTTATATGCTGCTTGGGATGAACCTGGTGCCTGCTGCATGCCAGTCAAACATTCTGCTAACTGTGCTACGCCCCCAGCCTTACACTGATTATTATTTAAAATTATTTGGAAATGGAAGAAAGTCAATTCTCAACCTATGCAGGGGCAGGCAAGCACAGGAGATAGTTTTGCTTGGGGCCGCCATTTGGTGTATGTTATGTGCATCCATCTCTTATAATAATTCAATTATATTCCTAATATGTCTGGGTATGAAGAATAGAAGGGCCAAACTGGCCTGAACTGGTTTTGAGTGCATGGAAAGTAAGGCAAAATGGTGTTTTCTATCTATTAATCTTTTTTTTAATAAAAAGATTTATTTATTCATTCATTATATGTAAGTACACTGTAGCTATCTTCAGACACACTAGAAGAGGGTGTCAAATCTCATTACAGATGGTGGTGAGCTACCATATGGTTGCTGGGATTTGAACTCAGGAACTTTGGAAGAGAGTCAAAGCTCTTAACCACTGAGCCATCTCTCCAGCCCCTCTAATAATCTTTTAGGAAAAATTCCTCTACTTACCATAAGCATATGCATAAGCTTATGCATAAGCTTTGCTTATGCAGATGATTAAAATCAGATGTATTGTGGGAAGATGCATGAAATATAGGAAAAATGAAGGCATGGTCTAATCTATGATCAATCTAACAGACAACCACCCAAACAACATCCCTAGGAACCAGGTCTCCTTCTGATCTTACACAGTAATGGAGCTCTGGTCTCACCCAGCTGAGAGTGGATGGTTGTGAGCCTCGAATCCTGGATGCTGGGAACTGAACTCTGTAAGTGCAGTGTGTGCTCTTAACTGCTGAGCCATTTCTCCAGCCCTTGTCTTGCTTCTTTTGCAAATCTGTGTGAGTCTTTCTTTTCAGTTCTTTTAATTAGATGCCAAGAGCCTGGGTATATCTGGTTCATATTCTGACCACCAGTAATAATACAGCATAAATGAGTAGAGCCTAAAATGGTAAATCAAGAAACAGCAATAAAAATATAATTTTAGAGAGATGGAATTGACCTGGGTGTGGTGACTCACACTTAAAATCCCAGTACTCAGGAGGCTGAGGCAGGAGGATGCTATCAGTTTGAGGTCAACTTTGGCTACAAAGTTACCAGAGCAGCCTAGGCTGCAGAGTAAAACTTTGTATCAAACAAACAAACAAACAAACAAATGTATCGGAATAGGAAAAATTACAGCTAAAATCAGTGGAATGGTATCTATTCCTAGAGCTACATTTGATGTAGAGAGGACACACTGCTGATTAATTACTGGTGAGTACTGTTTGCTATATTATTGCAATGTTGTGCATATAGATTTATATAAATAAAAAGTTAAAATTTAATATTTTGAGGGGAAAAAAGTCAAGGAATTGAGCATTTCATTCCAAACTTAGGGGAAAACAGGGCATCAGGGTGGCTCACCAGGTAAAGGTTACTGCCACCAACATTAGTGAATGGAGTTCAAGTCCCAGGACCGAGATGGTGGAATGAGATAACTGACTGCTGAAACTTGTCCTCTGATCTCCACAGGCATGTGCATATATCCACATGCATGCTCACACAGAAGAGGTAGATAAATGAATAAATTAAATCTTTTTTCAATTATTGGAAGATGTAACAAACCTTCAAATAAGTGAAAGAAGAGTACGGAGACTAGAGTGAGCTAATAACAACCAAAAATGCTCTCAAAAATGAAAAGGTGGGGACTGCAGAGATGGCTCAAGAACACTTGTTGCTCTTGCAGAGGATCTGGGATCAGTTGATTTTTTCAAGACAAGTGTTTCGGCTCAAGAACACTTGTTGCTCTTGCAGAGGATCTGGGATCAGTTGATTTTTTCAAGACAAGTGTTTCTCTGTGTGGCCTTGGCTGTCATAGAGCTTGCTCTGTAGACCAGGCTGGCCTCCAGCTTGTAGCTATCTGCCTGTCTCTGTCTACCAGGTGCTGGGATTAAAGGCGTGTGCCACCACCACTTGGCTCCTTTATAATTTTTTTTAGGGCCTGAAGAGATGGTTCAGTGTTTAAGAGCCCTTGCTGCTCTTCCAGAGAACCTGGTGTCTAGCACCCAGGCCAGGCAGATGCTCGTGGCCATATATAGTTCCAGCTCCGGGGGATCAGATGCCTCTGGCCTCTGCAGGCACCTGCACTCGAATGCACATACCCACATGCAGACACATGCCTTAGATATAGATAAATAGATAGATAGATAGATAGATAGATAGATAGATAGATAGATAGATAGATAGATAGATAGATAGACAGACAGACAGACAGACAGACAGACAGACAGACAGACAGATAGATAGATAGATAGATAGATAGATAGATCTTGCTGGGCAGTAGTGATGCACGCCTTTAATCCCAGCACTTGGGAGGCAGAGCGAGGTGGATCTCTGAGTTCAAGGCCAGCCTGGTCTACAGAGCAAGCTCTAGGATAGCCAAACCCTGTGTCAAAATCCAAAAACGAAACAACAACAAAATCTTTGTTTTAACTAATCTTTACATTTTTTAAATAAACTATCTTTTATTTACTCGTAGACATTTTCATACATTGGACAATATATTAGGATCATATCCATCCCCACTCCCCTCTGCCATCTCTCCCCAGGCATCTCCAACACATCCCTTTCCCAGCTTCCTGTTCTCCATCTCATCCTTTAACCCACTGAGTCTAATTAGTGCTGCCTGCTGAGATGTTGACTGAGCTTGTTGGCTTGCTGGTAACCATAGCAACAATGGGTGCACAGGTGCAATGACCACAGCACCCCTACCATCCTGCAGTTCTTACACCCTTCCCACCTTTTTCTTCAGGAATGTTTCCTAAGCTCTGGTATTGGGAGTTTGGGTGCTGGGGAGTGAAGACATAGAAGTCCAATTTAGGGCTGGGCACTCAACACTCACTTTCTCTCAGGACACTGACCAGTTTTAAGTCCCTGCATTGACTGTTGAGCACTGCACAGAATCTGGATAAAGTTGTTGTTTTGGACCTCTTTTGCTTAACTATGGTTCTAGTGTGGTTTATTCTCTTCTGATGGGTTTGCTTTTCTCTTTAGATTAAGGATTCCTTCAGTATCATCTGTAGAGTTGACTTGGTTGCCATAAATTCCTTTTATCTATTTTTGTCCTGGGAATTTTCTGGATTTTTTTTTTGTTGTTGTTGTTTTGTTTTTCGAGACAGGGTTTCTCTGTGTAGCCCTGACTGTCCTGGAACTCACTCTGTAGACCAGGCTGGCCTCAAACTCAGAAATCCGCCTGCCTCTGCCTCCCGAGTGCTTGGGGGGATTTTCTGTTTTGTTCTTCAACTCTAACAGATAGTTTGGCTGGGTATAATAGTTTGGGTTGGTAGATGTTATCTTTCAGAAGTATATCATTCCGTAACGAGATCTGACTTCCTCTTCTGGAGTGTCTGAAGACAGCTACAGTGTACTTACATATAATAAATAAATCTTTAAAAAAAAAAAAAAAAGAAGTATATCATTCCAAACCCTTCTTTTAAAATTTGAGGCAAATAATGATGGGCCCACAAGTACATGTGGCTTGGTGTTTCTCTCTGTTTTAGATAGTAGTGTTTTAACAATGAGGGGAGTCCTTCTCTGATCTTGTCTATTTGGTACCCTAAAGCCTCCTGTATCTGGATTGGCATCTCTCTTCCCAAATCTGGGAAGTTTTCTGTTAGGATTCTTTTCAAAATTATTTTTAGTGCTTTTAGAACAAGATTTTTCCTTTCTTCTGTGCCTGTTTTCATAGTGTTGTACATGTCTTGGAATTCTCACCCACACCTTATTTATCTCTGTCCTCACTAGATGGTTTCTACTCTCTAGTCTGTCTTTAATCTCAGATCTTCTGGCCTCTCCTGATTCATTCTAATGCAGAGATTTTTTTTCTCTGTTTTTTATTTGACTTTCCACGTTTTTCTTCCCAGCATTTCAGGTTGGCTTTCTTTCCGTGCTTCCTCTTTATTAAATTCTCTTTCATAGTATCCATCACCTGCATTGTTTTATTCACAACTTTGTGTCTTTGAGCCTATGAATAATCATTATTTTGAGTTTTCTGTCTAGGGTTTTTACCTGACTCGCTCTCACTAGATACCACGGCTGTAGGGTAATAACTTTCAGAGGAGAGTTATGTCGCCTTGGTGTTTTGTGTTTGTTATGTGACTTAGTTGAGACATACATTTGATTGTGTCTCTTTGCTTAGTTTTGTTTTTGTTTTGCTTTTGTTTTTATTAGCTATAGCCTTTCAACTCAAGTGTTTGTAATGTTCAAATAGAACTTGAATGTAGTAATATTGACCATACAGTTCAGAAAATAATTTCTCAAAGCAGGAGTTCATGGTGCCAGGTGTAAGCTCCATGCTATACTCTGAGTAAGATATTAACTGGGAGAATAGCAACAGGGGTTTAATATTACCAATGGACAATTGTCATACTAGCTGATTTATATCGGTGGTCCCTGTGACGTCAGTAACCATTGGATAATAATAAGCAACCAAGGAGGTATGAAGTATACCAAGACTTTAGTTACTAACATTAGGAGTGGGAAGGATGCACTGCTGGCACAGCTGTGCTGAGCTGAAAGGTGATGCTATCAGATCCTCTGACTCTAGTAGGTTCCATGAATTCCATGTGGTGCTGTGTTGGGGAGGAGAGAGTGGGAGGCCCTGGTCTCTGCAACCTCAGTGCTCTTTTGGAATGGTTCTTAAAAATACACACACACATACACACACACACACACACACACACACACACACTCACACACTATCCATTATATACCCTAGGTACCCTAGGTTCTTTTAAAAAACAAACAAACGTGTGTGTGTGTGTGTGTGTGTGTGTGTGTGTGTGTGTGTGTTTGGTGCTTGCAAATGTAGACACATGTGTCAAAATGCAAATGTAGAAGACTCTCTGGAGTTGTTTCTCTCCTGACACTTTGTGAGATCCTGGTATTGAATTCAGATCATCAGGGTAGCACACAAGCACCTCTATATCATACTGGTCCCGAAGAAGTATGTGCCACCATACCTCATTAAAAAAAATCTTAATTATGAAAAAAAAACTATCTCATTGAAAACACCAATGAAGTCCAGCAATGGTGGCACATGCCTTTAATCCCAGCTTTGAAAGGCAGAGACTGGCAGATTTCTGATTTCCAGGTCAGCCTGGTCTACAGAACGAGTTCCAGAACAACCAGGGCTACACAGAAAAACCCTGTCTAGAAAAACCTAAAAAAGAAGAAGAAGAAGAAGAAGAAGAAGAAGAAGAAGAAGAAGAAGAAGAAGAAGAAGAAGAAGAAGAAGAAGAAAAGGAAAAAGGAAAAAGGAAAAAGAAAAAAGAAAAAAGAAAAAAGAAAAAAGAAAAAGAAAGAGAGAGAAAACACCAATGAAATAGAAAAGACTTTTGACAAGAATGACCAAGGGAAGAATGAATAGCAATCATTAAGCATTGTTAGAAGTAGGAAAGAGTTGGTCCCTCTGGCTGTTGTCCACTCTTAATGAGTGTTGGGCTCCATAATAGGCCTTTACCCACATTCACTCAGGAAGTGTTTTATGTTTCAATGTCCTGTAGTCTTTGTCTGCTCTTGCCCATGAGAATGATTCATTATTCTATAATAAATTCTGTCTTCTACACTATACTTTGGGTCTTGTACAAATTTACTGGGATCCAAGGGGAGCTGGGAGCTAGATCCTGCTGACACCATCAGCAGGATCTATTTATTATTTAATTTTATTATTATTTATGTGTGTGTTTGAGTGTGTTTCTGATATTCTGTACCTTTCTTCCATGTGTCTTTGAGAATAACTGACAGGATACAGTGCTACTCTGAAAATCTTCCTGTTCTGAATCATCCCCAAGGTATATAGAATTATCTTTGTAATCCATCATCTTACCAGAATACAGCCTAGTATAAATCCTTCTTTTCCTTGATCACCCCACAATATCCTTTTATAGACTGTTGTAATTTTGAGACAGGGGACTTGTTCAGCCCAGGTTTGCCTTAAGCTAAGGGTGACCTTGAACTTTGGATTCTCTTCTTTTCATCTTTTCTGAGTACTGTATTACAGGTGTGAGCCATCATGCCTGATTTATTTGATGCTGAGAATCTCATGCCCAGGGCTTTGGTCATGTCAGGTAAGCAACTACCACCGGAGCCACTTCCACTGGCCTCTTTATAAATGTTTGCTATTTTGACTTCTGCCTCTGCAGCTTTTTATTCTCAATAGCAGCTACTTTTTTTTTTTTAAAAGGAGGATAGTTTGGACTTGGTTTTTGAGACAGGATACTGTTGTGATATAGCCCAGACCAGCTATGAACACCAAATCCTGCTTCCAACCTCTTAGATGTTGGTATTATAGATACATAACTGGAGTCTTTATTTTATTATTATTAGTAGTAGTGTGTGTGTGTGTGCCTGCGTGTGTGTGTGTGTGCATGCTCTTGAACAAGTGGCATGCTCTCTCATGCTTGCACAATGTAGAAGGTAGAGGACAACTTTGTAAAGTTGGTTTTGCCCTTCCATTTTTACAAGGGTTCTGAAGATTGAACTTAGGTTGCTAGGTTTGTGCACCTTTACCCACTGACCCACTTTGTTGGCCCAACAACTTTTTTGTTTTTTTTTGGTTTTTTGAGACAGGGTTTCTCTGTGTAGCCCTGGCTGTCCTGGAACTCACTTTGTAGACCAGGCTGGCCTCAAACTCAGAAATCCACCTGCCTCTGCTTCCAAGTGCTGGGATCAAAGGCGTGCGCCACCACGCCCGGCTCCAACAACTTCTTTAAAAACTAAATTACTTGTATCTATATTCCAAGCTTTACCCTTTTATCTAACAACCTCTACCAGCCCCTTGCATTCACATTCATACGCGCTAATTCACATATTTAAATTGTCATAATTTGTCGCTCATTCAGTCACCATCTATCTCCCCTGTGGTTTGTTTGTTGTTCATTTGTCCTTTGTTCTTGAAGCAGGGTCTTGCTTCGTTGCTCAAGGTGGCCTCAAACTTGCCATCCTCCTGCCTCAAACTCCTGAGTAGCTTAGATCACTGGGCTTGCTTTGCTAAAGCATTTTTTAAAAGTATTTTTGGCTACACAGATCAAGCTTCTTCTGAACAAGTCTTAAGCACGCTCTCTCTTTGCTGAGAGGTTCTGAGAGCTGGCCTAGGAATGTAGGAACTTCCTCCCAAGCTGGACACAAACAAGTGTGTGTGAAACAGTTCTCACAGCAGGCAAGTGAGCCAATGCTATCCTCCTCAGCGGTCCCTGGAGAGTGTGGCTGGGTTCACTGCTGATAGCTTGGCACACATTTCTGTTCCTCACGTTAGCTTCATGAAGATCTTTGAGTCTTGATGTAGATGAGATAGGTCTCTTCCAGGACAGGCAATTGGATCATTTGAGATCTGTCAAACCATGCCAGCCACAGCACACAGCACACATAAGGTCAGAGGATGGCTCCAGGAGTCAGCTTCTCCTTCTACAGTGTGGGTCCCAGGGATTAAATTCAGGCCATAGGATCTGAAAGC
The DNA here is from genome assembly GCF_900095145.1 of Mus pahari. Taxonomy (NCBI): domain Eukaryota; kingdom Metazoa; phylum Chordata; class Mammalia; order Rodentia; family Muridae; genus Mus; species Mus pahari. Next base: position 126,400,380 of record NC_034594.1, read on the forward strand.
AAGGCCCCTACCCAATGACCCGTCCTGCCTGCCTATGATTTCTCTGTGCTTGCTTCGTTGTGGCGGTGGTTGTGTTTTACTTTGGACAAAGATTTTCACTCTGCAGCCCAGGCTAGCCTGGAATTCAATGTATAGTCAAAGCATGCTTTGACCTTGCAGTCAGTCTCTTGTCTTGGCCATCTAAGTCCCACCTTCACCCAGGAAGCCATACTGAGGATGCTATTGGGGCTAGAGAGGTGGCTGAGTGATTCATAACACGAGTTACTCTTGCAGAGGACCTGGCTTGATTCCCAGCACCTACATGGTGACTCACAACCCTCTGTAACTCCAATTCAGATGCCTTATAAAGTAAGACATCCTCTGATGTGGACAGCCTGGTGCCCACCCTAAGACATAAATGCCCACATGGTGACACTTTCTGGCACAAAGAGCATAGCTGATAGTCCCCTCTGACAAATGGCGTTTTCGGTGGTTGATAATACTCTTTGGATGTAGACAGCAGGTGCTTCCTCTACCCAGACCAGAACTTCCTGATAAGGAAAAAAAAAAAATTCTATTTTACAACCAAAAGAAAACCAGGCTGAAGCCAGAAAGTGGAAGAAACCTGAAGACAGAAGAAGAAGAGGAAGAAGAAGAAGAAGAAGAAGAAGAAGAAGAAGAAGAAGAAGAAGAAGAAGAAGAAGAAGAAGAAGAGAGCTAGCTGACCCCTCCTCAATGAGATAAGGACCTAAATATATTATATATTCTTGGTAGTTGGCTGCCAAAGCCTGCTAAGCCTGCCTCTTTTGAGACCAAATTAAAAGCAATTATTTGTACTCATCTTGCCATCTGTCCTTCACAAACACTAGTTTGATTTTTGGTTTTCTGAGGCAAGATCTCTCCATGTATATGTAGTCCTGGCTATTCTGAAACTCATATAAACCAGGCTGGCCTTGAGCTCAGAGATCTGTCTGCCTTGCCTCCCGAGAGAGCTGGGATTAAATTCAAGTGACACTGCACCTAGTTTTGTTGTTGTTGTTGTTGTTGTTGTTGTTTTTACATTACCTATTTCTTTCCTTTCCTTCTTTTTTGTGTGTCTGTCTTATCCTATTCTAAATCCACACTTATTGGTAGCAGAGACTGTTCATCTAATCCGTGTGACTCTGATCATTGACTTAGGTGATGTCATACAAACTTCTCTTCCAGACAGTCGTGATTTCTCCGTCTAGCATTAATTAGTGTGTGAAGAGATGCTCAACACTGTATGAAGCTTTACCTAAACCTCTGCATTTGTTGTTGTTGTTGCTGCTGCTGCTGCTACTGTTGTTTCATTGACATATCTCCATTTCTACTTATTTTTGAGTTTGTGAGGGGGTCTTGTGTTTGCATGTGTAAGGGGAATGAATTTGTATATAAAGATCAGAGTGTGACTTTAGGTACCGTCCTCATTCCTTCTCCACTTTATCTGCTGAGACAGAATCCCTCACGGAATCCAGAGCTCACAAACTTGGGCAGTCTAGTTAGCCAGCTGCTTTTCAGCACAGGGATTATAGACAGGCTGCTATGTGGTTGCTGGGATCCACTCTTCCACCAATTGCACTTCAAACTCTATCTACTGAGCCTTCTTCCCACCCTGCCCCAAATCATCTTTTGAGTAGTTCCTTCCTTTTAAGCACACAATAAAACATTCCAGGCTTATCTTGTTCCTTCCCTACAGCAAGCCTGGAGTCAGACAGTTTTATAAGAAGTCCTAATTCCTCTTAGCGGAAGGTGACGTTTAGAAGCCATTGTCTGGGTATGTGCTGAATGTTTGGGGAAGATGCTGTTCTGCCCCAGACTTAGGAAATGCAATTATACCTCCAGCACTCCATCCACCCATCCATGTGTCCATCCATCCACCCATCCACCCATCCACCCATCCACCCATCCACCCATCCATGTGTCCATCTATCCACCCATCCACCCATCCACCCATCCATCCATCCATGTATTATCTATCTATCTATCTATCTATCTATCTATCTATCTATCTATCTATCAATCTATCTATCTATCATCTATGTGTATATTATCTATATGTCAAGCCTACAAGCTCATATCAACACTTCTTATTCCATTCTAACAACGGAGTGTTCGATTAGGTCCATTTTCTACCTTTCCTTGATAGTGAGGCATTCATCATTATTAATGGTTTTTATTATTTGATTGATTTTGTTGTTTTGTTGCTTCTCTTCCATGTTCAACTTATTCCAGAAGCAGCAATAAATCCAGGCTAGCACAAGCCAGGGGCACCAGAGGGAAGTGGTAGAGAATGAAACCAGCGTTGTAGCACTAGTAACCAAAATTTAAACCTTTGTTCTGCTTCCATACACAATAAATATCATAGAAAGAGTAGTGGAGTTTAACGTATGTGATGGGTGGCTTTATCCCTGGACTTTCTTCTTGCTGATGTGCACCCCCATTCCAGGGTTTTATCTCTCTGTTGTGTGTCCATGTATGTATGTGGGTTTTGGTTTTGCTTTTGGGGTGGTGTGGTGAATGTGTGTGTGTGTGTGTGTGTGTGTGTGTGTGTGTGTGTGTGTGTGCACGCGCATGCTTGTGCTTCATGTGGAATCCAAAGGACAATCTTAGATGATCTTCTTCAGGCACTGTCCACCTTTTTATTTAAGAGAGGCTCAGAGACTGGTCTAGAATTCTCCAAGCAGCAAACCTCAAGAATCCTTCCCACTGCTACTGGGATTAAGAGAACATGCTACCAAACTTCTTCTTCTTCTTTCTTTTGTATAGAGCTTCTTCTTCTTCTTCTTCTTCTTCTTCTTCTTCTTCTTCTTCTTCTTCTTCTTCTTCTTCTTCTTCTTCTTCTTCTGCTGCTGCTGCTGCTGCTGCTGCTGCTGCTGCTGCTGCTTCTGTTTCTTCTTCTTCTTCTTCTTCTTCTTCTTCTTCTTCTTCTTCTTCTTCTTCTTCTTNGTTTCTTCTTCTTCTTCTTCTTCTTCTTCTTCTTCTTCTTCTTCTTCTTCTTCTTCTTCTTCTTCTTCTTCTTCTTCTTCTTCTTCTTCTTCTTCATTATGGAGATTGAACACAGATCCACAGATCCTTGTGAATATAACACAAGTACTTTACTACTTTACTGACTGACCCTGTAGCTAGATATTCTGTAGGTTACAGTCACTCATGATCTATATAGCATGAGACCATACCTTGGGGCTAAGGAGATGGCTGCCTGAACTTCCCAAGTGCTAGGATTACAGGGGTGTGCTGTCACACACATCTCCCCTTATCATTTTTGTATGTATCATAACACATAGCAGGTACCTCACAGGCTTAATTACTATTAATATAAATTTTTAATTTTAAAAGTTAAATTAAAACTTTAATATGACAATATATTAATTCTCTGAGATTTCATATTTTTCCTTTTGGTCATATTTGGTTTTCCCTAAATTTGTTTCTTTATAAAGCACAATTGGGTAATCCTATTTTCTAAATATACCTTGGCTGAATTTTTCATAGAGGAAGTAATGATTTGAAGGATTTCAGAGGAAATGAGCTTATTTTTATATATTCTTAAGGTTTTCTTTTTTAAGCATTCCATTGTGTTAAATATGTGTCGTAGACTTTTAACAATGACATTTCCTTCCCCTACCCACCAATGTACTGATTTCCTTGGCAAGCACTGACTTGAGACTTCCACGGTTTACAGTAGGAATGAAATCAATCCACACCAAAATGAACACTCAGGGCTGGGGGTGTCAGCTCAGTTGGGAGAGTACTTGCCAAACATGCATGGTGGTACACAGGGCCCATGCTGTAACCCCAGCAATTAGAGGGTATAGGCAGGAGGATCAGAAGTTCAAGGTCATCCTTGCCTATGTAGTAAGTTAGCGGCCAGCCTGAGCTATAGGAGCCCCTGTGTTGAAAAGGAGAAAGACATAGGTCATGGGAGAGCACACATACTTAAGAGCTCCTGTCAATATTAGGCAACATTGTAACTCTATCCTGGCGAGGAAGCTCACACCATGGTAGGTGCCTAACAACAAGCTCAGTTCAGGAGTGATACAAACAAAGGAATTTTAAAACAACCAAGTGGTTTTCTGAATGACAGGGAAACTGAGCAACCTCTCCATCCCTGGGGATAGCAACAACACAGGCATTGGCCTGGCCGGGATGATGGAGATGATGGAGTTTCTAGGGTACATACGCCTGGGCACAGCTGGGACCCGATACTTCAGCTGGGTTGCACCTCACAGGAGAGAGACAGTCTGTAGGAGACGCAGCAGCAGACGAGGCAGTGATAGCTGGAGGTATCGCCTCAAGCTGATCCAGAAATGAGAAATATTCTCCCTTCCACCTCTTTTCCTGCCCTCTTGTCATTTACCAGTGGCTCCCATTGACATGAACCTAAGCAGTTAGCTAGCAGTGAAGTACAGTGTATCATAACCAGAGAGAAAGGTGGATGTAGCTTACAGCTATAATACCAGTACCAAAGAGACATTACCAGGAGGGTTGCTGTGAGCTCAAGACCAGTCAGGGCTACCACGTGAAACTGTACTTATAAACAGAGAAGTAAAGAGAGATAGATAGGAAATATAAGAAGTTTTCAAAACTGTTGGAGAAAAAAATTCAGATACAAATTCAATAAGTACTGTCAAGCATTGGTAGAACAGATACAAAAAAAAAACCAAAAAACAAAACAAAAACAAAAACAAAAACAAAAAACAAAACAAAACAAAAAAAACTTAAAATCAAGCTAAGCATGGTAGCAAATGTCTTTAATTCCAGCACACTGGAGGCTGATGCAGACAGATCTCTGAGAGTTCAAAGCCAGCCTGATATATATATATATATATATATATATATATATATATATATATATATATTTTGGGGCAGTTCAGGACTAAATAGAGAGAAACTCTGTCTCAATAAAGAAGGAAGAGGAGAGGAAATCAAACAAGCCCAGTCGGCATCAGTAGAGCCTTAGCATGACTGACAACAGATACACAACAGACACAATGGAAGCCATAAAATAACAGAATGAGATCTTCTACATGTTGGAAAACACAGCCCACTCACTATCTCCAGTGAAAATTACCTTCCAAAGTATGTGAACTGCTACATATGGTGGTCTATGCCTGCGATCTCAGTACTCAGGGGCGTGGGGCAGAAGGGTCAGGAGTTTCATATTCTGGGCCATCCTGAGGTACATTGTGAGACCTGTTTCAAAAAATAAACAAAAAAACCCTAAAGGTGTGTATATGTATTATACCTAATGTCAGTGAACTGTACTTAAACATGGTCCAAGCTCGACATGGTGACACTCTGGTCTGTAATCTCAGTTGAGAAAAGAAGCCAGCATCGGCTTCTTCTTGTGAGTTCTAGGCTAGCCTGGTTGCAGGTTTGTTTAGAAATCTTTCTAAATGGTGTAACTAGAGGTTTGGGAGATGCTTCATTAGATCCATCCAGGCATTTCAGCTTCAGATAGGAAGACTCCCGTGGTGACTTGGAAGCTGACCAGGGCTGTATAGTGAGATCCTGTCCAAAAGGAAAACAGGAAAAGAACAGATAGCTTATTTGAGTGATTCACAGTGGTGTTTTCCCTTCCCCCAAGCTTCTCCAGTGTCTGATGAGCTTGTGAGTGGAAGCTAAGTCCTTGCATAGACATGCCAGGTACAACAGGGCAAGTGTGTGTCTGGGCTGGCACAAATTCCCTGCCCACTTCAAGTTGCAACACAAATGCTTAGTCTGTTCAAGGGCAAGTTGTACCCCATGAAAACTGCCTTGTTAATTCTCTCCAGCATGACCTAAAGTGACAATGGCTATTAAAGATGGCCTACAGTACCACACTGTATGGCCTTTTTCCCTTCCTCAACTTAATTCCTTTCTTTTTTAAATAATGTGTTCTGATTTCACATTAAAAACAAAGCCTTCTTTATTTGCCCAGTTACCTATCAAGACCCGCTTTAACCCTATAATAATTCAAATTATGAAATAGAAAGCAGAAGCGGAGTTCAATGGAGGGTGAAGCAGAGGAGGAAAAACATGAGCAGCTTTGTAACAAGTAGGAGCTCGGTGTGTCCCATGGGAGAAGTTATGCAAATCAACATCAGGACAATACACTTGTTTAAGACAGGGTCTCCCGTCGTAGCCTGGGCTGGCTTCAAACCTACTCTGTGGCTGAAGATGGCCTTGAACTGCATTTTGTTGTCCAGAGAGCCTAAGAGATAAAATACAGTACTGAGGGGTACCATAGTCAAACAGTGCTGGGAAGAGAGACCTAAATCAGTGGTTCTCAACCTTCCTAGTGCTACAGCCCTCTACTACAACTCCTCGTGTTGTTTTATGGTTGATGACTGTCACCCCCCCCCAACTGTAAAATTATTTCATGACTACTTACTAACTGTAACCTCCTGTTGTTGCGAACTGGAATGTAAATATCTGATATGCAGGATGGCCTTGGGCAGCCCCTGTGAAAGACTTGCTTGACACACACCCCCCAACACTCAGGGTCATGACCCACAGGTCTAGAACCACTGCCCTGGATGGTTTGTACACGGTTGCCCCCTCCTTTGGCTCAGAGACTGCAGTCACACTGGCTTCTGCCTTTTCTTCGACATTACACACTTCTGCCTTGTAGGATATATGTTGGCCGCCATGGTCCTCTGATCAGGTTTTGAATAGGTCTCAAGTTAAAAGCTTCTAACCCATAAAGAATTTTTCTCCCGTCTAATTAGTTCCTCTCTGTTATTTTCTACCTCCTTCGAATAAAAACCACATCTTAAACATTGTACTTTACTCCAGTTTTTGAGACAGGGTCTTCCTATCTTGCTCAGGCTGGTCTTGAACTCACAAGCTTCGTTGATCATCTGGTCTCAGATTATATGTTTAATAATTATGTTAATAATTATATGTTTATATTATGTTAATAATTATATGTTTAATAATATATGTTTAATAATAATAATGTTTAAATCTCAGATTATATGTTTAAAATTTATTAATTATACTTTACTATGTTTTAATGTATTTATTGCGTGCATGTATATACACACATGTATGCATATGTGGAAACCAGTTCTTTCTTTGTGCTATGTATGTCCTGTGGATCAAACTCAGGCACTCAGGCTTGGCGGTAAAGCGCCTTCACCTTCTGAGCGATCCTACCAGCCCTTAAACATCTGTTAAAAATGGATTCGCTGTCTGTCTGCCTCTATCTGGGAGCTGGCTCTTGCCAATCTTTGTATCCTAGCATCTGGCAAGCCCAGGAAGTTACTAGAGCTGGGCTCGTGGCTGACTCCTGTAATCCCAGCAATGGAGAGGCTGAGGCTCTGAGTTGAGCCCAGCTTGGGTTGCAGAGAAAACCCCTTTCTCATAAAACAAACAAGCCTGATAGAGAAGAATTCGAGCCACGTCATAGTGCAGACATGTCAAAGTGAGTCATTTACCATCATTTGTAAAATATGGGTTAACCCTGATGGTATGCCCACTATGGTAATGGCATTGGTTTCCCTTAATAAATCCCATTTTCTGTGTGATGCATCCCATCTTGGTATGCTTCTCCTTAGTTGAAGGACGTCTGGTGGCAGCTCCCGAGATGCCATTAAAGACTTGTTTGAAATTCCATCTACTTTCTAGCTTGGTCACACAGCACACAGTACTGATCAAAGTTCAGTGAGGAAAAGAGACAACTATTTTTCTTGGTTTAGAATCTAACTGAACTCTATTTGGTTGGGCGGGTCCAGTTTTGTGAATGAATGACTCCTTTGCCAGCAAACGATAGTGTCCAGCCCAGCCATTAAGAAGCCAGGAGGCATGACCTTGGGGTAGTTATTGTCCGTAATCTACAGCATCTGTTAGAAGGTTTCAGTTCCTACTGTTGGGCAAAATTTTAACAAACAGACTTAAATAAAATATTTTTGAAGTTCTTAAAAAACATAACAAACAAAACAAAACAACAAAAACAAAAAACAACCAGCCAACTAAACAAACAAAACCCCCACGGTTTTCCTTGGGAATGTTTTTATTTAAAAAAAAAAAAAAAAAAAAAGACATGGTTGTATATTGAAAAATGTAAGCAATTCTCTTGAAATTATTATGAATTCACAATTTGAAAACCAAGAACATTCATAAGTTGGTTTCACTTTAAGTTTTTGAAAATGAAGAACTGAAATAATTTGTAAAACCTAAAAGGAGGCCTCCTGTGGTCTATAAATGCTGACTTCCAGAAGTTAAACAAGTCACAGGCCAACCCGAGCTACTTGAGAAAGAAAGAAAGAAAGAAAGAAAGAAAGAAAGAAAGAAAGAAAGAGAGAGAGAGAGAGAGAGAGAGAGAGGGAGGGAGGGAGGGAGGGAGGAAGGAAGGAAGGAAGAAAGAAAGAAAGAAAGAAAGAAAGAAAGAAAGAAAGAAAGAAAGAAAGAAAGAAAGAAAGAAAGAAAGAAAGAAAGAAAGAAAGAGAGAGAGAGAGAGAGAGAGAGAGAGAGAGAGAGGGAGGGAGGGAGGGAGGGAGGAAGGAAGGAAGGAAGGAAGGAAGGAAGGAAGGAAGGAAACATAAAAGAAAGAAGGAAGGAAAGAAGGAAAGAAAGGAAGGAAGAAGAGGAAAGAAGATGGGAGAGAGGAGGAGAGGAGAGAGGAGGGGGGAGAAGGGGAGGAAAGGGGAGGGGAGGAGGGGGAGGGGGAGGGGAGAGGAGGGGAGGAAGCAAGCGATTCAGCCACAGCTGTTGGAGTAGGATTTAACTGATCCGTGTATTTTCACAGCTGGATGGCTGTGATTCCATTCTATCTTTCAAACACCCCCACTCCCACCCGAGGAGTTACTATAACTGCATAGTGAAGGCAGAACAAGCTTGTCTGACCTCAGGGTGCTCAGAAGCCAGGGAGTCCTTAAAATCCAAAAGACACTCTAAAATGAGAGAACTTTTGTGAGGCCTCACCCCTCTCCACGCCCAGCTTTAAATCCAAAGGGGTGAGGGTAAGTCTGCTGACACGGAGTTCAGGGAGACTACCCCACGCCTGTGACCACCACTGCCCCCCTCACTGTCCCATTGTGTTTACTCTCTGGTGAGAAGGGATCTCTCCCGAAAGGGAAAAGTGTTCACTCCACTCTGAGCTTTTGTTCACAGAGGTATCACACTGAGCGGGAATGTGGGTGGGGTTTGAATTTGTAAAAGCATGATTAAATTTATCTGAAATAATCCTATCCTATCTTATTGGGTCCTGAATTCAACCTAGTCCATTCATAGGCAAGATTCTTAGGCAAACCCACTCACTTTAAAATCCCTTGTGTAGCAAATTAAACAGAGGCCATAAAGTAACCCAGGCCTGGCTTGTGTCATCTCTGATTCAGTCTGCTATCAGTTAGATATCAGAGGCTGCTGCTTTGCTGGGTCTGTCAATTTTTAATAAAAGGCCTGAATTGCTCGGATGATGCTCGGAGCATCATCTTTTAGTGATAAGCAAAAGCACGTCTGCTGAATGCCCAGGATTCTAACACTGATAGAGAGACGGACTTTACCCCAACACTTTCTGAGATTACGTCATAGTGACAAGGGCCAGAATAGTCTCCATGGACTGAGGTGGGGAGCCCTTAAAATCACATTCACTTCAATGTTGAGTTTAACCATTTTTATGATACTTTATTTTTTTTTTTGAGACAGTGTCTACTCTCTGGAGTAGACCAGGCTAGCCTTGAAACTGCAGTGATCCTACTGCCTCAACCTCCTAAGTTTTGAGATTACAAGTATGTGCCCCTAATATCCAGTATGATAACATACATACATACATACATACATACATACATACATACATACATGTATTTACTTATATATATAATGGGCTGGGATGTACCTTAGGTGGTAGGATACTTTACAGGCACATGCAAAGCCCTAGGCTTGACCCCCCCCCCCCCATTACTGAGTTTTTTAAAAAAAAAACTAGCAGTGGTGACACCTGCCTGCAACCTCAGAACTCAGGAGGCAGGCACAGGAGCTCAAGATCATCTTTAACTATATAGAAAATTCAAGACCAGCCTGGGCTACCTCAACTATATGGACCAGCTTCATTCCATCCTCTAAAACTATAATAATAATAATAATAATAATAATAATAATAATAATAATAATAAAATAGTGTACCCAAGAAATACAAATGAAGTAAGAGAAGCTGACAAATGTCTCCCAATGACAATAATAAAAGATGCAATGAAACATCTCAAAGAAAATGCCATTTTACTCTGTGGTTGTAATCCTCTCCGTAGAACTGACCCTAATTTAAGCAGTTTATTTAAATTGTTAGACGGATACTGGGTGAGAACAGGTGAGAACTCATAGCTGGGAATCATAGCTCAGTAAACCATAAAAGACAAAGCAGAATGCAGGAAGTCTCACACGATTCCTGTAAGGATGGACTTCAGGTCACACTCCGCACAGCACAGAAGACCATAATGCTGGCCTGATGAGGAGCCTCTCTTCTGTTGCCTAGGTGACTTAACTGCATCCGTGCTGCCTGCTAGCCTCAGAGCTGATTCCCAGATAAGGACTCAGCCTGAGGACTACATCTGTCTTCTCTGTTTCTGTCCATGTTTGCATCATGGATGTCTTCCACAGAGAGGATTTCCTTCTGAAGGTGCCTCCTGAATCAAGGCCTCACATATCTGTGTCCTTGGCTGCCAAGGACCTCAGGGAAATGAGGCTTTTTATGTTGGAAATGTTTATGTCAAAGAAGCAGACCTCGTAAGACCAGAGATTTCCCAGAAATAGCACAGATGGTCTGTGGTAGTTATAGGACTATGGGCAGCCTGCAAATTAAGTTTATACAACATGCAGAGTGGTTACTTACAAGTAGCTAAAGTAAACCCATCTTTGTAGACTAGTGATCTCAAGTATTTGTTACAAGGACAACTGACTAACATAGTAACCATCTCATACCTGTAACATTCTGGCTTTTTGGTCTCATGTAGCTGAGGCTAGCCTCAAATTCCCTTTTTTTTTGGGGGGGGGGGTTTCAAGACAGGGTTTCTCTGTGTAGCCCTGGCTGACCTCGAACTCACTTTGTAGACAAGGCTGGCCTCGAACTCAGAAATCCGCCTGCCTCCCAAGTGCTGGGATTAAAGGTGTGAGCCACCATGCCAGACCCTTTGTGGGTTTTTTTGGCCTCAAATTCCTAATCCTCCTGCCTCCACCTCCTGGGCACTGGAATTACCACCATACCTTGCTTACATCTTTTAAAATAATCTACCAACTTCTGAAGAAAATTTGCAGTGTAGCAAACTGAGAAGATTTTGCCCCGATGCTTAATCTCAAGAACCAGCAGGGCATAAATGCTAGTGAGCTCCCCTGTCATGTGACCAGCAGGGTTAATCAAGTCACATAGACTGGGTTGCTGAGTATGTCCACAATGGCCATGATGATGTAATACCTCTCTTCACACAGCACCAGCATTCTCGATGATGTAATACCTCTCTTCACACAGTACCAGTATTATTGAGCTTTGAAGTACCATTTTCCAAATACGCAACCTGTATAGAATGCAGGCACTACAGGAATCTGAAAGAAAGTGAAACAATCCATGAAATCTACAATGGAATCAGCAAGCCGATTTTTCCATAAGAGCTCTACTGCTGAACACTGTCTGATAATCTTAGGCAAACCCACAATGACTAACGGTACAAAGACAAGAAGCCAGGACCCATATCCAGACGTGCCTTAAGCACCACAGCTCCCAAATACTCGTAGGCTGGTAAGTTTCTATACTTTAAAAATGTAGGATGAGGGCTGGAGAGATGGCTCAACAGTTAAGGGCACTGACTGTTCTTCCAAAGGTCCTGAGTTCAATTCCCAGCAACCACTTGATGGCTCACAACCATCTGTAGTAGAATCTGATGCCCTCTTCTGGTGTGTCTGAAGACAGCAACAGTGTACTCACATACATAAATACATTTTTTAAAAGTGAAATAGAGAGAGGGAGTTCATAGAGCATCACCACACAAAGGTGAGTAGCAGTCTTGGGGTCCCCAGCATTTATATAAATTCTAGATGAGTATGGCAGCCCATCTGTAAGCCTGGCCCTTGAGAAGCAGGGACAGAATCCCTGGATCAAGCTGATTAGCTAGCTAGACTAGCTGAATCAGCCAGCTCTGGGTTCAAGTGAGAGATCCTACCTCAGTATGTAAGGTGGAGAGCGATCTAGACAGACACCCAGATATCTAAGTCCTGGCCCCTGCATGCATGAACACACCTGTGCACGTGTATCCATACCTGTGTATATATACACATGCACTCACAAAGGTTCAAACACATGCACATAAACACTCATCACACACACGCACACACACGCACACGCACACACACACACACACACACACACACACACACACGATTTCTATCATGTATACTGTAAGGCAACCAGGTATCTGGTAAGTGAGTAAGGTTAGTGCTTTGACTTTGGGTCACTGGACCAACTTCCTGGAAGAACTAATTTAGAGGCACGCCAAGGTTTTAGTGTTAGTATGTATGCTTTCTCTCCTTCAAAAGTCTATCGTCCTCAGAATGTACATCATCTGCTTGGTTCTCTTTTCCTTCCTTTGCTCGAGACAGTCCCACTGGGTAGGCACAGTCAGTTTCCAAACTTGTGATCTTTCAGTCTCTGCTTCCCCAGTGCTGGGATGACAGACGTAGGCCACCACACCCAGCAACAGGATGCGCTTTGAGGCAGACCCATTGCAGATGCTCGGCAGGATAAGCCAGGCATGTTACAGACGAACACATATATCTTGTCACCCTGCCAGCTGCAGATTTGGAAGGCTCACCCAGAGAAGGAATTATTGCCAGGTAAGAGGCTGGTAGCCCAGGCCTGACTGAGACTCTGGACACATCTGGACAGGCCAAAGGACTAAAGGCCCAAGGGGGTTTTGTTGAACAAGTGCTATTCAAGGGAAGTCATCTTTTTCTCCTGAGGCCTTGCTTCTGGAGGGAACATACCCAAGAGTGAGGAAACAGGACGTGAGTTATGTTTTAGATATGAAGCTGTCTGACATAATCTCTCTCTTTACTGCCTCTTTGATCTCAGAGGGTAAGTGGAAAGGAACATTCTAAGTAGGGAGGAAAACAGAAATAGCGGTCCTGTCTTTACCTTGGGAGTGCTATGCTGAAAAAACTTGCCTCTGGATCCTTTCCCTGGGCTTTTGCCTGCAAAGCATGGCAGCCACCTTTAGTTAGCTCAGGCAAGGATGTAGTAATGGGGAATGAAAAAAGTCCAGTCAAGGGCAGTTCAAGGCAGGTTTCAATTTATCTTATAAATGTCCTTCATTTTTGTCTCGCATCCTTGAGAAGTCAATGCTTTGAAAGAAGCTTAAAATCCGATCATTAATTAATGATTGGCTAGAAAACCCGAAGCAGGTTGGAATGGACAGGTTCAAGATGGTGCCTGGCCTTCCCTGGCACCAAAACTCGAAGCCTTCACTGCTTCCAGCGCCAGCTGCATCTCCCCAGACCAGCATTTAAAGCTTGGCATAGTTTGCGCCTGATGAACTGTATCCCAATTGTGGACCTGCGGCTTGCCTCAGACCCTTCCTGACCTCTGAGCATTTGGTCAAGCTGCCCCGCGCCTGCTCAGAAGATCCTGTTCCTCCCCTTGCCCCCAAAATGTGCCCATCAAATTTATATGCTCTTGGTATCCCTGGAGGGCATTGGCTAATGAGTCTAGCAAGTTGGCAAGCTCCAGGCTTAGAGAGCAGAGCCTTGAAACATAAGATGGAGCAAGGCCGCCGGGCATGGTGGCGCACGCCTTTAATCCCAGCACTCGGGAGGCAGAGGCAGGCGGATTTCTGAGTTCCAGGACAGCCTGGTCTACAGAGTG
>NC_034594.1:126415039-126468538 GCF_900095145.1 Mus pahari
GAGCTCTCAGCCACCATGCCTCTGCTCTCATGGACTCTTATTCTTCTAGACCCACAAGCCAAAATAAATTCTTGCTTAAATTGTCTTGGTCATGAGACACACACACAGTACGAGAGAGAGAGAGAGAGAGAGAGAGAGAGAGAGAGAGAGAGAGAGAGAGAGAGAGAGAAGTAGCTAATACACCTACCTTGAAAAGGGTATTTCAAATGCATCATTTTCTTTCTTTCTTTTTTAAAGATTTATTTATTTCATGTATATGAGTCCACTGTAGCTGTTTTCAGGCACACCAGAAGAGGGCATCGAATCCCACTGCAGATGGTTGTGAGCCACCATGTGGTTGCTGGGAATTGAACTCAGGACCTCTGGAAGAGCAGTTAGCGCTCTTAACTGCTAAGCTATCTCTCCAGCCCCTAATGCATCATTTTCAAAATCTTTTTTTTTTTTTTTTTTTTGGTTTTTCAAGACAGGGTTTCTCTTTGTAGCCCTGGCTGTCCTGGAACTCACTCTGTAGATCAGGCTGGCCTCAAACTCAGAAATCCACCTGTCTCTGCCTACCAAGTGCTGGGATTAAAGGCGTGAGCCATCACTACCCAGCTCACTTTCAAATTCTTATATTTTAATGCAGACTCATCCTATTTCTGATCCAATAAATTGATCCGCATTACCGCCTGAAGCGGCGTGGAAGCATTCTCTCTGTGGCACAGCCTGGGTCTTTGGTGGGTCCATGTACATAACTGGAGATAGGAAAGTTAAGAATTCCATTTTGCTGCTGACCTGGGGAGCAGGCTGCATTATCTGAACACACCTATGGACCAATCCCAGTTTTAAGGTCTTTGAACATTTTATGTCACTTAATTACCACGGCCAGCCAATGAGGCGTGTTCTACCACTACTCCCCATGACAGATGAAGCAATAGAATTTCAGAAAGGCAAATACATTTCTCAAGGTTACACAGCTAACAGTGGGCTGTGTTCACACAGTCAGCCTTGAGTCTATACTGACCAGCGTCCTGATGTTGCCTGATGTTCTCTGTCTCCGTCAATGTCCTCGGGGCAGCCTCTCCCCGGGAATTCCAGGCTTACAATTCTGCATGAGGAACAGTCGACTTACCTAAGCCTTTCCCTCCAGGAAATACTTCACTTCCTCCAGTGTAATGACCCTCTTCCTTTTCCATACAATTCAATAGGCTTCAAAACGAAGACAAAGAGCTACAATTTGATACACACACATACACACACACCCCTGTGCTGTGGGAGTGAACCTGGGGCTTTCAACATGGTAGTCAGGTTCTGTAACCTGATTTATATCCCAGGTCTTTTTGTTTCTTTCTGAGTTTTATTTTTATTTTTTATTTTTAGATTTATCTATTTATTATGTATACAGCATTCAGCCTGCATGTATGCCTGTGGACCAAGCTGACCTTGTGCTCTGATAACCCTCCAGGATTATAAATGAACGCCAGTGTTCCGGCCTTCTAATGCTTTTTTTTAAAAAAATAAATTTATGTATGTGTGTATGTCTTTGTGTGTGTGTGTGTGTGTGTGTGTGTGTGTGTGTGTATCTGAGTGTAGGTATGTCCATATTAATGCAGACGCAGAGACCAGAAGAGGGCAGATCCTCTGGAGTTACAGTTGCTGGGAGCTAGCTGTCCCACGTGGGTGCTGGGTATTGAACTGGGATCCTCTACGACCAGAAAGTGCTCTTAGTCACTAAGAGTGTCTCCAGCTGGTCCAAAATGTCTTTAAATGCCATAAATACACATGATAGAGTAATGAATACTCATTTTCCGATATTTTACCAGGTTAAGAAGAAGATGAAACAAGAGAATGCTCCCAGGAGGACAGGCATGGTGGCACACACCTCAGATCCCAGCCCTCGGAGGACTGAAGCAGGAGGGTTTTAGCTTTGAGAGAAAGCAAAGTAATCTAGGAAGACCTTGCTTCAAAGTGAAAAACAAAAACAAGATGAACAAAAGTTTTACTCTAGAGTGCTTCTGCAATATAGAATTATATAAGGTGAAATATGAAGTTCCTTTTCATAACCATGTTCTCTATGATACAACTGCTCCTCTGCAAAGGCTACAGCTGAATAACGTCTTATATTTTCCTATCTTTTTGTTATGTTTGCCTATGTGTCCAAATATTTAGCGCGCGTGCGTGTCTGTGTACGTGTCTGACGTGCGTGTGTGCGTGTATTTGTGCGTGTAAGTGTATTTATTTGTGTGTGTGTGTTGATGTCAATTGCCCCCTCAATGGTTTCTCCACTTCATCTGAGTGCTTTCCCTGTTATTAGGAATTTCTGCTCTTTTCCATGCGAGACTAATAACCTCGTGTGCTTAGAGACCTTTTCCATGAAGACAGAAATCCAAGTACTCTGCCGACTATGAAGACCTGCGTGGGCTGCTAGCTTTTCTTTGGGGTAGCTTTAGTCGGAGATTTAGTTTGGGTCCTTCTTGCCTCTCTCTAGTGCCGTGTGCCCTTAAATAGTACGGCGAGCCTTTTATGTAGTTTATACAGAATGAGATTTAAGACCTGTATTTATCTCGAAAAGAACTGAAAGAGGAAACTAAACAAGTATGGAGGGGTCAGCACAGGCCGTCAAAGGCTGAAGCCTCAGCAGAACAGGGAGCCACAGGTTAAAGTGCTGGCGGTTAGAAGTCTGAGCTTGCACAGCCGACTTCTGAGTCAGAGCTGGAGCAGGAACGCTTCAGGCTGCGCCCAGCCCTTTGGGACTGGGGCTTGCACCAGTTCCCCAAAGCTCTCCAGTGCCCCCCTGTGGTCAGATGGAGGGGCAACACGTACCAGAGAGTCATTCTGAAGCATCCCACCTTCCAGGAATATCTGTTATTAGAGTTTGGGCAGAATTAAGGGCAAGGAAAAAACTGATGTGCCAAGACGGGGGAAAAAATAGACTATTTAGGAATCCGTTGCTAATTGGAAAGATTTTTTTAAAGTTTTTTTTTAATTCGTTTAATTGAGAAAACCAAAAAATAAATCCAGTCACGTTTCCCAACATCCTCTTGTGTACCCCTTCAAAACAATAAAAAGGAAGTTTCCACCAAACAAAACTTCAAAATTCCTAACTCTCCACATGCGCTCGTTACGTCTTCTCTGAAAAATGTAAGCTTTGTGCAACTTTTTATGGGCTTAGGGTGTAGCTCTGTTGGTGGAGGCCTTGTCTAGCGTTCAGGAAGCCCTGGCTGGGTTCCATGCCCAGCACCAGATAAAATGACTTGGGGATTGCATGCACTCTGGAGGTGGAGGCTCAGAAATGCAAAGTCATTCTCTCAGGTACTTAGTGAGTTGGGGCTAGCCTGAATAACATGAGATCCTGTTGCAAAAAAAAAAAAAAATCTTTATCAAATAGTAGATTTTAAAATGATATATTAATGGGGCTGATGAGATGGCTCAGTGGCACTGACTGCTCTTCCAAAGGTCTTGAGTTCAAATCCTAGCAACCACATGGTGGCTCACAACCATCCGTAATGAGATCTGATGCCCTTCTGCTGTGTCTGAAGACAACTACAGTGTACTTACGTAGGACAATAAATAAATCTTAAAAAAAAAAAAATAAAATAATATATTAATGTTAAAGTCCCTAAACTGGAGTGGTTCCTTATGTCCTCATAGATTTTTTTTGTCTGTGTGTGTGTGCCTACTGATGACTTGCCGATGGAAAAATGATCCCCTTATATTTGCAGTAGCCAAAGCCCAAGATTTTCCTGTCGTCATCCTACAAGTCCTTAGGCAAACATCTTCTTAGGGATGAGCCTCCCCCCAAATATCTGCCATCCAGCTCCCACGCCCCCCGCTGAACCCGCCAGGCTTGGCCACTCTCCAGGGCACTTACCATGCTTCATGCTATAAATTTTACCACTAAACAAGTTAGGCAGCTGGGCATGGTGGCGCACCCCTTGAATCCCAGCACTCAAGAGGTCAAGAGAGGCAGATCTCTGTGAGTTTGAGGCCAGCCTGGTCTACAAAGTGAGTCCAGGGCAGCCAGGGCTCTGTTGCACAGAGAAACCCTGTCTCAAAAAACAAAACAAAACAAAACAAAAGTTATGTAGCCTGTCAAATTACCTTCTAAATAACAACAATCGTGCTCATAGACTAGCACTGGGTCGGCGTTGGTCAGAGAACCTTCTGACTGTGCAGTCTGTGGTGACTGCAAAGACTTGGTATAAGAATAAATTCTGGACCAGGCAGTGGTGGCATACATCTTTAATCCCAGCACTTGGGAGGCAGAGGCAGGTGGATTTCTGAGTTCGAGGCCAGCCTGGTCTACAGAGTGAGTTCCAGGACAGCCAAGACTGCACAGAGAACCCCTTTCTTAACCCCTTCTTCCCCCCCCAAAAAAAATAAATTCTGGCCCAGAGGTAGTGGTACATGCACACACATTTAATCCCAATTACTCAGGAGAGTTCCAGGACGGTGAGGGCTACTTGGGGAAACATTGTCTGGGGAGGGGGGTGGGAGGGATAAGAATGAATGACTGTTGAAGGCCCAGTCACGGGTGGGACATGCATATCACCTTCCCAAGGTTCAGAAAGCATCCTGAAAGGAGGGAAGGATGAATGTAAGAGCCAGAGGAAGTCTGGGAGGGACTTCCCTGACTGACAAGGTTGTTGCAATCTTGAGCGCAAAGTACAGATAGAGCACATGGTCAAGACCATCATCACCTTGTCGTGGAGGGGGAGGAACTCACGGGGAACCAGCCCTCCATGAGCATTTAATGCTTGGTGGGAATGCTTTTGTTCAGTGGTGCAGGCACTGGCCACAAACTTTCACCCTACTCCTTCCAGTACCCCTAACTAAACTCCTTCATGGCCTCTGCTTCGGTTCCTGCCTCCAGGTTCCTGCCTTGGGTTCCTGCTCTGATTTCACTCAGTGACCTGAGAGTTGTAAGCTGAACTAAACCCTTTCCTCCACAGTTGCTTTTGGTCATGGTGTTTTCTCACAGCAATATAAATCCTAAGATACTAATAATGTTGCTATGACATATTTATATTTATATTTTTGCTTTTTATTAATTCTTATTGGTCTGTGTGTGTGTGTGTGTGTGTGTGTGTGTGTGTGTGTGTGTTGCATATATAATCCAGTGCCTTCTATGTGGAATGCAGGGATAGAACTCAGATTTTCAGTTTTGCTTAACAAGCACCTTTACCTACTAAGCCATGTCTCTAGCTGTCCTGTATAGGTTTATAGGTGATGTCTATTCCCATTTGCTTAATAACTCGTCTTTTAAATAATATCTTCAGTGTCTCTCTCCTCAACAAGAACTCAGCTTGGAGACTCTGTGTGCCTTGATAACTCACCAGCAGCAAGCTTGCCCGTGGAGCAGGCACTTAACCTTTATCTGTAAACCACCCTAACTGCCTCCCTTCTCTGTAGAGCAAGCCTGCTCCCGCTGGGATCTCTCAATTCCCATTCATTCTGGCCCCACAGTTTCACCTAAAGCCATCCTAAAAGTCACAACTAGGGCTGGGCATGGTAGTGCTCGCCTTTGATCCCAGCACGGGGAAGACAAGAGGCAGGCCTGCTGTTCACAGCTGCACTACATAGCAAGACCGTGTCTGGAGCTCAGGAGTGACCATGGGGAGAACAGGATGGCAAATCTTCCAGCTCCTTGCTTCCCCTAGTTGCAGACCTGGTTCTGTCACTCAGGAGCCGGTCCTGTACCTTGGTGTGTATGTCAAGGGACACTGCTTTGCTCCTCAACCCTAGTTCCTCCAAAGATAAAAAGGAAGTGTTACGGAAACTCATTCTGAGTGGATCTCTGACCTGGGAAATGCTTACCTATCCTCCCTTTTGCCTTAAGCCAGCTGTCACTCGGTGTCAGTGTCTGTTTTCTTTTTAAAGGGGGGAAAGAGATGCAGAAGAGCTGTGTGCTCAGTGACCTCAGATTTGAAAGATTACAAGCCTAGGTTTGGCTCCACAATGAGCCAGAAAGGAGTTTTGACCAGAAGTCTTTTTCTGATAGAAAATGGAGTGTAACTGTTACATAAAATCTTAAGAAATTTGTTCATCATGAGACAACCCATAGAGTCAGCACAGAGGCCCCCTCCCTGCAGATGTTTTAACACCTCCCAAACAACAATAGCACAAAATAGACTCACTGAGCTACAGAATTTAGTAGCTGTGCACTGACTGAAAGCTTATAACATGACAGCCCTGTGCTAAGGAAGGTCTTAGCTAAAATACAAGTGAGCAGTGTCAGAAAGGGAACGAGTTAGTACAAAGGACAAATACCCATTGCAGCACAGAAGTTGGAAACGCCCCATTGTATCCCTCCAGCTATTCTTACAGCTCTCACTGGTTAGACACTAAGAATCATGGAAAGGATAGTGAGGAAGAAGAAAGCCAGGGAGAAGTGATGGACTACCGTCCCGAAGCTCAACTGAAAGAAGGAAAATCCATGATGAAGCATCATGCAGATTGGGACTTGGCGACGGCAGGAAACTGTAACACTGAGGAAATTAGTCGGGACCTGAACTCTTGAATTCACTTTTGAACAAACAGAGGAAGAGCCCAGCTCATGAGGTGATGAGGCGATGGAATGTGGGAGAGGATGGGGACAGTCCAAGTGCTGTGGAAGCAGAGAAACTGGGTAATGTACCTACCCATCCCTCCTTAGGACAAAGAGGCATAGACTAGGAATGTGGGGAAGTTGGTCCTTGATGGACCGGGCTATGCCAGCCCCAAGAGACTTGAATGCTAAAGTAGTACAGGTTAAAAGAACTATGATTAAGCTATAATTCGTAGTGGAACAGTTACTACCCCCGGAGTATTCAGTATTCACTTCTTCCTTGGGGAGAGGGGGATAGTATATTAAGGGTCAAAATTACTGACCCGCCCATCAGTTGGATGTGACCAATAAAAATCCAAGGCCCACAGTGCTCGCCAGAAGCCTGTGAGAACTGGGAATCCCACCTTAGAGGCTAGCGTGGCAGGCTAGAGCACTGTGCTTGGATTTAGATCTGAGCCTAACAGAACAAGCCCATCACAGGTGAAGGGACTGCAATGGCTCTAGGGAGCAGCAGCACCCCAGGATGTGGAGGCTGAATGTTTCATAGCAAATGTGAAATATGGGGGGGATAGGTGGAGTAGTGTCTCCCCTAAACCGCTAACCTAATATTTCTCTTTTGACAAAGCAATTGATAGAAGCGATTGGATCTTTTCTTAGTGTATTGGACTTCTCTGGTGTTTCTTTTCTGTGTCTTAGCAACCAAATGGCACATACTTGGGATCCATGATGATAAGCCCTCAGAGATTCTGTCCAGCCTCTCTAATAATGTTTATTTCTGCAATATTGACCCTTGAGTGTGGTTCAGGCTGTAAGAACGCCCAGAGGATAGAAAAACAGTAGCTAAGGAGTTTAAAAATGGGTCACTGTTGAAGTGGAAACTCAAGGGTTCTTTGGAAAGTCAGTTATGTTAGATGGTGTTTTGCTGGGGCAAAGACGCGAAGGAACGTTTTGTTAAAGTGGACACAGGTGTGAAAGGCTAAGGCAGACTTGGGAAGGAGTGTTTCGATGAAGCAGACACTGGAGAGAGGATGATCTGCTAAAGCAAGCACGTGAAAGGACACGTGATGGATTCCTTGCTAACGACACATGTGTGTGGGACCACACCTGGGCTGATGGTCCTGGGTTCTAAAAGAAAGCTGGCTGAGCAAGCCATGAGGAGCAATTCAGTGAGCAGCACCCCTCCATGGCCTCTGCATCAGCTCCTGTCTCTAGGTTCCTGCCTGGTCTGAGCTCCGGCTTTGGCTTTCCTCAATGGACTATGATTCAGGACATATAGGCCAGACCCTAGCTGCTTTTGGTTATGTGTTTCATCGCAGAAATAGAAACCCTAACTAAGACAGCCAAGGGATCCTTGAAGCATCATGAACCAAAGGTTATTGCTTTTCCTGCCCGTTGTGCTTCAACCAGAGTAAGTCCCTTTGGCTGAAGACACCAGATGTTTTAGCTGAAGGATATGAGGAAATCAAGCTTGTACTGAACTAGAATCTCCCTCCATCCTATCTCCCTCCCTAATGCCAGATGGTGGAGAACTGTCTCCAACAATTTTGCTTAGCTATTGACCCTGCATGTGATAGTACCAACATGTCAGGCCAGAAGTTCCCACGGGTGTAATAGCGTCACGACTATTTTGGGTGTAACCAATGGCTTTTCTGTTATATTTAATGCTACAACACAGAAGGGAACGAACAGCTGGTACCACGTGATGTCCTGAACACAGGTTTCATAGCACGCCTCCCTATCCTCCAGATCTTGCATCCTTTCCATCTCTTCCACACTGTTCCTTTATAAGCCAGAAGTGTTTTTAATCCTTTGTAAGAGTGACTAATGACTTAGGGTCTTGTTTTGTAATTCTGGCTGTCCTGGAACTCACTATGTAGACCAGGCTGTCCTGGAACTCACAGAGACCTGCCTGCCTCTGCCTCCCAGTGGCTCTGCATTCTTCACACCATTCTCCCTTCTATTTTACTCCTGTCTGTGTTGCCTACAACTTACTTCTCTTTCAAAACTCAGCTCCACTGGGAATTTTATCTGGTCACAGAAATATAAATCAATACTTCTGGGGAAATAAACAGTCTGGCAATCTGAAGTTGCTAATGTAGTCCTTTTCATAAATTAAATTTTAAAAAATTTGTAGTTAAGAGTCCCACTTTGTGGCCCTGACTGGCCTTGAACTCAGAGACCCTCCTACCTCTGCCTCTCAAGAGCTGGGATTAATCTACCCCAGCTCTAAAAGGGTTTTTGTTTTGTTTTGTTTTTTTGGTTTTGGGGGTTTGTTTGTTTGTTTGTTTGTTTTCTTTGAGACAGGGTTCCTCTGTACAGCCCTGGCTATCCTGGAACTCACTCTGTAGACCAGGCTGACCTTGAACTCAGAAATCCACCTGCCTCTGCCACCCAAGTGCTGGGATTAAAGGTGTGCGCCTCCACTGTCCAGCACTAAAAGTTATTTTTAAAAAGACTCAGGTTAAATATTGATGACTCTGGGAAGTAATCATGTTTTCTTCCGTGCTTTGGAGTTCTTGTTTATATTTATTTATTTTACTTTATGTGCATGAGTGTTTTGCCTGCATGTGTGTATGTATATGTAGCATATGTGTGCAGTACCCACAGGGGGCACAAAAGCATCAGATTCTCTGGAACAGGAGCCACCATGTGAGTTCTGGGAATCAAACCCTGAACCTCTGGAAGAGCAATGAACCCTCTTAACTGCTGAGCCATCTCTCCAGCCCCAGCGTAGTATGGCTTTGAACTATGTATGTAATACATACTATGTATGTAATACATTCTATGTATGTAATAATCATGGTTCTTACACGTGCTGTTGTCTGCTGGCTGCTGTCTACTTCACTGGGGTTGGGGACCTTGTGTCTTTCTGCACGCCTTTGGCATCTACCCGGTGTCTGTCTGGCACTTAGTAGTTCCTATGAAACATCTGTCTGTTTCCGGAAGAAACAAAAACTGGTGCTGTGTTTGAATTTTAAACACTTTGAACTAACTCACATGATGGTTTTTTACTCTAAACTTAAGGGCTAAACTAATACTAATAAAATAATTATTTTTTAAAGAAAGGAGGAACAAAGTATTTAAAATAAAATAAGAAGAGTAAGCAGGGGGCTGGTGAGATGGCTCAGCAGTTAAGAGCACCAACTGCTCTTCCAAAGGTTCTGAGTTCAAACCCCAGCAACCACATGGTGGCTCACAACCATCCATAATGACATCTGACGCCCTCTTCTGGAGTGTCTGAAGACTAAATAAATAAATCTTTAAAGAAGAAGAAGAGGAAGAGGAAGAGGAGTAAGCAGGGAGTGGCAGCGGGTACCTACCACCATAGTGCCTGGGAGGCAGATGCAGGACCCTGCAAGCTTTAGGCTCAGTCTACACAACACACCAGACAAGCATGGACTGCACAGTAAGACCCTTCTCACACACACACACATATGAGGTAATGAATTAAAAGAGGAGAAAACCAGCCCTGTAATAGATTTTATTTGAATGGGTGGACTTGGGTGGTTATAATGGCACCACTTTATTTTATTTTATTTTTTTAAGATTAATTTATTTATTATATGTAAGTACACTGTTTTTGTCTTCAGACACCTCAGAAGAGGGCATCAGATCTCATTATGGATGGTTGTGAGCCATCATGTGGTTGCTGGGATTTGAACTCACAACCTTTAGGAGAGCAGTTGGTGCTCTTAACCACTGAGCCATCTCTCCAGCCCCAATGGCACCACTTTAAAGAAGGTCACAGACTCCAGACAAATACAGTGAAGTGTGAATACAGAATAATTCAAGTCCTAATTGTTTTCTGCACTACAGTAACGCAATACGAACGGGAACGTTTCCTTCAAAATAAACTCACAACTTCACACAGTGTCCTTCCAAGTGAGCGAGAGGGAAGGCAGGTGTTTTCCCAAGGCACCTCAGCTCGGGAGCTGTGGGCCCCAGCACAGAGTCCAGTTAGAGTAAACAGCCGGTATTCCAACAGGCTCAATGCACATGCAGTCTCACATACCGGAAACTGGAATCCTGATGGTCTTCAAAGGCCTTGAGCAGCATTTAGGAAAATGCAGCTTGCTCACCGTCGCCTCTGCTGAAATCCGTGTTGGTAAGGGTTGCAGTACTGTTAAACACCCAACACGGAGAATTCTGAGCAGCTCCACAGACTGATTTGTCCCGTTGGCTTAACCACATCTTGACCAAAAAAAAAAAAAAAAAAGAATGAGCAATTTGTTTAAGATATGAAGGGACGCCTAAACTGAGATCCCCGTGGAAAGGTGATTCCAGGTGCCTACATATCGGCAGAGTTTTCTCTGGTAATAACCAGCTAGTCCCAGCCACAAATGCTTCCTAGAATAAAACTGTTTCCTTTAGCTGGGGATCTTATTCAATTGGTAGAGTGCTTGTCTAGCAGGCAATGAACCGCCCCACTGAGTGGGGCAGGCCTGTGAACTTGAGAGGTGGAGGCAGGAGGATCAGAAGTTCAAGGTCATCCTTGGCTACCTAGGGACTTCGAAGCTTGTCTGGCCCTGAAATGTTTCAGGACCTAAGGGTTGGGGGGAGGGGGGGTGGCAGACCAAGGAGTCCTAGGTTCTGCCATTAGTCGATTCCAAGGAGCAATGGGCGGGGTCAGAGGCAGGGCCCCGCCCCTATCCCCACCCCCGCGCAGCGTGCTCCCGCCGCCCCCGCACCTGCCTTCATTTCCCGCCTGCGCACGTGCTCGCCGGCGGAGCGCGCACCGGCTGCGTGGTCCCACGAGGGGAAGGCGGCCAACGGCTGCGGCGCGGACATGGAGTCGGATGCCACGACCTCAGAGCCCGAGGCCGCGGTCGGGAGTGACAGCTCGCCAGCGGAGCAGACTGTCCTAGCCAGCCTCCGGGACTCGGTGGCCGCGCCCGCCAGGGGCCTCATGTCCCCCGTGCGCTCGGTAGTGGCCTCCCCGCGCCCCGTGAAGGGCAAGGCGGCACGGCGACGGCTCCAGCTCCCGCCGGTCACTCAAGCTGAAGCAGGTGACGAGGAGCCCGTGCCCGCGGTGCCTGAGGACCAGGAGGAGGCGCAGCCCCTGCCGCCGATCTGTGCATCCCCCATGAGGGGCATGTGGCGCAGCGAGAAGGTGGCTCTGTACTGCGACCAGGTGCTACAGGGCTCGAAGGTGCGAAGCCGCAGAGGGGCCAGCTCGGGGAGGCTTGGGTCTTTCCCACAGCAGGAAAAGCAAATCTGTCTCTTCAAAACAGCCTTTTGGATTAAAGGGGTACAGAATGCCACCTTGGCCACCTTAGTCGTTGCCCAGACCCTCGGCTCCTGCTCTAGAGTACTTGACTAACCTGTTATACAAAATTGTCAGTTAAAATGACACCTCCTAAAAGATGAGGCCGTGGGCTGGCGAGATGGCTCAGCGGGTAAGAGCACTGAGTGCTCTTCTGAAGATCCTGAGTTCAAATCCCAGCAACCACATGGTGGCTCACAACCACCTGTAGTGAGATCTGACGCCCTCTACTGGTGGGTCTGAAGACAGCTACAATGTACTTATATATAATAATAAATAAATCTAAAAAAAAAAAAAAAAAGATGATGCCGTGGAGGCATACATCTTACTGTCCACACACTTAAATACACAGAGCTCAGTGTCCACACACCCTAGTGTCCACATGTCTCATTGTTAACGCATCCCAGTTTTTAATACATCTTAGAGTTCATATTAGGCCCATACATAAAGCTAATATTACGTTAGAATTGTGAAAATGGCAGCTCGATAGATGGCTCCTTGGTTAAGAACATTTGCTGTTCTTGTAGAGAGATCAATTTTCCTGTCCCAGAAACCACAAGGTGACTCCCATCCATCCGCCATTCCTGTTTCAAGGGATCCCAGATCCTCTCCTGAGCCTTCCCAGGCATCAGGCGCAAGGGTGGTGTGAATACACAGGTGCACATAAAAACAGGCGTAAGATGTCCCAAGAATGGTTCCCAGTCAGCAGGTCACAGATGTAGACAGATGTTTTGTATGGAAAGCACCTGATAACACCGAACAGGGTGGCGCGCGCCTTTACTCCCAGCACTCAGGAGGCAGAGGCAGGCGGATTTCTGAGTTCAAGGCTAGCCTGGTCTACACAGAGAAACCCTGTCTCAAAAACAAAAGCAAAAAAAACACCAAACAGAACAAATAGTGTACATTTTAATACTTCATTTTATTTATAGCAGAAGAATTTGTATACAAGTATATTCATTGCAGCGATGGTGATAAAAATTGGCTGAGCATGGTGACTCATGCCTTGTCTTTTTCTTTTTTTTTTAAGACAGGGTTATCCTGGAACTTGCTATGTAGACTAGGTTGGACCAGAACTCACAATAATCCACCCACCCATCCCAGTACTTGGGAGGATGCTGGAGCCCAAGAATTGTGAGTTTAAGGTTAACCTAGGTCAATCTCAATAGTGAGATTTTTGTTTCAATAGTAATGAAATAGCTGGAATTTTAGATCAAGTGGCAGAGTGCTTGAAGTATTTGATTCCCAATACCAAACACATGCCCTGCTTTTTTTGTTTGTTTTGTTTTGTTTTGTTTTGTTTTTCGAGACAGGGTTTCTCTGTATATCCTTGGCTGTCCTGGAACTCACCTTGTAGACCAGGCTGGCCTCGAACTCAGAAATCCACTTGCCTCTGCCTCCCAAATGCTGATGCCCTGCTTTTATTGACGCAGTTCCTGAACTCCTGGAGAAAGGAAGAAAGGATGGAGCCATAAAGAACTGCAGTGAGGCAGGCATCATGGTACACCCCTGTAATCCCAGCACTTAGGAAGCTCAGGCAGGAGGATCGCCCTGAGTTTGAGGCTAGTGTGGGCTACCCAGCAACATCCTATCTCAAACAAAAATAACCCACAAAGAACTTCATGGCTTCACACAGTGGAAAACTATGCAGTTGTACATTCATGCTTATACTATAATTAGGTTAAAAAGCAAGAAGCTTGGAGGTGGGCATGACAGGTGGGTGGGTGAATAAACACACAGAAAAATTACTGAGAGGAAACAGGGCATAAGGTCAGCAGTGCTCACTCTTGCCAGAGTGGGGCTGATTGTAAATTGTTGCTTTTGCATTTTCTGTTTCTCCTCCTCCTCCTCCTCCTCCTCCTCCTCCTTCTTCTCCTCTTCTTCCTCCTCCTCCTCTTCTTCCTCCTCTTCCTCCTCCTCTTTCTCCTCCTCTTCTTCCTCCTCCTCCTCCTCTTCTTCCTCCTCTTTCTCCTCTTCCTCCTCTTCCTCTTCCTTCTCCTTCTCTTTTCCCCTTTTGATTTTTGAAAGTCTCTCACTATGAAGTCCTGGCTGCCTGAAGCTCATTGAGTAGTCCAGTCTAGCCTTCAGCTAGTGATGGCCCTCCTGCCTCTGTCTGGAAAGGTGGAGGGACAGATGTCCCCACCATGATGATCATGTACTTCTTGTGTTTCTCATAAGTTTTGCTTATCTTAGAGACAGGGGATGTTTTTAATTTAAAAAACATCCTCCATACAACTCAGACTGTGTAAATGACAACTCAGACTGTGTAAATGACAACTCAGACTGTGTAAATGACCTGTTTTTACACAGATATTGAGGACTGGAGGCCATGTCTGCTAAAAATATGTGGAAATATTTGTATTAATTATTCCATCATTGAGTATAGTCTAATGAATTTCATAACAGTTTAGATTACTTACCCTTTAAGTGTGTCTGACTTTAAATTTAAAAGTCAAATGGGCAAATATTTACTGAGTGTTCAATACACTTCTTGTTTTATAAAATGGAATGCAATTTAAACTTTTTTTTTTAATTTTTAAAAAGATTTATTTATTTATTATATGTAAGTACACTGTATCTGTCTTCAGACACTCCAGAAGAGGGAGTCAGATCTTGTTATGGATGGTTATGAGCCACCATGTGGTTGCTGGGATTTGAACTCCGGACCTTCGGAAGAGCAGTCGGGTGCTCTTACTCACTGAGCCATCTCACCAGCCCGCAATTTAAACTTTTTATGTGCTGAATTTTTTGTTTGGCTGGCTTTTGAGCCAGTCTCATGCAGTTCAGGCTGGCCTTGAATTCACTTTGTATTGGGTACTGGTCTCACACCCAGTTCTTCCGCGTTGACCTCCTCCGTACTGGGATCGAAGCCTGAGTCCGAATGTATTAAGGAGTCAATGCCATTTTTTTAAGTTCATCAAACATTCCTATGTGTGTTAAAACTGCTGTTGTGATTTCCACGATCACACTCCTTCTGCCCGGTGGATTAATAAGCTACCTGAAAATGTGGCATGAGTGAAAAGATCTCTTTATTTTTTTCCACACTTATGAGTTACTGTGAAATACAGTTTTAGTTTAAAATATATGATAATTTTTTTAAATTTTTTCACTGTTTAAGGCAATATTGGTTATATTTTCAGGTAAAAAAATTGTTATAAATGTCTATATATTTAAAACTTATCGAATTAAAAAATTATCTGTGCTTGTGTGTGTGTATATAAGAGAGGGGGGAGGGGCCGGGCGTGGTGGCACAAAAAAAAAAAAAAAGAGAGAGATGGGAGAGGGGTGTCACAGCATACTGTGGAGGTTGGGAAAGCTGGTAGGAGTCACTTGGTTGTTTTATTGTTTTGTTTGTTTGTTTGCTTGTTTGTTTTTGGTTTTTTGAGACAGGGTTTCTCTGTGTAGCCCTAACTGTCCTGGAACTCACTCAGAAATCCGCCTGCCTCTGCCTCCGAGTGCTGGGATTAAAGGCATGTGCCACCACACCCGGCTTAGGAGTCACTTGTTTGTCTCCGTCCACCTTTATGGGGGTTCTGGGAATTGAACTCAGATCTCATACTTGCTCTGCAGCTCCTTACTCTCAGAGCTGCCTCTCCCAGCTCCTTGCCTCGAGTGGTCGTCTGCACAGCTGTGTCTTGTCTCTCATTAGGCAGAAGATGCAGAGGAAGCTATGAGTAGATACCTGTTGGAGAAGCTGAAAGCGAAGGACAGATGGCTGGGAGTCTGGAAGAGTAACCCGGAGCTCTTCTTTGAGAAATATGAAGAGGCGTCCATCCCTTTTGTTGGGATCCTGGTCGAGGTATGTTTTCCTCACGTTGTCCATTGAATGAAACTAGCAGACCCTGTTATGACTGAGCTGTGATTCTGTTCATCTGGATG
The DNA here is from genome assembly GCF_900095145.1 of Mus pahari. Classification (NCBI taxonomy): domain Eukaryota; kingdom Metazoa; phylum Chordata; class Mammalia; order Rodentia; family Muridae; genus Mus; species Mus pahari. Next base: position 126,430,705 of record NC_034594.1, read on the forward strand.
CAGTACTCATGCAGGTTATCAAACTGGAGAGTGCGGGAGTAGACAAAGATGAACACTGGCATAGGTTTATGGGGACAATTAACAGTGGACTAGGATCTGGTAGCCCTGAACAGTAATCATCAGCCAGTCTCAGACACCCAAATACTGTAAAAATAACAAAAATGTCCTTCCTGCCAGGCATGCACTCCCAGCACGAGTGCGACAGAGGCAAGCATTCAGAAGGCAGCCTGGCCTACATACAGAATTCAGGGTGACCAGGCGACCCAGAGAAAACATGTCCCAAACAAACAAACAAACAAACAAAAACCCACAAAACTGTATTTCTTGAAAAACTAGTAAGTTGGGCTTTTACAAATGGTCTACTAGGCCCTCATATTTATCTGAATTTTATATATAGTCACTGAGATGAGGAAATAAAACCTGATGTGGAAACTGTTGTCAAATGTGACCTTTTCAGTGTGACTGACCTACAAGCCATTACCTAAGCTTCAGATGCACCACTAGTCCACAGGCTAGAGAGTGTGGCACATTGGTGTCATAAGTTTGAGTCCCTTACAAATGATTATCCTTGTATAGAAATTAATATTGACATTACACTCATTACTGTCCTCCAAGAGATTTTTTTCAATTTTTTTCTTTTACATTTTAAAAAACATTTGTATGTGAGTGCCTAGTCACATGTATATATACCACAGCACATATGTGGAGGCCCAAAGACAGCTTTCAGGAGTTGCTTCTCGCTTCTCTCCTTCCGTTGTGTGCATTCTAGGGCTCAAAGTCAGAGAGTTAAGCCCAATGGTAAGCCCTCAGCCACTGAGCGTCTCCATGACCCAGAGGGATGTTTCAAGTGTGTTGCTTTAGTCACAAGAAAAACCTTGATGCCCCCAGTCAGCCTCCCTCAATCCTTGGAAAAAATTTCAGGGTTCCCATTACAGGTGGGCATGGAATTGGCAAGAAAAGGCTGACAAACAGAGACAAACACAAGGGAGTGCTGTATCTGGATGTAATTTGTCACAAATTGAACACCAGTCTTATATGATACAGAAAACAAAGGGGTAGGTGTCACAGCAGGCAAGGTGCATTGAAGTATCTGACACAACAGAGGGACGCCTTCAAAGGGCTGGCAGGAACCGGGCAGTGTTTACAGGAAAGATAAGACAGCCCTGCCTAGAGCCAGCTAATGACAGGTAAGGATTTCACACCCGAGTCACAATTTGTGCTACTCCTTTGAGCCTAGTGAGAGCTAGCACCAGGGGGTTCTGCACTAGCAGACCTTCTCATGAATAATGCAATACCACAACCCCCCTATTTCCTAGGCCTTGGTAAATTCTTGCATATGAGAGTAACTTGACTGTTCTTTTAAGTATCTGTAGGGAATCTCGATTTGTCAGAAGAATTCACCAACTTCTAATATGCAATGTAGTCTCTATACCTGGCTGTAATGAAGATTCTAAGTATACTTTGCTAAGCTTGCCCTGAGATTTCTCCCTCTCTCCCTCTCTCTCTCTCTCTCTCTCTCTCTCTCTCGCTCTCTCGCTCTCTCTCTCTCTCTCTCTCTCTCTTTACATTAGTTTTTCAAGTCAGGGTTTCTCTGTATAGCCCTGGCTGTCCTGGAACTCACTCCGTAGACTAGGCTGGCCTCGAACTCAGAAATCCGCCTGTCTCTGCCTCCTGAGTGCTGGGATTAAAGTCGTGCGCCACCACACCCAGCTTGATTTCTAACTCTTATCCAGGAAAATACTGTAAGAAAGCATGCAAGACCCTCCACAATTTCTCAGGGACAAATCTGGGGCATTCTAGCTATGGGAATGCCAAGGTTCCCGGAGGCTAAGTTTCTGTGAAACTCTTTGCCTCGGGACTGCTTCCAGTCTTTTAGGCCTGCCGAGCGAGTCACTACTGGAGTGGATGTGTAGCACCTTGACACTTATCACATCACAAATTACTTGAAAGCAATTAAAATATATATGCTGTGTGAAAAAAGTGAGCTCAGACCTGCTTGCTGTCTCTCTCTGCTTCTTGAGTCTTACTGAAGCCAAGTCTCAGCGGTACTGTGTGGTGCATTCCATTCTAAAGTCACAAGAATTTATTCCTATGGACCCAAATCTGTCACCCTCTCTAGAGACCTATGGTGCGTGTCTGCATGTGTGTGTATGAGAGAGGGAGAGAGAGAGAAAGAGAGAGAGAGAGAGAGAGAAAGAGAGAGAGACCAACAAAGAGAGACAGACTAGCCCTTAACTCCGGAGCTTCATGCACTTTAGGCAAGCTCTCTACTACTGAGTTACACCCCAATCCTCATTATTTTTTATGTTTCTGCCACAGCAAATGACCATAAGTTTGGTGTGTTAAGAGTGCTAGATCCTCTAACTATAGATCAGAGACATGCTGTGTGCCTAACGGAGCTGATAGTGAGGTGCATGCAGAATGGCAGACTTTTCTAGAAACAGGGATGAGGATCTGTTTCTGTGCCTTTGCCAGCCTCAGAAGCTCCCTGCATTCTCCAGCTGTGGCACTTCTCCCCATCCTCAAGCTCAAGTTGTCATTGCATCCCCGTGGAGCTAGCTCTCCAGACCAGAAGGGTTGTTCCCTCTCCTAACGGACAGATGGGACAGTCATGGCCGTGGCTGGGTCGTCCAGAACCATCTTTCATGTCTGTCCTCCAGGGTAATCTAGCTGCAAGGACCGTTTTGCTGGAATGGCAACATAGTGGCAGGTTCCAAGCATCTGTAGGGGCCATTATTTTACCCACCCCAGTCAGACATTGAAGAACAGAATTTGGAAACACAGCACTTGTATTTCTTCCAGAGGACTCAGGTTTGTTTCCCAGCACCCATGTCAGGCAGCTTGAAATGGCCTCTAACTCCAGCTTTTGGAGGGATCCAGCACCCTAGCCTCGTGGGCACCTGCACACACCCACGCTTGTGATTCAAAGTACAAAAGGCTTTTTTCAAGTGGTCGTGCTTTGAAGGGGACTGTCCTCCCTGGGCTCGTGTGTGTGAACACTTGGACCTCAGTTGGTGGTTATGAACCGTCCAGAAGGTGGAGTCTTGCTGGAAGATGTACATTCCTGGAGACAGGCTTTGAGGGTTTAGAACCTCATCCGAGTTCCAGATCCCCCAGCTTCCTGTGTGTGCTTGGAAATGTGATTCCTTAGCTTCCTCATCCGGCAGCCCACTGCCATGCCTCTTACACAATCTAAAACTACACGTTCAGATGAACAACTCCCTCTATAAGTTGTCTTGGTCATGGGATTTTTATCACAGCAACAAGAAGTAGCTAGCTAGTACGGGTGTTCACAGTGACTTTTATGAAATTTAAATTTTCATAAAGTGAAGTTGAGTGGTTGGCAAGCTGGCTCAGCAGGGAATGGCAGTTGTGAACAAGCCTAACAACCTGTTCCATCTTGGAGACTCAAGTAAAGATGGAAGGAGAGAACTAATTCCACAAAGTTATAAAGTTAAATCTATTCAGCCCAAGGACTTTTTAATGTCCTTTTGGAATGGTCTTTCATTTACAAATGATATAATGTAAACAATATTTCTTTAAACATACCTCGACCAAAGGCAGCTGGGGAAGAGAGGGTTTATTTGGTTTGCATTTCTACATCATAGTCCACCATTGGAGGAAGTCAGGGCAGGAACCTAGAGGCAGGAGCTGATGCAGAGGCCATGGAGTGGTGCTGCTTACTGGCTTGTTCACCATCATGTGCTCAGCCTGCTTTCTTGTAGAACCCAGGACCATCAGCCCAGAAATGGACCCACCCACAACAAACTAGACCCTCCCCCAGGATCCTAATTGAGAAAATGCCCCATGGTCTTGCCTACAGCCTGATCTTATGGAGGCTTTTTCTCAGTTGAGGCTCCCTCCTCTCAAATGAATCTAGCCCATATCAAATTGGCATAACACTATCCAGCACAACATATTCTCTTTATGAAATTTTAAAGCTAATGCCTTTAAGGAGATGCTTGAAGCCCGGCACTTATGATATGTGCCTTTAGTCCCAGCACTCTGGAAACAGAGGCAGATGGAATTCTAAGTACAAGGCCAGCCTGTTCTACAGGGTGAGTTCCAGAACAGCCATGGCTACACAGAAAAACCCTGTCTAGAAAAACTCAAAACAAAAAATAATAAACTGATAAATATATATTAAAAAAGAGGTGCTTGAAAACCTGTTGGTATTTAATGTCTATCCAGAATTATCAGTATGCTGGTTGCAAGAAAAGTCATAAGAATTTAGAAAAATGGACACTGTGACTAGACCCTGGTGACTTTGGTGAATTTGCAGTTACCTACTGTATGACATTTTCCCTAGGTGACGTGTAAACCCCGCCAGAACTTGTCTTGTTTCAAAGTGACAGTTTCTGTGGCTGAGCCCTTTTCTTCTAACATTGCAAATATCCCTCGGGACTTGGTGGACGAGGTTCTGGGCGAGCTGGAATACAGCGTGCCTCTCCTGGAGGTGTATCCGGTGGACGGGCAGGACGCCGACGTCCAAGACATTGCTCTAGCCCTGGAAGCTGTAAGGTAACAAGGCTTTCTCACTCCTGAGACTTTCATTTACCTTATCCAGCTGCTCTTGTCATGCCTGAGCTGTGCTCAAAGAAACACTTGATATTTATTGATTGACTTGAGACTAATGGGTTCAATTTACCCATTCTTAATTAACACAATATATGTGTAATTAACACAATTATGTGTAACTCTGTCGGTCACAAATTGCACAAGTATTAGATATTAGAAAAGCTTTGCCCTGTTTTTATTTTGTACTTTATAAAGCCACATGTGGTGGTGAATTCCTTTAATCCTAACAGGAGGCAAGGATAGGTGGAATTCTATAAGTTTGGGACCGATTTGGTCTATATAATGAGTTCCAGGCCCCCCAGGGTGACATAGTGAGACCCTGCCTCAAATAAGTAAATCTAAAAATTAAAACAAACAAACAAAACCCTGAATTCTAGAAGCTGGGTACAGTGATAGACATGGGTGGTCTGAACATTGGAGAGGTGGAGGCAGGAGGGTCTTAAGGTTCATCAGCTGTGTAGGAGGCTGAAGGCCAGCCTCGTCTAATGACACCCTGTCTCAAGAGACCCTGCCTCAAATAAGTAAATCTAAAAATTAAAACAAACAAAACCCTGAATTCTAGAAGCTGGGTACAGTGATAGACATGGGTGGTCTGAACATTGGAGANGTGGAGGCAGGAGGGTCTTAAGGTTCATCAGCTGTGTAGGAGGCTGAAGGCCAGCCTCGTCTAATGACACCCTGTCTCAAAAAGGAAACACATTCCAGACAGTTCGCCCACTTGTGTGTTTGGCCGTCTGTCTGTCTTAGTGTCCTGTCTGTTGTGCTGATGAAACACTGAAAGCAGAAGCGGCTTAGAGGAGAAAGGGTTTATTTGACTGGCACATCTTGTCATGGAAGTGAGGAGTAGACAGAAACCTGCAGACAGACACTGGAGCAGCGCTGCTTGTGGGCTCCTGAAGGCTCTGAGAAACTAGCTTTCTTATGTAGCCCACTGTGAGCCAGGCCCTCACAGCAGTTAACAATTGAGCAGATAACCCACAAACTGCCCACAGGCCAGTCTGATCTGGGCAATCACTCCTGATAGTCCTTCCTCAAGGGACTTTAGGCTGTGTCAAGTTGATAGTTAAGTGACCAAGAGAGCACCTGAAATATGTTTGATTTCATTTTTTTTAGCAATGAGGACATTACAAACACTAATGTCACTATACACAGTGTGATTGGTTATTACAAGCTGACTTCATTTGAGCAGAGCTACCTGTGAACAAAACAGTATTTATGATATATTTATGTTTTTCTGATGTTATTTGCCCATACAATTGTATTAAATTGTAAAAATTATTATTATTTTTGTTTTGTTTTGTTCGAGACAGGTTTCTCTGTGTAGCCCTAGCTGTCCTGGAACTCACTCTGTAGACCAAGCTGGCCTTGAAATCAGAAATCTGCCTGCCTCTGCCTCCCAATTGCTGGGATTAAAGGCATGGGCCACCACTGCCCAGCCTACAAATTATTTCTTTGTTGAACAGTCATAGCTCAAATCTATGACATTTTAAAACCTGAATTTTATAATCTTACTTCAGAAACATAATTTTCTTTTCCTTCCTTCCTTCCTTCCTTCCCTCCCTCCCTCCTTCCCTCCCTCCTTCCTTCCCTCCCTCCCTCCCTCCTTCCCTCCCTCCTTCCTTCCTTCCTTCCCTCCCTCCCTCCCTCCCTCCCTCCCTCCTTCCTTCCTTCCTTCCTTTCTTCTTTTTTGTTTTGTTTGTTTGTTTGGCTGCTTGGTTGGTTTTCAGAGACAGGGTTTCTCAGTGTATCATCTAGCTGTCCTGGACTCACTTTGTCAACCATGCTGTCCTCGAACTCAGAGATCCCCCTGCCTCTGCCTCCCCCCACCTACTTTCTGTCTTGGTTGGTTGGTTTTGATGTTTTGAGAGAGAGTTTTTTCTGTATACTCCTGGCTGTCCTAGAATTTGCTTTGTAGACCAAGCTAGCCTCAAACTCAGAGGTTCTCCTGCCTCTGCCTCCTGCGCTGGGACTAAAGGCATGTGCCACCACCAACCAGCTATTTTCTTTTTCTTTTTATTTTTTTTTTAAGATTTATTTATTATTATATCTAAGTACACTGTAGCTATCTTCAGACACACCAGAAGAGGGCATCAGATCTCCTTACGGATGGTTGTGAGCCACCATGTGGTTGCTGGGATTTGAACTCAGGACCTTCAGAACTTCAGTCGGTACTCTTACCTTTAGTAACCTAAAATATAGTCTAGGCCATTTAATATTTAAAGTGTGATCTCTTATTGGTTCATTCATAGAGTATTTCAAAATAGTTTCTTTAAGAAAATGAAGGTTTGGGCTGGGAGTATAGCTCAAGGATAGAGTGCTTGCCTGGTGTGTGTGGGGGGGGAGCTTAAGTTCAACTCCAGCCCTGGCAAAAATTAAGGTGTGGGGAGATGAAATGAGCAGTCATGGAGGTGACTCGGGGTAAAGGTACTTGGTGCTAAGTCTGGCAGCGAGCCCCATCAAACCTGAATTCAAAGCGTAGGACTCTTATTGTGGAAGGTCGGTCCAGACTCCCACAAGCTGTTCCCTGTGTTACAAGTACACATGGTGGTGAATAAGAGAGAGTGTTTTAAGCAAATAAATGCAACTTTTTAAAATTAAGAATCATTAAGTTTTGACATTAAATTTTCTAGAAGCTTTGAGCATGGTCTAGGTGTTGTTAGTCACGGTCATTCTAATTTGGTTTATTGTAGGTTTTTTTATGATTTTCTTTGGAGAGACTGGGATGATGAAGAAAATTGTGAGAATTATACTGCCCTTATTGAAGAAAGAATTAATCTGTAAGTAGAGTGGAGAGCGGCCGAGCTGCGGGGGAGGGGGAGCGTGTAAAGCTCACTGTTCCTTTCCAGGTGGTGCGACATCCAGGACGGGACAATCCCCGGCCCCATCGCGCAGCGCTTCAAGAAAACGCTAGAGAAGTACAAAAACAAGCGATTCGAGCTCATCGAGTACCAGAGTAACATTAAAGAAGACCCGTCTGCGGCCGAGGCCGTCGAGTGCTGGAAAAAGTACTATGAGATAGTGATGCTCTGCGGGCTGTTGAAGATGTGGGAAGATTTGCGGCTGAGGTAAAGGATGAGTCTATCGAGAGAGTTGCAGAGGAGCAGAGCATGGGGACTCTCTGGGGGTGGCTTCCAGCCCGTAGACAAGCTTGATTAAAATAGTTTAGGAAGGTGGATGAGAAGGCGCACGTCTATAACCCCTGCCTATGATCGCCAGGAGGATCTGGAGCTAAGCAAGCCTAGGCTACACGAGAGGCTGTTTCAAAAACAACAACAACAACAACAACAACGAAAATAGCAATCGGGATAGTACTAATGATGCCTTGTTACTAAATTAAGTACATTGGAAAATTATTGTCATATTAGCTATTTCTCTTATCATCAAGCAGTAAAGATTCAGTGAACCCCAAAGACTGAATCTGAGGAGGTGACTGGTAAATGTGTTGTCTGCAGGAAAGGAGGCATCTCTTTCAGCTAACAGGAATGATAAAATCAGTCCTTACCCCGAAGCCCTCCCCTCCTGGAATCAGGACACAGAGAAAAAGTCAAGAGAGAGAGGACCAGGGTAGTAGAAGTGGCAAAGGCCGACGTTACAGAGATCACTCTGTCCAGAGGGGCCCAGGCTGGGGGTCATAAGTCACATCCTTAGAAGCAAACCAACCTCTTCACTAATGGTTTCTAAAGCCGTGGGGGCTGAGGAGGCAGCTGAGCAGTGGGGAGCAGTTGCTGTATTGTAAGAGCTGGGATTAGTTCCCAGCACCGTGTCAGGTGGCTCAGAACCTCCTATGACTACAGCTCAGGAAGGGGTGAAGGGAAGTGACCCCCTACTTCTGTCTCTGGCCCCTCTCCCACAGACACACATCTACACATAAAGACAAAATAAACCTTTAAAAATTTAAATATGTCCCAAAACGTTTTACTTCTCCAGATCACAAGATACAACCCACCCCTGCTTTGTATAAGTCTGCAAGAGTAAATTAAGAAATAAAATCAGGACCTCCCCTACTGTGATGGAAAGTCAGAGGGGCCAAAGCGAAGGTTAGAGTGGGCTACATGCAGATTTCTCCATCTTAAAGAACAGTCTGTTAAAAATGAAAAGATTTTAGAATGTAAGGGTTTAAACCTAAGTTATCTAAAAGATCTTGTTGGCCATGTGTGATAGTGAACGCCTTTAGTTTCAGCACTCAGGAGGCAAAGGCAAGAGGATCTCAGTGAGCTGTGGGCAAGGCTAGTCTGCAAGTAGAGTTCCAGGCAGCCAGGCCTACATGGTGATACCCTGTTCCAAACAAAAACAACTTAAATAACTAGATATGAGAGCTCTTGTTAGATGTTCTCAAGTTGCCCACTGTTCTTAGCGTGCTTGTGGTCAATAAACCATGGTAGCTTACAAAGTGAAGATAGGTTGAGGTTTTTCCATGTTAATCTATGCACACATTTTTTTTTTACTATAGAGTTCACGGACCTTTCTTTCCGAGGATTCTGAGACGTAGAAAAGGGAAGAGAGACTTTGGGAAGACAATAACCCACATCGTAGCCAAAGTGATGACCACAGACATGGTAAGACTCACTTTCCCCTGAGCGTCTGTCCACTCAGTGTGCGCCGCCCGCCCGGCACCGGCACTGAGGGAGAGCCCCATGGAGCGTTCTTGTCTGACTTGGGATAATGCCTGCTTTCTTCCTTAGCCCGACTGGGTGTTGGCTTACAGATACTAGATAAGCACTGACAGCTCTTCACAGCCTTGTTGCCAGTGAGCAAGCAACTTACCCACAAGAGAGACTGCAGCCAGCGGGGACAGACATGCAGCGTTGGCTCTCCATACATTTCATAGATTTCAAGATAGAGATCCAGCCAAGTAAAGAGGCAGCCACAGCTACAGCATAGACTAATGAATATTGTAACAAGATTATATAAAGGGAACATGTGGATGGGCCACAGGTCAAAGGATTTTGACGATGCTGGCTGGGAAAACTAACCCAACCGAAACCTGGGTTCTGTATCAACTGAATGGACCCTGGGTGGATATGTTTAGCCAGCCTCTGAACAAATATAAGTTGTTCTGAGACCAAATGAAAATATCTCTACCCAGCTTGATGCTTCCTAACATTTCTCTGTGAACTATTGTGCCTTCCCTGGCCTCAGCTCTAGCCTGGCTTTCATTGTCTCTTGGTGCCTTTGCCTTCCTGCTGACCTCGGTGCTCAGGGTTTGCCTTTTTCCTGCAGTATCCCTATTTATCAGTCTCTTGTTATAACTTGAGTTATAAAGTTATATCCTTGTATATGTTCGCGACCTAAAGCACGTATACAGGCCTGATACTTGTTCTAAGCACAAACCTACTGCTGTCTGTTACTCTTCGGTATGCCAGCTCCCGTCTGCAATTAAGTTCAAGATCATATACACTGGCTTGCTCCTGTTCCAGCCTGTATTTAGTTGCTAACTATTATTTTCAGGAGTTATGTGAATAGTCGTCATCACCTTCACATGCACTGGAACATTGTCCCCAGTGACCTGCAGACTTGTGTCTTCCTTGTATGGAGAATTTGATTTCAGTAACATTGCCACAGAAAAAGTCCTTTTGGGTTGAATGCTGTGGTGCTACCTGAAGTCCAGTACCCGAGGGACTGGAGAGGAGGATTGTGAATTCCAGGGTATCCTGGGCCTCACCTTGTGACCCTGTTGAAAGGGTTGTGCCAAGGTAAACCTTCTCCACCTTGGAGAGTACATTACATTGCTAAATGACTGTACCCACACCTTTCTCATAAGTGTAATGGTCCTTTCTGTGCCTGTCTCTTTGGTTTTGTTTTGTGGGTTTTTTATTTATTGATTGATTTATTGTTTATATAAGTACACTGTAGTTGTCTTCAGACACACCAGAAGAGGGTGTCAGATCTCATTACGGGTGGTTGTGAGCCACTATGTGGTTGCTGAGACTTGAACTCAGGGCCTTCGGAAGAGCAGTCAGTGCTCTTAACCGCTGAGTCACCTCTCCAGCCCCTGGTTTTGTTATTTTTAAGGCAGAGTCTTGCAGCCCAGGCTAGCTCTTGCTTCAGCCTCCAGAATGCTGGAATTACAGCATGGAGGCTCCTGCCTGCTGCGTGTGGCCGTCTTTTGAATTCTATTTCCCTATAAATGTGTTTGCCACTCATCCAATCACCAGGCATGATCCTGGCACATGGTAGATACCAAGCAACAGTTTTTGTTGAATCGATAAGCTAGTGTATGACAGGAAAATAAGGTAAAATGAGAAAATCACAGAAGTCCACCCTGGTTGGGATGCAACACCTAAGAAGAGTGTGAAAGACCAAGGTGAGCTGAAGGCTCATCCTGTTTGTGAGTGAGTCAGTTTCTAGTGTTCTCTCTGCTTTGCTACATTTTGTTTTTTTTTCTTTGTGGAAGAGGGGACATGTGTGTCACAGTGCGTGGGTGGAGGTCAGAGGACATCTTGTGAGAGTCAGTTCTCTCCTTCTACCATGTGGACCTTGGGTGTTGAACTCAGGTTGCCACAGCAACAAGAGCTTTCACCACCTGAGCCCAGAAGGCTCCTCTTTCTAATATTTGTAACAAAGTGGTTGGTTTTGGTTTTTTTGTTTTTTGTTTTCAATTTCTGGCAATTGAGTGTACTACATTATCAAAGATGGATTCCTTCCAACTCATCCATTTCACCCTCTGCTTGTCGGCCACCGCCCTCTTTCTCTCCTTAGCAATGTGCTGCTGAGTCCTTTTCCTCAGGGAAGAAAAGTCTAGGTTTCTGCCTATGCTGGTAACAAAAATGTTGGAAAGCTGTAGCAAAGCCATTGCCATTGACATTTTTCACATGGGCTACATGTGACCACCAATTCTTCCCAAGCCAGTACCTCTGGTCACTACACAAAGGTTACTAGCTCCAAAACTTATTAAATCAATTATCTTGTAAGCTGGACCAGATGGTTGTTCTTCAGTGACAGATCTTGAGAGAGGGAACCAGAGGATCAGAAAGAAGGTAAGGAGACAGATAAGTTCGTGACCAGGAGGTCTTGCACAAGCTATGCCTTATTCCAAGTGAGCTTATTAAAAAGTACAGCATCTTCCAGAAGCTAGATTTGTGGGGAAGGTTTTATTAAATAACCTTAACCAATTACATTGGTCACTATTTGGTAGAATGAGTAAGCCCACACTCCGCAGTGGGATATACCTCTTAGTATAGTTCATTACTATATTGTGGCCTACATTGGAAAAAAAAGTGTATAGCATCTTATATGCTCTTTCCAAGGTAAAAATGGGACAAAGTTAACAGAAACTGTCACAACAGGATAAAGTCAGAAGGAGGTTAATCAAGCACTGTTGCACAAAGGAAACACAGGTACCTCAGGAGCTTTATGGACTGAGCACAGTGGCCTTGGGACTGATAACTTCCATCTCCTCAGGAGGAAGAGCAGGAACCTTGGTTCATTGAGGCCCTAGCCCCACCTCCAAACTGGTCTTGCTCAGTCTCCTCCCTTTGTCCTTTCTTCAGATGCCAGCAGGCCTCTAAGAAATCCTTGGGTCATTCTGGCTCTCAACAACCTTGCCAATCTGCAGATAAATGAATGGTGGTATTGACCACCATAAGCAATCAGGCAGAGATGCTGTATGATCGATCTGTGGGGCCTCAGATGAGGGGTTCCTTTTTTACACTTTGAACAACTTGTAAGTGGCCTTCTCAGGTACAAAACTGTGAACAGTAAAGTGACCCGTGGTGTCATGTGTAGACATTTCTCCAGTCTTGTCAATGCTGATAAAATGTGATCACCCACCAGGGTTATCACATTTGTGTTGTGACTTTGCCACCAGGCTCATGGAGCACGTACTGTGCACACACACAGCTTTTCTGGGTCATCTGTGGTGAGGGCTGTACACAAACCTGCTCCTTAGGAAGTTGGTGAGAGGCTGCATTCTTTAGCTTGGAGACTGGTAGATGGACAGATTGTAAACACACAGTCCACTCTGTGATCCCATGGGTGGCAGCTACTGCCTGCTTCAGAGTTCCTTTGGACCAGGAGCTGTGGCTATTCTGAGAACAGAAATATGTAAATTTCTCTTTTTATATTAATTATTATATCAACATCTAGGAAACATCTTTGTAAAAATTATAGATCTTTTTTTTTCTCTCCTTATATTTTTGATTTGTACTTCTAATTTTTGTCTTTAAATCTCTTCTGATGTGGACACAATGGCACATGCCTGTGACCTCAACACTCAGGAGGCAGAGGCAAGGGGATTACACAAGTTTAAGGCCACCCTGGTCTACATACAGAGTTCCAGACCAGGATAAATCACGGGGTGAAGCCCTCTCTTAACATAAAACAAATCTGTTCTGGTTTTATTTTCTCCATTTCCTTTATCAACAGAAACTTGATCTTTATCCAAAGCAATTCTGTTTTCATTTTGTAAGTAATTGTTCCTGATCTGTGGAGGGGCAAGATAGAAGGAAGACAGTGGTGGAGAGACACTCACCTAACTGACCCCTGACTGAATATTTAGTTTGCAAAACCGACATTTAATAAGGGTTCTTAAGCGGCTTAACCTCCCTTCTAGCCCACCACCTACTAGAGGTAGTGGGGAAAAGAGGTTATTAGGGTACAGGGGGAGTGGGCCTGTGTGGAAATAGTTCTTTGGAGAAAATCCAATCTGCATTGTCAGGATATCAGCAGTTCAGTTCATGTGAATCAGCAGCTGCAGCTAAATCCACTCCCAAACACCAGCAGCAGCAGCAGGCCAATCCAGAAGCAGCCCCGGGGCTCTGCTGTATGCTGTTTAGAAGGAGTTCCCTGGGGAGATGTCAATCTCAGATTGTCAGGATACCAGCAGTCCAGTTCAGCAGTGTTACTAGGATACCAAACACAAGTCAGCAGTGGTGGCACCACCCAGCAAAAACAGCCAGGCCTCCTCAGAATGGGTCCAAGTCAGCAGGAGCCACTAGGACCAGCAGAGATACCAGGGGAAGTTCTCTGCCATGCCTCTCAAGGAATGAAGATCAGCAAAGACAAAGACTCAAGAGCTAGCTATGCAAGCCAGGCAACACTGTCCATTGAGTCTTATTTATACTCTCTTCAAACATCACATCCTCCCGTGGGTCAGACAAAACACCATGTGAGTCTGTCTTAACAAAACTCTACACAAGTCTATATCAGCTGATATATCCAGAAACTTCCACTTCACTCTGCCAATCAACCCAAGCATGCAGAAGTGGCAAGAAGTTGTCAGGACACCATTAGAAGTTTGTTGGTGTGTTTCTTTCCGTGAAGTCATTACAAACTATGACTAGCAGGGAATGGCAGGGCACACCAATACCATCCCGTATTGTCCACTGTCGTGTTATATTTATATTCATTCTTAATATCATGTGTCCTTTGACCTGTGTCTGCTTCAGGTAAACATTCCTTCACATGTTTGCTTTAGCAAAACATCATTTGACATAACTGACTTTCCAAAGAAACCAGAAATTTCCACTTTACTTGACTGAGACTTTTGGTTGTAGATCATCTTTGAGCTTGACAAGATGTTATGGTTTGATCACGGGGGCAGCTCTGCACACCACCTTCATTACTCTCTCGGCTTTCTGCCACTGTAATTACATTGGTCACTATAAGCTATACAAGGGACATGGATGCTGCAGTCAGAAAACTCAGTGCCTAGTGCTTCTGCCATCTCTTAGGGATAGCTTCTGGATATACCACACAGACATTTCGTCTACTTCCAGATGTCTTTCATTTATCATGATGTGATGCTTTGTATATGCTTGATCCAGGGAGTGACACTGTTAGAAGGTGTGGCCTTGTTGGAGTAGGTGTGTCACGGAGGGTATGGGCTTTAAGACCCTCATCTTAGCTCCCTGGAAGCCAGTCTTCTGCTAGCAGCCTTCAGATGAAGATGTAGATAGAACTCTTTGCTCCTCCTGCACTATGCCTGCCTGGATGCTACCATGTTCCCACCTTGATGATAATGGACTGAACCTCTGAACATATAAGCCTATGTGTTCATATAAGCCTCTAAACACATAAACATATATGTCCTTAAGAGTTGCCTTGATCATGGTGTCTGTTCACAGCAGTAAAACCCTAACTAAGACACATGTTTTCAAGTCCTTCATATGGATTATGTGTCAATACTGTGCTCATTATATAACCAGCGAGCTCCAGGACCTTCTTGTCCCTGCAGTATGGGGGTTACTGCTTTGGTTTGAACACATTAGTGCTAAACTCAGCATTGCCAATAATGTGTCAGTGTTGCATTTAGGAAAATATATTAGAAAGCACTTCCCCATGGTGTAAACTAACCTAAAGTGAAACCAGATTTGAGTTCTCTACTTCTGTCTCCCCGTGTCGTCCATTTTTTCTGTGTGTCTGTTATATGAGTCTGAATCTATGCTCGCCTGCCTGCTCTCTTACATTTTGGACTGTCTTCATGTGTTTCACTAGCAAAGGATGTTGCTCTCTCTTTTATTAAACAGCATAGAAAGCATCACATGGGGAAAGAAGTGGGAGTTGCTGCAGAGGTCTTTAACAGGCTTTACCGGCAGAAGCCACTGAGTCCAGCTGACCCAGTTGGTCCAAATAACAAACACAATCAAGCGATACCTGTAAGTTGTCTTCCACATTTGTAGGGGATATTTATTTTATAAGATTGCTTTCAACCTATAGTTGCTGTTTTTAGCAAGTAATGACCACAACAGATATACACACACATGCATTATTCTCAGTCGGGGGGCATAGAAGAGTACTTTTTAAGATTACAGCTTTGCATTAGTGTAGGCTGTAAAAGTTGAAATCCAAGACAAGTAAGTTTGGTTGTTAAAGTATTCTTTTTAAAGACGGGTTAAAGATAAGCTGAGGGTACAGTGGGATTCTGGTCTTAAGTGACCAGTCTCTAAGAAAGGAAGAGATAGTTTCATAATAATAGTTTCAACATAATGCCATATGTTACAGATATGTAACATATCTGCACACCACTGCACTTGGCATTGTTTAACATAGTGGCTGGAGAACTGCACTCAGGCTCTCACGTGTGCAAGCATTTTACTGGCTGAGCCATTTCCCAGCCCAAAGCTCTTAAGGGAAGTCACTAATCCATGTTGAGTTCATTTTGTATTTAGTGTGGGGTCCTAATGTCATTTGTTAAAGAGACCTTTTTGCCCTGAATTGTCTTGACATCCTGTTGACTGTTAATGGGGTGTTCTTCCTCTAGTCTGTTGTTTGTATCCCACTAATGATGTCTTCTTTATCCCAGCACCACACTGTTTGGTCAGTGTGGCTTTGTAGTAAGTTTTGAGATTAAAAATGTATTTTCAGTAGGTTTGTTTGTTTGTTTGGTTGGTTGGTTGGTTGGTTCATTGGTTGGTGAAGATAACTTCTTGCTTTTCTGCAGAGTTCTGTAGAAGGGCTGAAGATACGGCTTAGTCAATAAAATACTTTCCTGGCAAGCATGAGGACTTGGAGTTTCTATCCACAGAATCCGTATTAAAAAATAAAAAGCTGCATCTTGGGGTACAGATGAGGCCACCAGAGTGGGCATGCAGTTGTGTATGTGTGTGTGTGTGTGTGTGTGTGTTTCTCATATGGTTTGCTTATCTTAGAGACAGAAGCAAATTTTTATTTTGAAACCGTCATTACCCATGCATGCTCTTTGGTTGGTAGCTCAGTCTCTAGGAGCTCCCAGGGGTCCGGGTTAGTTGACACTGTTGGTCTTCCTATGGGGTTGCCACCCCTTCAGCTCCTTCAATCCTCCCCCTAACTCTTCCATAGAGGTTCATGTCTGCATCTGTCTCAGTCACCTGCTGGTATAGCCTCTCAGAGAATAGCCATGCCAGGCTCCTGTCTGCAAACACAATATAACATCAGTAATAGTTTCAGGGTTTGGTACCCGCCAATGGGATGGATCCCAAGTTGGGCTGGTCACTAGATGGCCTTTCCTTCAGTCTCTGCTCCATTTTTGTCCCTGCATTTCCGTTAGACAGGAACAATTCTGGGTCAAGATTTTTGAAGGTGGGTTGGTGACCCCATCCCTCCACTGCGGGCCCCTGTCTATCTACTGAAGTTTCTTCAGGTTCCATCTCCCCACTGTTGGACATTTTGGCTAAGATCACCCCGGTTGAGTCCTGGAATTCTCTCACATCCCAGATTTCTAGGACTTTCTCGAGGTTCCCCCACCCTCTACCCCTAGAGGCTGCATATTTCTATTAATTCTCCTGGCCCTCTGGGCTTCTCTCCTGTCTCCCTCCATACCTGATCCTGCCCCTTTTTCTTCTCTCCCTCCCTTATCCCACTCAGGTTCTCCCACCCTCTGCCTCCCGAGATTAATTTTGTTCCCCCTTCTAAGTGGGATCAAAGCATCCTCACTTGGGCCTTCCTTCTTTTTAAACTTCTTAGAGCCTCTGGGTTGTATCCTGGGTATTCTGTACTTTTCAGCTGATATCCACTTATCAACCAGCAGATACCACGCATGTCCTTCTGTGTCTAGGTTAGCTCACTCGGGATGATATTTTATAGTTCCATTCATTTGCCTGCAAAATTCATGATGCCCTCCCTTTTCAATAGCTGACTAGTACTCCATTGTGTAAATGGACCACATTTTCTGTGTCCATTCTTCGGTTGAGGGAAGACTTGGCCACCAACCAAAGAGCATACAGAGGCTGGTCTGAAGCCCCCAGCACATGTGTAGCAGAGGACTTCCTTGTCTGGCCTCAGTGGGAGAGGATGTGCTTAATCCTGTAGAGACTGGATGCCCCAGGGAAGGGGGATGGGGGTATCACCCTCTCAGAGGCAAAGGGATGGAGTGAAGAACTCTGGGAGGTAGGGACTGACAGGAGGAGCAACATTTGGAATGTAAATAAGTGAAATAAATAAAACAAACATCATTATTACTGGGTGGTGGTAGAGCACACCTTTGATCCCTGAACTTTGGAGGCAGAGGCAGCTGGATCTTTGTGAGTTTGAGACTGGCCTGGTCTTGAGTGAGTTCTAAGAAAAACAAAACAAAACAAAGTAAAACAGAAAAACTAAGGGGAAAATGGTGGCATTTGCTTATAACCTCGGTGCTGGGGAAATGGAGACAGGCGGCTGAGGTTCACTGGCCATCTAGCCTAGCCGAGCTGATTTGACAAGCTCCAGGGCAGTGAGAGGCCATCCTCACCCCTGTCTCAGTGGCTGCTTAGGCATGGTGGGCTGAAGTCTTAAGCAGTAGCCTCAGACACTTCATGCTCTGAGAGTTGAAAAAGGCCACATGAGTAAAGTGTAATCCCAAGGACCGGGAGACAGGCTGCATGTGGTGGAAGCATGGGTTTCCATAGACACGTCTAGACAGATAACAGTAGGCGGTGTAGTGACTGACTAATCTGAAGTAAACTCACTCCTAGCCTCCATACCTGAGGAGGTCACAAAAGCGCATGCCTGAAACAACGTCATGGGTTTTAAGAAACATCACAAAGACTCTTGCCCTAGGTTCTTTTTTGTTGTTGTTGTTGTTTTCCCCTTTGTTTTTTGGTTTTAGGTTTTTCAAGACAGGGTTTCTCTGTGTAGCCCTGGTTGTCCTGGAACTCACTCTGTAGACCAGGCTGGCCTCGAACTCAGAAATCTGCCTGCCTCTGCCACTCAAGTGCTGGAATTAAAGGCGTGCAGCACCACTGCCCGGCCTTGTACTGTTTTCTTGGAGTTTTCTCATAAGCATTCAGAATTCTCCTCACAGGACACCACTCTTTGACTGTATACCAAGGGTGGTGTATACCTTTAATCCCAGCACCAGGGAACAAAAGCAGTAGGTTCTCTGTGAGTTCAAGGCCACTCCAGTCTGCCTAGCAAGTTTCAGGTCAGCTCGGACTGCACAGTGAGATACCATCTCAATAAACAAATAAATTGATAAATAAATATCATTGCTTTATGATAAATAATGAAGTTCCCTCTCTATCCCTAATGCAAATGGTTTTTGGTACTTTTTGTTTGTAACTTTAGAATCTTCAGTACATGAAATTGTGTGAATTTCCATAATTCTGAGCTAAAAAAAGAAAGTCAGTACTAACAGTAGTTCAGTAGGTGAGGGGACTGAAAACCTTCACACATGTGTACATACATACACACCACACCACACCACACTCAATCAACTAAAATAAATGTTAAAAAACAAAGTGTAACTGGGCATAGTGGCACACATGAGAGGGTTTCAAGTTCCAGGACCTGTACTATTTAGGCGAACTTTTATAGAAGGGGAAGGAGAAGAGGAAGAAACTGATGATGAAGATGAAGAACAGGGAGGAGGGGACTATCAGGAGGAGAGGAAGAAGAGGTAGTGCTGACAGCAAGAAAGAGTACAGTGTCCAGTGTCATTTGCCTCATATTTAAGGCTTGACCCGGCATTCCTCCACAACCTTGAGCTGTTCATTTAATTTCACTACTTAAGGTAATACGTAATATTCAAAATAGCTTCTGGCCTATAATTCATACCCAGCACTTGACAGAGGACTAATGGTCGGCAGATGAATGCATCCTCTTTAGTAAGTCTTCTGGAGAGAATGGCACGTCCAGGAAGTGCGCTCAGGCGGCACGCTGCTAAGGCGCACAGCTTGTTTTTCTTTTCAGGTGAAGAACTTGTCTTCGGACACACTTCTCCAGCAGCATGACGACCTGAATCTGGCTCTGGACAGCTGCTATAGTGGAGACATAGTAGTCATTTTCCCGGGAGAATATCAAGCTTCAAATCTCGCTTTGCTGACTGATGACATCACTATAAAGGGTGAGTGGGCAGTCCTTTGCAATTTTTCTTACAGCTACATAGATGAGCCAAACATAGATGTGCTTGGAAGCATATTGTCCATACTTAATTGAACATTCAGAAACAAGAACAGCTTATCTATCTTAAAATCCCCACGTGCCTTTCATACTAAAGACCATGTTGCTTATGCTGGTCTCAAACTTTTGACCTTTCTTTCCCTGAATAGGCTTGGTGAGTGGTAGAACTACACTGTGCCCAATGGTTCGTCATAATTTCTTTTTCTTTTTTCTTTTTATAGTGCTTGGGATTGAACAAAAGCACCTGCTTAGGCAAGAATTCCACTGCTGTGCTATAACCCCAAACACTATTCATCATATTTTTTATACTTTTATGTATATCTCTACCAAAATGCTTGTGTTCAGTTAACTTTGAAAGAAGAGTACTCCTATTATCCAGTAGGGGTGAAGAAGAATAGTGGACTTACATTCTACCTATGAGTTTTGAAAAGTCAAGCAAATGTTTATCATAACAGTATCTTATCAAACAATCTGGGTAATAATGATTGTATAAATACTTTAAAACAGATGTAGTCTTCTTGATGTTAAATTTTGGACAATTGCTTTAGTTAGAACAAATTATTGGTATGATTATTCTAAGATTCTCTGCTGTGCGTGCGCATGCGCATGTGTGTATGTGTGTGTGTGTGTGCGTGTGTGCGTGCGTGAGTTCAGAGGTCAGCAGACAGCTCTAGGGCTTTGTTCTCCCATTCCACAGTGAGTGCTAGGGACAGGACAGAAATCATCAGGCATGGCAGAACATGCCTTTACCTTTACCCAGAGTCATTGCTATGGTAGCTGATTATGGATCGGAAAGCAAGTTAAGATGTAGTGCATTTTTTTTGTCTTAAGACATTTATACACAGCCGTTGATTATATGAAAATATATGCGATTTAGAAGCTGGGTGGGTATAGTGCCTCGTGCCAGTAATCCTAACACTAGGAGCCTGAGCCATGACTTTAAAGCCAGCCTGGGCTACATAGTGAGTTTTAGAACAGCCTGGGTTAAGAGTAAGATTTTGTAACTGTAATTGTTATTTTTTATTTATTATTATTACTGGTAATAACTAGTGGAATGAGTATGTTGAATAAATACTGGGGCTGGAGAGATGGCTCAGTGGTTAAGAGCTCTGACTGCTCTTCTGAAGGTCCTGAGTTCAAATCCCAGCAACCACATGGTGGCTCACAACCATCTGTAGTGAGATCTGATGCCCTCTTCTGGTGTGTTCGAAGACAGTTACAGTGTACTTATATATAACAATAAATAAATCCTTTTAAAAAATAAATAAATATTGCAAGTGTAGTTAGGTTGATTATAAACATAGGTTCCAACATCAAGGCATCAAGTTAATCTCCAAAGATAATTTTATAGGCATGGGTGAAGAAATGGCTCAGAGGATAAAGGGTTTACTGTGCAACATGAGGATCATGAGGTCCCCTGTACCATATGACTAGGAGTGGCAGTGGGCACATTTGTAACCCAGAGCTAGGCAAGTGGTGACAGTCCTGGGACTTACTGGCCAGTTAGTCTAGTTGAAACAGTGAACTCCACATATAACAAGGGGCCTTCTCTAAAAATGGCATAGTAAGTAGCGGAGGAAGGTACCTGATCTTTACCTCTGGCCTCCACAGGCACAGGTGAGCACAACTTCATACCTACATGCGAATGGGATCATACATGATTGCATTATATGTAAATAGCCAATTAGTTGATAGTGAATATTTATATATATGCATATATGTCTTGATGAAAATAAACAGATTATTGAGTTTCTAAAGAACTTGGAAATTTTAGACTACTAATTTGTTTTTCTCTGTGCATCAGGAGTTGGAAAGAGAGAAGAAATTATGATTACTTCTGAACCTTCGCATGACAGTTTTGTGGTATCCAAAGCTGATAATGTGAAACTAATGCAGCTTTCTTTGATACAACAAGGGACAGTTGATGGCATTGTGGTGGTAGAGTCTGGTCACCTGACTCTTGAAAACTGCTTGCTAAAGTGTGAAGGGACAGGAGTGTGCGTTCTCACAGGGGCTTCACTGACAATCACAAACAGTGAAATAACTGGTGCCCAGGTACTTCCTTCTATAACAGTGTAGCTTTATGTAACTGCAAGTAACAATTTGGAGTCATCCTGACTTAAAAACAAAAGATGACAGCCAGGTGGTGGTGGTGCATGCCTTTAATCCCAGCACAGAACAATTTTAGGCTGGGCTGGATGGCTCACACCTTTAGTTCTGGCATTTGGGAACAGAAGCAGCAGATCTCTGAGTTAGAAGTCAGCCTGGCAGATATTAGCCCAGAAACTTAGAATACTCAAGATACATTTTGCAAAACACAAGAAAACCAAGAAGGATGACCATCGTGTGGATACTTCATTCCTCCTTAGAATAAGGAACAAAATAGTCATGAAAGGATATAGATAGAGCTAAGATGAAAGGATGGACTATTCAGAGACTACCCCATCCGGGGATCCATCCCATCATCAGCCACCAAACCCAGATACTAATGCACATGCCAGCAAGATTCTGCTGAAGGGACCCTGATATAGCGGCCTCTTGTGAGGCTATGCCAGTGCCTGGCAAACACAGAAGTGGATGCTCACAGTCAGCTATTGGATGGAACACAGGGTCCCCAATGGAGGAGCTAGAGAAAGTACCCAAGGAGCTGAAGGGGGATGCAACCCTGTAGGTGCAACAACAACATGAACTAACTAGTAGCCCCTGAACTCGAGTCTCTAGCTGCATATGTAGCAGAAGATGGCCTAGTCGGCCATCATTGGGAAGAGAGGCCCCTTGGTCTTGCAAACTTTATATGACCCAGCACAGGGGAAGGGCCAGGGCCAAGTAGTGGGAGTGGGTGGGTAGGGGAGCAGGGGCGGGGAGGGGGGTATAGGGAACTTTCGGGATAGCATTTGAAATGTAAATAAAGAAAATAATAATAATAAAAAAGAAGTCAGCCTGGTCTACAAAATGAGTTCCACAACAGCCAGGGTCCCACAGAGAAGCCATGTCTTGAAAAACAAACAATGTAATAACAACAACAACAAAAATCCCCCAAAGATAACAATTACGTGCATGTTTGGGTATGGGAGTATAAGTATACTTATCTCATGGAACACGTGTGGAAGTCAGGGACAACCTTGGGTGTAAGTTTTTTTTTTTTTTTTTGGTTGGTTGGTTGGTTGGTTGGTTTGTTTTGTTTTGTTTTGTTTTTTTGGTTTTTCGAGACAGGGTTTCTCTGTGTAGCCCTGGCTGTCCTGGAACTCACTCTGAAGACCAGGCTGGCCTCGAACTCAGATATCTGCCTGCCTCTGCCTCCCAAGCGCTGGGATTAAAGGCGTGCGCCACCACCGCCCAGCTGGGTGTGAGTTCTTACTTTCTACCTTGTTTGAAACAGGATGTCTGTAATTAAAATTGTCTAATTTATTTATTTGTTTGTTTGTTTGAGACAATTTTTCCCTATGTAATAGCTCTTGGTAGCCTGGAACTAGCTCTTTAGACTAGGCTGGCTTTGAACTCACAAAGATCTGCCTCCTCTGCCTCCCAAATGCCAGGACTAAAGGTGTGAGCCATCAAGCCCAGCCTGAAATTGTTCTGTTGTTGTTTGTTGTTGATGTTGTTATTACTGAGTGTGTTCATTTGTGTGTATGTGCACGTACATGTGCACACATTTGCGAACTATGTGTGTTCTGTGTGCAATTACATGCACAGATCAATTTTCAGTAGTTGATTCTCCCTTGCTACCATGAGCTCTGGGCAGTACTGTTCACTGCTGTTACACTCACCAGATTATGTGACCTGTAATTGTCTAGAGCTTACCAGATAATTTACATTACCATTCATAACAGTAGCAAAGTTACAGTTAAGTAGCAACAAAATAATTGTATGGTTGGGGATCATCACCACCTCAGGATTTAACTGTGTTAAAGGGTTGCTGCGTTAGAGAACCACTAGTCTAGAGTTTCTGTTATCTCTGCCTCCCATATTGCCATAGAAGCACCAGGGCTACAGACTGCATGCTTTCATTCTTGGCTTTGCCATCAGTTCTTAGGTTTGGATTCAGGTTCCTATGCTTAAAAGTGCTTTTCCCCAGTCTCCAAAAGACTGTTCCTGAGCTTTCCACAAACTAGAATAACTCAGCTTACAAAGAGGAGGACAAAGGGTAGAGAGATGTCTTGTGAGTTAAGAGTGTACACTGGTCTCACAGAGGAGCTGAGTTTAGTTTCTCAGCAGAATCAACTTCAGGCAATTTATAACCATGTGTAATTCCACTCCCAGTGACCTGATGCCTTCTTCTGTATTTTGTAAGCACCTGTGTTAGCATAAACACGTGTCTGGGCACAAATAAACAAACATTACCTTTTTTAAAAAGTGGGAGATATGACACACATGGTGGCATATACTTACAATCCCTGCTCCTAAGAGGTGGAAACTTTTTGTAACTTGTGTTGTCTGTTTTGAATTTCAGGGTGCTGGTGTTGAACTATATCCTGGGAGCATAGCCATTTTGGAAGGGAATGAGATTCATCACTGTAATAATCTCAGAACCAGCGACAGTTCAAAAAGCACCTTAGGTGGTGTTAACATGAAGGTATTGTCTTAGCACTTTTTGTTCGTTTTGAGACAGGATCTCATTATGTACCCTGGCTGGCTTGGAACTCTATGTAGACCAAACTTGGCCTCAAACCCACTAAGGTCTACCTGCCTCTTCTTCCCAAGTGCTGGGGTTAAAGGTGTGTACCATGAATGGCTTGTCTTAGTTTCTATTGGAGAAATGTTCTAAAAGTTTTAGGTAGGGCAGCTCTTCGTTTCTTTTCCTGTTGCTGTAATAAAATACTATGAGAAAAGCAACCTGAGAGAAAGGGCTTATTTACTCACAGTTCAAGGATATAGTCCATCAGAGCAGGCTCAAAGCAGCAGGAGCCTGAGGCAGCTGCTCACATTGCCCACCATCACAGGAAGAGGAATTGAATGCTTACCGTTCGACTGGATGGCTCCTTTTATAGGACCTAGTTCCAGGGAATGGTGCCCCCTTTTAGGATGGGTATTCCCACCTCAATTAACCTAATCAGTATAATCTCTCACCAGCATAGCCAGAGGCTAAATAATCCCTCATAGATGTGCCTGGAGACTTGGTATTTCTGTCCAGTTGAAAATTAATACTATGCAAATATTAAAATAGTAATAGCCTTATACGAATGCTATTTATATTTGAAAAGGATTCCTACACAAAAATAAAACACAGTAAATGCTAGCTGATGGGGAACAGGCCTATTTCTGCATATTACCCCCCCCCCCAAGGTGGAGATTAAACAGGTCATTCCAACCCTCCCACTGACAATGTCCCCACTATCTTCTGAGACACAGTTGCCCTGGCTGGCCTGGGATTCAATAGCCTAGTCGGGCCTCAAATTATATTCCTCCCGCATTAGCCTTCTGAGTAACTGGGGGGTCACAGGCCACAGGCCCAGCATAAAGTCAATCTGAACAAGAAAATAGGTGGGCCTTGCTCTTATGTAATAGACTTCATTGACTAGATATATAATAATTTTAGGTAAGTAAGGCAACTAGATACTGTACTGTAGGTCTGTATTCCTAGCATTTAGGAGCCAAGGTCAGGAGTTCAAGATCTTTAGTTACACAGTGAGGCCAATCTAGATAATATATGAGATTCTATGTCAGCTGCCTCAACACAAAGCAGCAAATTAAGAGAATATGTTAAAACACTTTTGAGGAGCCGGGCGTGGTGTCGCATGCCTTTAATCCCAGCACTCGGGAGGCAGAGGCAGGCGGATTTCTGAGTTCAAGGCCAGTCTGGTCTACAGAGTGAGTTCCAGGACAGCCAGGGTTAAACAAAAAAAAAACAAAAAAAAACAAAAAAACCCTGTCTCGAAAAACAAAAGCAAAAACAAAACAAAACAAAAACCAAACACTTGAGGTAAAATGTAGTGTACATGCCTATAACCCTAACACTCAAAAGGCTGAGGCAGGAGAGCTAGTCTGAATTTCAGGCCTGCCCAAATAATATAACAAATAACAGGCTAGCCAGAAGTTTCTAAGACTGTCTTGGAAAGAAGGAAGGGGAGAGGAGGAGAGAAAGAAGGGGTATAGGAGGGAAAGAGAAGGGGGACGGAAAGGATTAAGGCTACTTTTGGCACGCTGTGGCGGCACACATCTTTAAGCCAATTACTCCGGAGGCAAAGGCAGATGGGTCTCTAGTAGTTGGGGGCCAGCCTGGTCCCAGTGAGATCCAGATCAGCCAAGGCTGTTATATAGTGAGAATTTGTCTCAAAGAAAAGTATCAGATTTAGGATTTTCAGACTATAAGGCTATTCAATCAGCACCAGTAGACCAGCCATGCTGCCAATGATCCCACAGAGTTAGTTTTCAAGAAAGTCCGGTAACTGGTTGGTAAGGGGGAAAATGTACAAGGGAGCACTGTAAGGTCAGTTTTGAAATACCCAATTTATCTTTTATTTCTGTTCTTAAGTACTTCTCAGTTATTCAAAAGGGTTATTAGCTTCATCAGGACCACTTTTAACCATTCTTGCAGAGGTACAACCTAGTTACCAATTCAGTAGGTCTGGAGTAAAGCCTCAGAATTTGTACCTGTCACTTTCCAAAGTGATGTTGAAATTACTGGTCACTAAAGCATAAACCCAAATGATCACCATGACCTTAGAACAGCACAACACTGATACCACCTGGTAGATGCGTGGAACTGCAGCATCCTGAAGGCCAGCGTGAACAGAGCCAAGAAAGCAGAGGCAGGAGGATGGAAAGTAAATAGCAAGCAAAATCCAACAACAAAACCCTGCATATCCTTGAGCCTTATTCCACAGTATGATTTAAACCAGATCCCTGCCAAGTCCCCTGTGTAGTATGTTTATGTTAACCTTTCACCTGAGACACATTTCTCTGTAAGTAATGAGTGAATACTCCATTATAATCACTGTTCTTAAAAGAAGTGCTTACTTGTAACGAGCATTCGAGTTTATCAGCAGCCTGTCTTTTTATCAAATCATGCTGTTTCATTGGCCTATTGTATTTTTTCCATATTGTCTGAATTTTTTTTTAACTTATTTTTTTCTTTTTGGTTTTCTGAGACAGGGTTTCCTGGCTGTCCTGGAACTCGCTCTGTATACCAGGCTGGCCTCGAACTCAGAAATCTGCCTGCCTGCCTCTGCCTCCCAAGTACTGGATTACAGGCATGTGCCACCACTGCCTAGCCTGAAATAATTTTCATGTTTGATCATGTTACAGACGTTAACAGGCTGCATCCCCTACCTACAATTATTTAAATCAATTTAGGATAAAACATGAAGAAAAAATCCTATACTTTTCATTCACATTTGTAGTAAGGTTGATGAATGTGAGGAGCACACACTTGTTTGTTGTACCTTTAAAGAACCCTGTTGACTCCAGAGTAAGTCTCCGTGCCATCTTATGTTAGTTTGTTGTCTTTGCATCAAATCACTGGACAGCTGATTTTCTCAAACAATTTAACAGGTTCTTCCAGCACCCAAACTGAAGATGACGAACAATCATATCTACAACAACAATGGCTATGGAGTGAGCATTCTTCAGCCATCGGAACAGTTCTTTATTGTAGCAGAAGCAGCTCTCAACAAAGGGGCTGCTTCAGGAGATAAGAAAGATGACAAAATGCTCTCCAAAGTCATGCAAACTCTGAATGTGGAAATGAACAACAACAGGATAGAAGCCAACTTAAAGGGGGATATTAGGATAGTCACCGGGTAAAGTGTCTGGATAGGTGTTCGTGTTTTATAGTTCAGAAATGTGGTAAATGATTCTTGTATCTCAGAAATGGTAGTTTTAAATTCAAAGATTAAAATGTTTAAATGCTTTCTTTCATTCAATTATTGGTTTTAATGTGTTGGTTAAGATTCTAGCTTTATAAAGGTCATATGCCACAGAATTTACTCTATAAAGTGTAGCTGAGGGGCTGGGGATGTAGCTCAGAAGGTAAAGTACTGGCCTGGCATGTGAAGACAAAGCCCTGGGTTCCAGCACCAGCACCACAGAATCCACCACCCGAATGGAGAATACCTATGATCCCAGTACTAGGGAGATGGAGTTAGTGGCCAGCTTGAGCCATTTTGGCTAGACTAGGTTCACCTGGATAATCCAAAATATCTCCCCATCTCAGAGACCTTAACCTAAATCACATAGGCAAATTGAACCTTGCCATAATAAAGTACGTATTGACAGTTCCTGAGAACTAGGAACATTAATCTTTGACAACTATTTTTCCTACAACCTGTATTTTCTCAGCCAAGGGAATCTAAATTCAATGGGATGTTTCCTTGATAAGGACCAATACACAGCTTCTATTTTTGTGTGCATACCAACCAGGGACAGAACCATGAGCCTTACATGTACTAAGAACACATTCTACCATTTGTCACATTACTCCCTCTGAACCTGATAAGCATCCAAGAAAAGAGGACCTCAATTGAGTTGTAACAGCCCTGGCTATCCTAGAACCCCCTCACACTGTAGACCAGATTGGCTTTGAACTAAAAGAGATCCACCTGCCCCTCTGCTTTGTGTGCTGTGATTAATGGTGCCCTCCACCACACCCAGCTAAGAAAAGTTCTAACGATTGATGTAGGTGGGTGATGCTACCCCCAGACTCCTGGATGTAGGGAAGGACTGAGCAAGGCAGTCCTTTCCTACAGCTTTCCTAAGCAGCTTTCATTCATGGCTTCTGCTTCAGTCCCTTCTGTTTACTTCCTTCAAACCCTTCCCGCCTCAAGATACTTGACCAATTTCTATAGCAACAGAAAACCTGAGGCACCCACTCCTGAAAGCCTCTTTGTATATACTCAAGATTCGAATTTAATCAGAAGGGATGACTCATTTCTCTCCACTTATGCACTGGCTTATTCTTTCTTTCTTTTTTATTTTTGTGACGGGGTTTCTCTGTGCAGTCCTGGAACTCTGTAGACCAGGCTGGCCTCGAGTGCTGGGACTAAAGGCATGAGTCACCATTGCCCAGCTCACACTGCCTTTTAAATGGCTTGAAATCCCCACCCACTCTTTAGCAACTCCACAAACTTCTGATGTTCTGGACAAAGGACTTAGCCACTAAGAGATTGTTACCAAGGTTCTCAGTCTTTCACACAGCTAAAACCTGAAGGATCACCAAGTTTGACAAATGCATTTGTCCCAGCTACAATTTAAAGGAATACAGATCCATCCTTGCAATTCGAAAGTAATTTATACCTAAAACCTTCAAATTTAGTAACTGTTTTAGAAGTCAACAATTTTATTAGCACCAATCCAATGTGTTTCTGTTGACAATTGTGCTTAGATATCTGCTGTCTGGACAGATCTGAAGATGACCCCATCCCTATGGTACCAAACTCCAGATTCTAATCTGAACATGGTTTCCAGAAACTGGTGTTTATGTGGTAAACTTTTTTCTGACAACCTCCTTTCAATTTCTTAGTATAGGGTAGTAAGGCTACACTATATAATTAATGCTCATATTAAGAAAAGCAATGTTGGGGGCTGGTGAGATGGTTCAGCAGGTAAGAGCATCCGACTGCTCTTCCAAAGGTCCGAAGTTCAAATCCCAGCAACCACATGATGGCTCATAACCATCCATAACAAGATCTGACACCCTCTTCTGGAGTGTCTGTAGACAGCTATAGTGTACTTACATATAACAAATAAATCTTAAAAAAAAAAAAAAAGCAATATTGGGCCGGGCAGTGGTGTCACACGCCTGTAATCTCAGCACTTGGGAGGCAGAGGCAGGTGGATTTATGAGTTAGAGGCCACTCTACAGAGTGAGTTCCAGGACAGCCTGGACTGTACAGAGAAACCCTGTCTCAAAAAACCAAAAAAAACAAACAAACAAAAAAAAGCAATGTTGGGTTAGGGAGATGGGTCAGCAAATAAGAGCACTGACTACTCTTCCGAAGGTACCAAGTTCAATTCTCATTAACCACATGGTGGCTCACAACCACTCCCTCTTCTGGTGTGTCAGAAGACAGCTACAGTGTACTTATGTATAATAAATCTTTGGGCTGGGGGGAGCGGAGTTGACAAGTAGAGGTCCTAAAAATTCAATTCCCAACCACCACAGGGAGGCTCACAACCATCTGTACAGCTACAGTGCACTCACATACATCTTTTTTAAAAAATTCAAGAAAAGCATGTTAAGTGCAGTGAGCTCATCCACTATGCAAACTGCTTAATCTAACTGGTACTTACACCTCCATCTCATGTGAAGAGAGATCACTGCTTTGAGACTGTGGCAATGACATCAACTAACATCCAAATCTGAGAAACTAGAGCTAGAAGAACATGTCTAGTTCTGGACCTATGAAGGTCTCTTGAGTTTCATTACTGAAAAACAGGACTATACTCAATGGTTCTCTGAAACTCCAGACTACAAATCTTAGGCCCCACCATATAGGGGTGGACAGTGCATACAACTTGACATTTCTGAAAGTTATAAAAAATTCTACCCCAAGCTGGGCGTAGTGGTGCACGCCTTTAATCCCAGCACTCCGGAGGCAGAGGCAGGCAGATTTCTGAGTTCAAGGTCAGCCTGGTCTACAAAGTGAGTTCCAGGACAGCCAGGGCTACAGAGAAACCCTGTCTCGAACCCCCCCCAAAAAAATTGCACCCCAAACAGTGCATTGTAGGATTTTCTTAGTTTTCATACCATGTAAAGGTCAAAAGCACCATAACCCATAGATATTCATGGCTAGTACAGCTTGTAAGAGTGGTTACAGAGAAATTACCCTCTGCAAAAGGAGAATGCTTTGGGTATAGGATCAATTGTTTTTTGTTTTTTTTTAAAAAAAGATTTAGTTACTATATGTAAGTACACTGTAGCTGTCTTCAGACACTCCAGAAGAGGGAGTCAGATCTCATTAAAGATGGTTGTGAGCCACCATGTGGTTGCTGGGATTTGAACTCTGCACCTTTGGAAGAGCAGTCAGGTACTATTACCTGCTGAGCCATCTCACCAGCCCCGGATCAATTGTTTTATGAGCAAGCTAAGGCCAACTAAGATATAATTTTTTTTTTTTTTTAAAAAGAGAACAGATGGGAACATGGGATCAGACTAGACGTAACATGCAATTAAATAACTAAACCCTATGTTCACACACATGGAAATGACAAATTTTAACAGACTGTAGCAGATGGTGTCATGAAGTCTGGCCCCCACTGATCTGAGACACAGGAATACTACATACTAGGGCTTGCCTAGCATGCCTCAGGTGCTGGGTTCGTTTTCCAGGATTTCTTGTTCCCAAAAGAACTCCAGCAACTTACTGGAAATTAAGATTTCAAAAATTATCAAAAGCACCTATAACTTTACATACTTTGGGATACATGTTAATGGGAAGAACTGGCCAACTTCTCTACACCTAAATAATGAGTCATACATTATAAGTCTCACCTACCATTGTTCATTGCCTAAATGTGTTCAAGACCTCTATAGCTTTTATTTGGCCTCACTTTCCCCGACCCACCCACACAAGCCCTGGAAACTAATTTGGAATAGAAAATGCTGTTTTCAAAGACAAATGTTTTAGCTAAGATCAAATGTTTCACCAGAGTTACTAACACACAAGTCTCTGAGGATGAGGCAAACCAGCTAGTTCCTGGATATACTGAGACCCTAACATTAAGGGGGGGGGGGGAATATAGGCATCAATGACACATTAATTTTCAGTATAACTTTATTTTCTATTAAATGAAAACCAAGAAAATGTCAAGTTAAGTTAAAAGGCAAACCTTTACCCCTTCAAGAAAAAAAAAATACAAACTGTATGTGTGATACTTGTATAACAGGTCATATTTTACATTACACAATATAAACAAAATCACTAGTCTACATTTGTTGCTTCAAACTACACATGAACTACAGATTAAGTGGGAAGTGGGTTTACTTTTTTGGTGCAAATAAACATCTTGGAAAAACATACAGCATGCATTTTTTAACTGTATGCACAGGCTCTGACAGGGTCCAGTCTTAATAGCCACCACCACCCCCTCCTCCTCTTCCTTGTCCAAAATAACCACCTCCATAACCCCTTCGCTGGAATCCTCCAGATCCTCTATAGCCCCCACCGGATCCCCGGTAGTCTCCACTGGATCCTCTATAGTCTCCACCAAAGTTGTTTCTGTAACCTCCTTGGGAACCTCCTCTATATCCTCCCCCACCACCACCATAATTTCCACGGTAAGAGTTGGGGCTCATACTATAACCTTCCCCACCACCATAACCCCCTCCCCCACCTCCATATCCTCCACTGCCTCCTCCATAGCCACCACCCCCACCACTGCCACCTCCATAGCCACCACCCCCAACACCATACCCTCCCCCACCACTTCCAAAGCCCCCACTACCCCCAAATCCGCCGCCACCACCTCCTCTGCCACCACCAAATCCACCACCTCCACCACTGAAGCCTCCTCCTCCACCACCAAATCCACCTCCCCCACTGCCATAGCCTCCCCCACCACTACCAAAGCCTCCCCCACCACTGTTAAAGCCTCCTCCAAAGCCTCCCCCACTTCCAAAGCCCCCTCCAAAGCCTCCACTACCGTACCCACCACCATATCCTCCACCACCATATCCTCCTCCACCATATCCCCTTCTATATCCACTTCCATTATCATATCGGGCCATCTTGGGAGGTCGTGGACCATCGCCGTACCTAGGGGAAAAAAATCATTTTAGCTGTGCTTTGTACACACTAAATTAACAATCACAGTGAATGAATTTTAACCAAATAATGAGACCTGTGTGGTATAAACAGCATTTTTAGTATTTTTCCATATACCACAAAGTTCTTTTAATTCAGTTTTCTATCAAGTATTTTCCTGTACAAATGTCTTTGGTGGAAACTCTTCACAAACTATACTCACTCATGACTCCCTATCTTTGCTTGTTCATGTTAAAGAAGCCAGAATAAATCATAACAACAGTTCAGGTATATTAAAATTAAAGGCAGATAACTTGATAAAGATCCAAAGGTCTTTTTTGGTTATTTGTATACTACTATAATTCTAAGCCATGCTTAGAAGATTGCTAAGCATGCCGATTTCATAAACAGTGTCTTTATTACTTCGCAAGTGATTAAAATTGAAATACTCAAAACTAATAATAATAAGCATAAATAAGGAGCATAACATTACTTTCTTATAAATGCAGGTAGGTGACCACTGAAGAGAAATTTCTTAAAAGACAGTAAAATAAACACTGACCTTTCTATTTGAGGAAGGAATAATTAATACTGTATCTGAGATTCCACAGTGTGGAGGGAAAGACTTTTAATCTGTTCTACTTATTTCTACTTTATTTCTCATATGGCATAGTAAATTAATTTACAGGAAAAAGGAAATCTTTTGGTGAGTCAAATTAAACTCCCACATTTCATGTTAAATAATCTTAACCTAAGTAGCAAGGACTCTACCAATTAGCTTTAATAATTCTAGGTCTGCAAAAGCTAGACACAAAATTAGGTACTCACCTTACACTTCCAATCATAAGGTTGATACCAGCAGCTGAGGGCCTAGAAATCTGTCGGATTGTGTTTAGCATATGTTCGTTTACAGGGTCCAGTTGGCTAATAATATTTGGTTGTTTGGATACTTCAACAACCAGAGCTTCCATGGCTGCCCGGAGGGCTGTGATGCATGCTGCAGCTTCATGTGATATTTGCAGTCTGATCCTAAGATGAAGGAAAACAAGACATAAAACTGGGAACATATACAGAAAGAGGCGGATGAATACTTGTCAAACCACCCTCCCATCTGTCAAAGTCGTGGCGTAAATTTAACTATTTCATTAAAATTAAGACATGCCCCAAACCTAGGTGAATGTAACAGTAACATTCAGTATTAACATAAAAACATCTCAAAAAATGTCCAGTCCTTAGTTTATAATATACCAGACTAAGAACATATCTAAGGACTATTATTAAACACATTACTTTAAGAAATCTTTATTCTAAAAATTCAGGTTGAAGATTACAACTGAAAGTCCCTACCAGTCATCTATAAACACAATCTGTCCATCAGACTGGACTTTCTTGGAGGCAAAGAGAAGTAGCTGTAAGGGGGTCACTAAGGTCATGCCTTTAGCAGAGATGGCTCGGGTTCTAATCTGTAAATAAAGTAAATAAAGAAAATGTAAAATGTCACACATTGATGGGTAATTAGTCATATTACAACTCTGTTATTTCAGACTTCTCTAAGTCCTC
The DNA here is from genome assembly GCF_900095145.1 of Mus pahari. Classification (NCBI taxonomy): domain Eukaryota; kingdom Metazoa; phylum Chordata; class Mammalia; order Rodentia; family Muridae; genus Mus; species Mus pahari. The sequence continues at coordinate 126,464,316 of NC_034594.1, forward strand.
TTACCTTTTCACCAAAAACAAAGAAAGGAGATGGGTATTTCATGTCTTGGCTGCTAAAAGGACAGTTCACAGATGACTTGTGGATAAGTGCATTGCGCCCTTCAGTGGTAAGAATCTTTCTCTTTTCCTTATGATAGCATACATTGGGGTACACACCAAAAGCCAGCAGAGAGATAACAACATCCAAATTATTATCTGGTCCAGTGTTAGTAAACACTTGTGTCAATAAACAATCTGTTTAAAAAATTGGAAAAATGGTTTGTAAAAATTAAATAAGAAAAATAGCATGACTCTTATTAAAGCCCTCTGACAACTTTCTTAGAACTTTCCCAACACAGAGCAAGTTTGAGAAATGTATTAGCTGTTATTACTACCAAGCAGATGAAATGAAATTTAAGGAGTCCCTGCGCCTGGATCCATAGTGTAGCTGTTATCACATATGCTTTACATGCAGAAGGTCCTGGGTTAGAGCCCCAGTGAAACCACATGGTGTGCTAATTAGGCCTGGCGGTGGTGGCACACACCTTTAATCCCAGGGCTTGGGAGGCAGAGGCAGGCGGATTTCTGAGTTCATGGCCAGCCTGGTCTACAAAGTGAGTTCCAGGACAGCCAGGGCTACACAGAGAGACCCTGTCTCCAAAAAAAAAAAAAGGCCCTACAGTGATGGCTGTTTTCAGCCAAGAAACACTTAGCAATATTTTCATTTCCAAATGACAAACATGACAATTAGCATTGTGTGGTTGAATCCAAGTAATTTAAGCTGTTATCAGTTTTATTTGCAGTACAGCAAGGTAACAGCTTTATCTTAAGATTATTAGAATCTTCTGAACATACAAATTTCTTTATCGGCCGGGCAGTGGTGGCGCACGCCTTTAATCCCAGGGCTTGGGAGGCAGAGGAAAGCGGGTTTCTGAGTTCAAGGCCAGTCTGGTCTACAAAGTAAGTTCCAGGACAGCCAGGGCTATACAGAGAGACCCTATCTCGAAAAGCCGAAACAAAAAAACAAAAACAACAACAAAAAAACAATAACAAATTTCTTTATCCCTTTCCTTAGATCTTTTTTTAAAAGTAATCTGTCAGTTTATTTTAAAAATTAAAAAAAGCTGGGCAGTAGTGACTCAGCCTTTAATCCCAGCACTTGGGAGGCAGAGGCAGGTGGATTTCTGAGTTTGAGGCCAGCCTGGTCTATAGAGTGAGTTCCAGGACAGACAGGAATATACAGAAACACCCTGTCTCAAAAAACAAACAAACAAAAATTTCACTCTCCCCAAGCCCCAAAAAACAACAACAAAAAAACCTACTTCAATTGTAACCTTTTAAAATTCTACTTTCTGATACTAACATATATTCTGTTTCTAGTTAAGCCCACTCCAGTTCACAAAGTTTAATCCAGTTGGAAAAGACTCAACTTGCTATTAAGAAATACAATGTTGAATTAAGTGTCTTATTCATCATATAAAAACGTATGTTCAAATAGGTGAGAATCATAAATATTCTTTAGCCAATGTACCTGTAGTTTATTGCCATGACTCACAAATTATCTTTTTGGGGGAGTTTTTTTTCTATATGATTGAGAAAGTATGTTACCTTTGAATTCTCACTGATTTTATTCTGCTTTTAGCCCCCTAGATCTATAGTTACCAACATAAGACACAATGACCAGTTTATAAATACCTTCTGGAAATCCAGAGTTAATCAGAATCTCTTTAAGCTGTACTTTGGCCTCCCAAGTCATTCTTAATGTAGCCATATTGAGTCTCTTCTGCTCACAAAAACGTATTTCTGCTTCTTCTCCACTCATCCTATAACAAAACAGAAAAAGTATTCATTCTCAAAGGCTCAGCAAGCTGAATTACATACTCAAACAGCTTATTAAATTCTTATGGAGTTGCCTTTAACTCCTACCTAGCATCATCCCAGGCTTGGAATACTGATAAAAGAGCCACATGATCAGAAAATCTGTTTCCAGCAAAATTCCGGTGTATGTACCCCAGGCGTTTTCCTTCACTGATAAATGGTTCTGGAAAGCAGGTAGCAGCAGAGATGGTACACACAGCATCTCCCACACTGAAACAACGGTAGTACAACAGTTAATTACACGTCTTTTTGCTAGAAGACTTTCAAATGTGGACTAAATATTTTGTTGGCTAGGATACTGCTTCTATCCCTGAACTCATCAGGGAAGAACTCCATAATAAAAACTAATATTAGGGCCCCCAGTGGATGAGCTAGAGAAAGTACCCAAGGAATTGAAGGGGTCTGCAACCCTATAGGTGGAACTAACCAGTACCCCCGGAGCTCGTGTCTCTAGCTGCATATGTAGCAGAAGATGTCCTAGTCGGCCATCATTGGGAAGAGAGGCCCCTTGGTCTTGCAAACTTTACATGACCCAACACAGGGGAACGCTAGGACCAAGAAGTGGGAGTGGGTGGGTAGGGGAGCAGGGCGGCGGGAGAAGGTATAGGGTATAGTTAAGATTTTTTTCATCACCAGCCCATCTTGCCTTTATTAAATCTATTCTATTAAAAATAAAACAAAGAACTTACTAGAAAATACACCCCATTATCATCATTTTTCCAAAACGAGGTTCAATGGGGAGTTTAGCCAGGATTCGTCCAAGAGGAGTCAACTCATCATTTGCATCTAAAGCGTCAAGTTCTGTAGGAAGATATTTATGAGTGATGTCAATAAATACAGTATTAGTGTTTAATCGTGTGACAAGTCAAATGATGCCTGGAGCAAACAATTCAAAAACAAACCATGGATTACCTAACACAAAAGTTGCTATAAAAGTATGTCCTATGCAAATTGGGACTATAGCCATTGATACAGTAGCAGCATCAGCATTAAGTGCCCACATATCCTATAAGCAGTTGAGTACAAGATTCCAAGTTCAATGCAGAGCCATCTGAACTCAATGTCCTTATTTTTTACTACACCACACCACTCTTATAACAAATTTGAGATAAAAACAAAAAACAAACAAAAAAATCCTCTAAGACAAACACATTTAAAATATTAAATACAGGCGAGGAGTAAGCCATGTTCTGGTTAGTGTTTTCTATTTCCTTAAATGTTTACTAAATGAGACTCATTACACCCCTCATCCATCAAGTTCCTCATGGAAATTGTGATACATAGCTACATAATGCCTTAACAAAGTTCTCCCCACCCAGTCTGTATCTGACTCACTCATTAAATAGGATTTGTCAGGTAAAGACACCAAGAAAGTAACACTTACCTCTTAGAGTATGCTCTGCTTCAATTACAGCATCCAAAGGTGGAGGTTCGATTGCCTTTGCAAGGAATTGGCCAATTCCTCCTAGACGTAGAAGTTTTATGCTCAGAGCAATTTCATGCAATGGTGTTCTAAACATCTCTGGAGTCATGTGGGTCTCAAGTCTAAAATTTAGAAATAGAAAAGTCAAACATGACAACTTGACAAAAAACTCTGCATAGAGAAACTGGGTATTATAGTGGTCCTTTTCTAGTCTATACCACACAACTTTTCCTATTCAGTATAAAACTAGACTAGTTGACTGAAAACTGGCTCCTGACTTGACTTTACTTTCACAGCCAGGATGTCTTTTAACTGATAAAGGAGGAAGGTAAGAAAGTTTTAACACTTCTAACTATGGCTACTACCGATCCTGCCTATTAACAAGCATGGACAAAAAAAACAAACAAAAAAAAAAAACAAAAACAAAACTCAGCAAAAGGCAAAACATAAATAATAAAATGAAGCCATCATTTCCAACAGGTCCCAGTGCCAACCATTTTGGAAACAACCAGAAAATTGTACAAGTTATTAATATTATTTACTGGGAAGTTATTATGAACAAACACTGTTATGAGCATTTGATGGTAATTTACTTTCCAGACCAATCTGACAAGTCTCACATAGAAACCTTAAAGAAAATTAACATCTCTAATTCAGAAGTATTTCTAATAAAAATATGATGAGGACTCATTGGAACTGTTGACAGATGAGATTAACAGTAACACCTTAAAAGTTTACAAAATTTTACCAATATATACACTACTTCCCATACCAGGGACAAACCACTCAATATTGAAGGTCAACTAAGAACATCAAGAATTAGAGGATGATTTTACTGTAAAAAGCAACTTACTATACTGGCCGGTTCAATTCCAAAGACCATCAAATGTTTCCTTTCTTTGGTGTTTTTGTTTTGCTTTGTTTTTTTTTTTTTTTTTTTTTT
>NC_034594.1:126469268-126476023 GCF_900095145.1 Mus pahari
CATGGTGGCTCATAACCATCCATAACAAGATCTGACGCCCTCTTCTGGAGTGTCTGAAGACAGCTACAGTGTACTTACATATAATAAATAAATAAAACTTTAAAAAAAATTAAAAAAAAAAAGAAAAGAAAGGCATGTAAGATGTGTAGGAAATGAAGAAAAATTCCATTCTTACATGAAAATCTGTAACCTCACTGAACCATCAAGACGGCTTAGTGGGAAGAAGCCAACTGACAGCTTTCCCCAAGTTGTTCACTGCCCTCTATATATGACCCATCCCAATAAACCAATGTAATTTATTTAGAAATTTACCTGTCAAAACGAGCTCGACTACAAAGGTGGAAACAGAACCCAGGTCGTACACGGCCAGCTCGCCCTTTCCTCTGCTCAAGGTTTGTTTTTGATGCCCATACAGTAGCATAGTTGGTCATGTTGTTGTGAGCAGTAAACAGTTTCACCTTTTGTCTAAGAAAAAGTAGGTATGAAGACAGTGTTTAGTATTAAAATCAGTAATTACTTCAAAGATATCCCATATATCACAATAAGCAAAATTATGACATGGTGGAAGCGGGGATAGATAGCAGGATCCTAAAAGTTCTCTAGCCAGCTTAGTGAAAAACCTTATCTCAAAAAATATGCAGACATGGATGTAAATATACACATACAAAATAGAATATATCCTAATAGCTACTTACAAAGATTTATGTGCATTCACAACATACTAAATTTAAAAGACTAGTCTAGTGGTGCAATCTTATAGACCAAGCTACTTAGTAGGCTGAGGCAGCAAGATCACAAGTTTAAACAGGATGTGTAATCTACAGATTGAGTTCTAGGACAGACTGTACAACATTGACACCTCTCCAAAAAAAAGTACAGAAAGGACTCTGTCCCACCGGAACTGTAAACTTAAAAACAAAACATACCCAAACCAAAATCTTTAGTTTAGCACTGTTGGGATTATACTTTAATAATTAGAGACCTAATTGGAATGTGAAGATTGGTTTTCAGGATGGAAGTCATCCAGGTCAAATCTGACATCAGGAATGATCAATCCCATGGCCACTTAAAATTCACAAATAACCTTAAAAGTAGCTATAGATACTTATTACAACATGACTGAGATTAAAACAGTTAGATAAACTTGTTGGACAAACAGTTATTAGCGAATCAAATTTCACCAACACAACATATTAATATTGAGAAAACCTGTATAACAGTTATAACCAGACTTTCTTTATTGTCCCCTCTACAACCTTTCTGTGCACTCATTTATATTATAGGTATACAGACAATGCAACAGCTCAGGTCACATAGGTTTATGTCCTTTACTCGAGGCTGAGTTGCACTATATGATCAAAACTACACCAGGTTGTAGGGTTATCTTCTCAAAGTAGTGCCCATGTCAACTGTCTCATGCTAAGTAATAAATATATTTATACATAAAAACATAAAACAGCATGAAAAGTTCAGTGAACAACCAACCAATGGGATGAACAAATAAAAGATCTTATGATAATGAGAAGTCAGAAGAAAGAAGTAAATTTCGGCTATATATTAAACCTGGCAAATATTCTTAATCTAAAATCAGTGTATACAAATAAATGGTGTCTGTATGGGTATAAAAGTAAAATTTGACAATGAAGGGGCTGGAGAGATGGCTCAGCGGTTTTAAGAGCACTGACTGATACACATACCTTACTAAAAAGAAAATAACAAAAGTTTTGGGAACTTACTTGCAGGAGTCAATGACGTAAACAACATCATTTATGGTAATGCTTGTTTCAGCAATGTTTGTGGACAAAATAACCTGCAAAAAAGAAAAAAAAAGTATAAATTTACACTAAAAACTTTCTGATCATAAACAATACAGCAACAGGATTAAAAAGAAAAAAATTATAAAATATAGAAAGAGAAGACTTTTTCTATTTAATTTTTGATACGTTAGCATTTTCCAAATAGCTCTTGGAACATTTATTAATAGTTAACATCTACATCACATCTGATCTCCTTGTGATGCCTTATTTACCTTGGTTACTCCATCTGGTACTGGATCAAACACTTTGCGCTGTTCCTCCCGAGGAATCTGAGAATGGAGAGGTAGAATCTGATACCGGTGACTTCCTATGAAACACAAAAGTTAAGGACAAAACTTAAGCAAGTTTTAAACAAATGTTCTCCTTTACAAATACTTTCAATCAACAGACATTATCATCCAGGACAAAAGCAAAATTACTCAAAGGCAATCCAACATAAAAATACTCATACCGAAATGCGAATTATTTTCTAAATGCTTCTGCATAGTATAAATCAAGTTCCAGCCAGGTAAAAATACCAACACAGCTCCAGGAACGTTAAGGGTTTCAATGTATTTAAGAAGCGCTTCGATAAGCTCAAAAGGAGTTTCCTTTTCATTCAACTGAGACATGCTCAACTTTGTTTCTGGCCCATATTCGTCACTACATATTAGATTGCAATTTGCCTAGAAGAAAAATGAACACGATTTATTTGACATAATTACTACAGCTCTTAAATGTCTTTTTCTACACAAGTGACATCGAACATTGCTGTTAGGGTAGACAGTCATATGCTGTCACAGATTGACTTTAGTTCCGAAGTAGAGAGATGATCAGCATGTAAACACCCATGTTCAGTTACTTCCATCTAATCAGGTGGTTCACAACTGTCTTATGTCTCCCCCTGGTAAATAGCCCAAATAAATAAAAACCTTTCCTTTAAATGAACAAATTTTAATTTAAAAGTTTTAAAAGTTAATAATGTGTTTGCAAAGTCTGGGTTCAAATAACATAATACCCAACATTAAGGGTCCTGAACTGAATCAAAGGATCTCATGTAAATGTGATGGAGACTTCAATTTAGACTAATAATTTTCCAGGTACTCTGACACACAGAAACACAACACAAAGACTTTATACTAAAGTAAAAACCTCAACAGCTTCATAATTGAATCTGGAATTATTTGAATAGTCACCTATCTAAGATATCACAAATAATTAAAGAACCCTGCAATGTCAATTATTCATGCTGTGCTTCAACTTAAACCACGGTTCTCCATCAGATATTCTCATAAAATTCTTCAGTTCTGAAGGTGTAAAGAGAAATTTGCTTACATCATCATCCTCGCCACCATCATCCTCCTTATCCTTCTTTTTCTTGTCCTTTGGAGGAGGAATGAATTGGGTCATCTGAATGCAGTCTTCCAGAAAATACTCTGTCAGGGACAATCAAGTTAGTTAAGTACACGATAATTTACAAATGATACAGTTGTAAATTCACTCGCTAATCCACAGTTCAAACTACTTTAACCCCTATCAATTTGAGTCTTCACAAACTAAGAAATTATAGCAGTGAAATTTCATAGTCAAATTTAACTAAGGTAATTCATGAATTTAATAGTCTTACAAAACCAGCTGGGATTTCCTCTTTATACACTTGTCATACACTCTCCCCACCAGAATCTCAACTCACTTTGTAGACCAGGCTCGCCTCGAACTCAGAAATCCACCTGCCTCTGCCTCCCAAGTGGGTATATATTCTTATTTTAAACTTTGGGTTTAAAGTAGTAGCATCCTCAACTTTCTACTCAAATTGTACCTCGCTCCTGTGCATGCTGATTAGGATGTGAGCTCTCAGCTCTACTAATTCATGCCTGCCTGCCTGCTCCTCACACCATAATCATGAACTAACCCAAAACTGTAACTTCAATTAAACGCTTTTGATGTGTTGGTCATAGTGTCTCTTCAGAGCAAGACAATAAGTTAGCTACAACATCTGCAACTTAATCTCTTTATAAAATTTTAGAAGTACAGCAAATACTAGAACTTTAAAACCCATAAACAAAGAAATACATTAGCAGGCTGGTGAGATGGTTCAGTGGGTAAGAGCACCCGACTGTTCCTCTGAAGGTCCTGAGTTCAAATCCCAGCAACCACATGGTGGCTCATGACCATCTGTAATGAGATCTGACTCTCTCTCTCCCTCTTCTGGGGTGTCTGAAGACACCTACAGTGTACTTACATATAATAAATAAAGATTAAAAAAAATACATTAGCTTCTACTTCAGAGGTACATATAACTTTTTTGTGTGTTGTATATTCCTGTTTGTGTTTTCTCCCAAAATTACTTCTTGCCAAACTTGAGCTCACTCATAAACCATCAAACCCTCACCTCAGCACTCCAGCCCCAGGACTACAAGCCACATGTCACATAATACACACGTGTTAGATGGGGATTTAAAATTGGGACCTTGTGCTTACACAGCAGACTGAATGAGGTATTTTTCCAACTGAAACTCCCTCCTTCACAAAATCTATTTCCTATCACAATTACACAAAATTTACCTTGAACTGGGAAAGTCCTTCCATAAACTTCAATGATGGGGCAATTGAAGAAATATTCACAGAACATGGTGGTATCAATAGTTGCAGACATAAGAACAATGCGGACTTCAGGATAAGCCAGAACCACATCACGCAGCACTACCAAAAGGAAGTCAGTCTATTGAAATAAAAATAAAATTCAACAGGAGGTAAGCATTCTATCAACTGAACTTCATCACCAGCCCTTCCTTTGTGGGTATATGTGCATTCTTAAGGGAAAAAAATCTTAAAAGTATATAAAAAATTTAATACTTTATATTAAATTTGTAATTGTACAAAACAACTTACATGAGAAACATGATAAAAAATAGCCCTAACAGCAAGCAAAACAACTCAGTTTTGTAAAGTTTAAAATGTCTGCTAAGCCACATCCTCAATTATAGTTTTCGTATATAAGCTTTGTATATATACAACACTTGAAAGTAAAAAATTTGAACACAACTACCTAGAGTTAGGGTATGAATGAATCTATTCTCCAAAAGTTATTCAATTATTAAATGAAAATTCCAGTGCTAGAATTGATCATTTAGCTAAATGGTGGGGTATCTGCTTAACTGCATGGCCAGGATTTGATACTCAGGAGCTTTAAAACACATACATCCAACAGTACTAAAAGGTGTGCGCATTATTTTCTACTTAAAATTTTCAAGACCATGTAAATCATATTTGTAAGGCAAAATGTGCTACCTGTGTTTGTATTGCATACACAGGACAGTTATTGTAATAGCAACTGAGGGACAGCTTCAATGATCAAGTATATACTGACATTCCTTTAAATAGACCACATGTGATTTTAATCGGATTTTAATTTTAACTAGGGACATAAGCAAAGTCTTTGTTTTTTTGTTTGTTTGTTTTTCGAGACAGGATTTCTCTGTGCAGCCCTTGGCTGTCCTGGAACTCACTTTGTAGAACAGGTTGGCCTCAAACTCAGAAATCCGCCTGCCTTGGCCTCCCAAGTGCTGGGATTAAAGGCGTGTGCAATCACCGCCTGGTTAAGCAAAGCCTTTATTTGATACCAGGATGCAGAGGCAGATGTACTCTGAGTTTAAAAAGTTTTACTCTGTAGCCTGGTCTACAGAGAAAAATCTGGTCTAGAAAAGGCAAATGCAGGACTAGAGAGATGGCTCAGAGCAATTAAGGGCACCGTTAGCTCTTCCAGAGGTCCTGAGTTAAATTCCCAGCAACCACATGGTGGCTCATGACCATCTGTAATGGGATCCAATGCCCTCTTCTGGGGTGTGTCTGAAGACAGCTACAGTGTAGTCACGTAAAATAAATAAATCTTTAAAAAAAAGAATGGCAAGTGCAAAAGATAGTAATTAATTAAAAGTTGTTTAATTGCTGGGCAGTGGAGGCACACACCTTTAATCCCAGCACTTGGAGGCAGAGGCAGATGGATTTCTGAGTTTGAGACCAGCCTGGTCTACAGAGTGAGTTCCAGGACAGCCAGAGCTACACAGAGAAACCCTGTCTTGAGGGAAAAAAAAAAAAAAAAAAAGCATATCTTTGTAGCATCCTCATGCTAGATCCAGTGAAAGCTGCTTTCTATCCAAACTTGAGAATTTAGCTCTCTTTAGGATGAAAAAAAAATTATTGGGTCAGAAAAAAAATCCACCCCTCCACCCCCAAAGAAACCACTTACTCATCACAATAAATACCTTATTAACCAACAGTTCTCTAAAAGTATTTATCAGTAAGAGAAATAAAGAAAGCAAAGATTTGACTTCTCCAGTTACATGAAAAGTCATGCATAGGTTACTTACATTAATATCTCTTTCATGAATTTCATCCACAATAACATGACTGATTCCTCGAATGCCGGCTTCTAGTTTTCTTAGAAGCACACCTTGGGAAAGAAAACAAAAAGAAAAAAATTGTTAGAACCAAAACATTTAGCAGGCGGTTGGTGGCTCTTACCCTTGGGGTCATCGTGGTCTACAATGGATCAGATAACATCTAATAAAGCAACTATTATATAATTGTCTCTGCTTTAATATAATCATTGCATTGTATGAAAAAGAAATCCTTGCTTGAATAATATGCAAATAGAAATGTTTTGGGTTTATTTTATTTTTTGAGACAACAGTTTCTGTGTACAGCTATGACTGGCATGGAAGGCATTCTGTATACCAGGCTAGCCTTGAACTCAAGAGATTAATCAATCTCTATCTCCAGAGCCCTAGAATTGAAATGTACACCAAACCAACAACAGATTTTGGTAGATCTCTTTAAAAAAAAAAAAAAAAGTTGACAATAAACTGCAAATGAAAATACATCACCAGCCTGGAGAAATGGCTCAGCCGTTAAGAGCACTAACTGTTCTTCCAAAGAAAGGTATTAAGTTCAAATCCC
>NC_034594.1:126477018-126491458 GCF_900095145.1 Mus pahari
AAAAAAAAAAAAAAAAAAAAACCCAACCTTAAATTATGCTAAAAAATAAAATCCCTGTTTCATAAAACTCCCCTACAGAAACTGTAACTATAGCCAAGATATATCAGCCCCTCTAATAATCTACTTAAAATTCTGATCATTCTAACAGTCAATTCCTGTGGGGCAATGGGCTATGTGCAGACAGCCTGGTTTCCAGTACAAGGCTAGATCTTGAATCCCGGGACCCTTTCATGTCTCCTGGCCCCTGGCCCCTGGTTGGAGTTAAGGCTCCCACAACCCCTACAGGAGAGGGGTGGCTATTAGCCACTTAGGAACAGCACCAAGCCCTCCCACATGCAAATAAGGTTTCCCTCCCAAACTCAGTCCAAGCCAATGAGAGGGGGCTTGCTATCAGACCTTAAATCACCACTAGAACTGTATGTAGAGAGGGCCATGCAGGGAATTAAAGGTATGTGAGAACCACTCCTTTGTCTGAGCCGTTTGTTCCAAGAGCTGTTAAAACTTGGGAAGAGATCTCTCCCCGAAAAGCTGCCCTTCGCTGACCCAGCCTAACCTGGCTCCAGAAAGGCTCGGACTTCCAGGTCCTGGCAGAGGCTTTGTCTCCCTGCCTGTACTCACTCGCCCCGTCCACCACACACACACACACACACACACACACACACACACACACACACACACACGCACACGCTGGGGCCTTCCCACAGGTAGAGATCCCTGTGGAAAACCTCTGGCACCCAGGCCCACAAATTCCTTCCCCTAAGATGTTCCAGTCCAATATTTTTTGAGTGTTTTAAAATAAATATTTATAAGTGAGCATGCTCAAGAATGTCAACCTTGCACAAACATACAGATATTCCTAATGTTCCCTGCTAAGGTGTTCATGCAGAAGTGTAGGAGTAATATTCAGTGATCTTACTGTAAAGAATTTGTTCTTTTTTACATTCTTGGATTTAATGTCTTTTCTCTCACAGGCAAAACATCTGGTTATCTAATGTTCTTTCTGCAAGCCCACATTTATACTTCATAGTCTAAGCCTAGGATGAATTCAAGTGTTGCTAAACAATTCCTGCATTCCATTTTGATGGCTGAACGAAGACGGCTTTCTTTCCACTTTAAGCTGTTAATAGACTTTAAATAAAATGTGCATTCATAGTTAAATGCAGAGTAACTCTGCCATACAAGTTTCCTGCTAAATACAAATTTGTGTGCACTTACAAATAAAGCAACTAAGTGCATGATATATACTACCAATGCAGAAATACCTTTGTAAATGCACACAAAATAAGGTTCATTACACTCCAAGTCATAAATGTGGTTTGTTCAGGGCTACAACCAACAGTTTAACTTGATAATCAATACTGCTAGTAACTACCCCCGCCCCCCAATTCCTGAGCAGCTTAAAAAGTTCTTACGGGACTTGAATAGCCAATTTTATGAAATCTTCCTTTGAAATTAGAAACAGTGGGTTGGAGAGATGGCTCAATGGTTAAGAGCACTGACTGCTCTTCCAGAAGGCCTGAGTTCAATTCCCAGCAACCAAATGGTGGCTCACTACCATCTGTGTAATAGGGTCTGATGCCCTCTTGTGTCTGAATATAGTTGACAGTGTATTCGCATACATAAATTAAATAAACTTTAAAAAAAAAAGAAAAAGAAATTTAGAAAAATAAATGTTATAACTCAGTGGGTTAAGGGTGCACATCCAATGCCAGGCGTGGTGGTGCACGCCTTTAATCCCAGCACTTGGGAGGCAGAGGCAGGAGGATTTCTGAGTTCAAGGCCAGCCTGATCTACAAAGTTGAGTTCCAGGACAGCCAGGGCTACACATCCAGCATGTTCAAGGCTTTTTAGGTCAAATCCCCTAGGGGCTGTGGGTAGTAGAGTGTGTTTGCATTTAACACTCTTGAAAACTTACTTGACCATAAAATCTCAAACAATTGCTACAATTCTGTAAGACAACTCCAAGACAAACTCACACAATGACTCCTTACCTGTGTCACGACAATATTGCATTCGGCTGCTCTGTCATTCTGAATAAAGTCGTCCAAAATATACTGTGGAACTTGTGTGGTTTTACCACAACCAGTAGCCCCTCGGATAATCACCACTGAATTTTGACTAATGGCTTCCAGAATTTCAGCTTCAAATTTCTTCACAGGAAGCAACTCTCTCTCTTGTAACACCTGGTTCAGCAAAGTTTAAGTCATTTAAATCTTTTCCATAAAAAAGTATTGCTTTCTGTATTTGAAGTTATTTCAAAGAATGAAAACATTATTTTCTAATACAATTGATTCCCACTAAAATTTCTAGAAAATGTTATCTTCATACCCCAGTTCATACCTAAGTCTTCATAAACGTTATAAAAGTATTTTCCATTTTGTAATGACTTGATAAACAATGTTATCACTTTACATTTGCTGTAAAAGTATTCAAATCACTTATTTAATACTGAAAAACTAGTACAATTAATTCACTCAGAGGTCCTGAATAGCCACTATCATAGTTAACTATAATTAGCAATTTGGTACAAATCTGCCATTCAATCTTAACTACAATGTATTTAAGCTCTAGACAATTTATGTATAAGATCACTCACACTTTGTAAATTATGATCTTGTTCCATCTGGTATGTTAATTCATTCTTAAGGTCCATGCTTATTTGTTCTGTAGAAGCCTATAAGAAAACATTCAAACAAAATCTATTTTCTCTGACCTAAAGAAAGATACAAAGGAAAATAAAAAACTGATCTTAGAACCCATATTGTACTTACATAAGCAAGGGGTCCCTCATCAATGTTGCTACTTGTCCAAGGATTCCAGTTGGACTGTGGAGGTGACCAAGGAACTACTCCCACTGCATTTTGTCTCTGAGATGGTTCAAAATGAGCCAATTTCCCAATGTTAAGTATAACTGGCATAGAAGGATCAACAGGCTATTAAAAAAAAAAAAAAAAAAAAAAAAACAGCAAAAATAAATAAAAAGGAGTTATGCTCCCAAGGAAAGACTCTAAAACAAGGTAAACTACAAAGCTGTATATATGCTTACTGGGGGCACAATTTCAAGATCTAGCTCTTGAACCACATTTTGCAGCTGAAGCTCCAAATCTGGAGAAAGGAAAACTTTGTAAGGCTCCACCTACAAAGAAGGAGTAAAGAAAATCATCAATATATTCACTAATATAATTTAAAACTACTAATTTCACCTAAACTAATATATAGCTGACATTAGGGCTATTAATAATTGCCAGAAACCAACAACTCTGAGAATTTCATCAACTACTCACTCAATGGCCACTATAAACACAAGTTCAGAGTACTGATTAGTACAACATTTTAATTTCTTCATTACTAAGTGTTGAGCTTAGAATATAGCTCAGAAATAGAACATTATTTGTCTGGCACTTAAAAACCCTAATTTTGATCCCCATTCTAATGTCCCTCCTTCCAACTCACCTCTCAAACTATAAATTCAACTCCTTTAGCCAAATACTACATTTACGCCTAAAAACTTACTCTCTCTCCTTCTTTCTTCTTTGTAAGCCCAGAGTAAGCTTCGATCACTCCAAGATGATAGAGCTGCCGGACAAGTGAGAGGGCACATGACTGTGCTGCTAACTTCTTATTTGATCCATGTTCACGTGCGAAAATCCCTATAAAAATTACCAAAGACAGAAATGTGCTGTGTAAAGAACCATAAGGAACAACTAGGTATTAGGTATTTATGTACTGAAGAACCATTAGTATAAATTATAGCACAGATATTCTCATTCTATTCACTAACCAAATACAATTCTATACCCTAATAACTAATCATTTTGATAAAGACTGGCACAAAGTTGACATTTAATAAAAAAAAAAAAATTATTATGTATACAGTGTTCTCCCTGAATGTATGCATGCAGGCCAAGAAACGGGTTCCAGATCATATTATAGATGGTTATGAATCACCATGTAGTTGCTGGGAATTGAACTCAGGACCTCTTGAAGAGCATCCAGTGGGCCCTTAGCCTCTGTGCCGTCTCTCCAGCCCCTAACCTGTCATTACTTGCATGTCATTAAATCAGATTTAAAAAACTGAAAACAAGTATAAGACAAAATTGAATACACAGTCACTGCTTAGAGATTTGTTAAGATAGTTCTACTTAATTAGCTCTGAAGTTTAAGATTATGTGAGCCCAGGATTCCAAAACAACTTTTTTTTAAAAAAGACTTTCTTTCTTTCTTTTTCTTTTTTTTTAAAGATTTATTCATTTACTATATGTAAGTACACTGTAGCTGTCTTCAGACACTCCAGAAGAGGGTGTCAGATCTTGTTATGGATGCTTGTGAGCCACCATGTGGTTTGAACTCTGGACCGTCGGAGGAGCAGTCGGGTGCTCTTACCCACTGAGCCATCTCACCAGCCCTCCAAAACAACTTTAATGAGAGCAATGATTGTAAAAAAAACAAAACAAACAAAACAAAAAAACAAAAAAAAAAAGCCTTACTTACAAGTCCATTAGTCTGTTACAACTATGTCAATATACTTTAAAGTATCAAAGTAAACATAATGAACACAAAATGTCACTTCTACCCAAGTCAGAACTACATGGTGAGAAGCTGATTCAAAATAAAAAAAACAAGTGGTGAAAACTACTGACTACAAGTTATACACCAAAGTTTTCCATAGGCTAAATTTAAGTATTTTTGTTAAGTTGCAGAATTCTTTACATACAAAGTATTTCAGGACATTCTGATCAAATGAATTGAGCCACTGTTATATATGGTACAATTTAAAGTCTGTCAGTAAAACAGGTACAGAGCCTATTGTATCCTAACATACCTGATAGGTCTTAATCTTAGTGTTCAATAAAAAGAATATAAGCACCATCTTAGCCTATCATCTACCATGGATATCATCTATTCTGTTTTCTCAGGGTTAATGATCTCATGGTTTCTGTTTGGTTGTTTTGAGAGGGTCTCAGGTAACCACAGCATGGCCTCTTAGGAAGTGGGGTTTGTTTGTTTTTGGTTGTTGTTTACAGAGAGGGTCTCACATATTCTGTATTGCTACTCTCAGTCTGGACAACTTCTGATTCTTCTGCATCATCTCCCAGTGCTAGGTCTGCACCTCCTTACCTAGCTTATGTGGTACTTCGGATCAACCCTGGGCCCCAGAAAATTATGTAAATAATCCTCTAACTAACTTAAGCTACAAGCCACCAGCCCTCACACTTAAATTTTGGTTTTGGGTTTAGTTCACAGAAAAAAGATTTCAGGTCCTTCTAAATCTAAACTTACAGCATTGAAACCCAACACAAAAGAACAATTTTTACACATTATACTGATAAACAGCACAAGAATTTGTTCATGGTAGGCAATCACCCCAGCTCCTTTTGTTGTACAGGAGACAAAACTCCATAGCTTTCAAGTAAGTAGTCTACTAATCTTCTAAATCTATAATCTTACCTATTTACTTTCAGACTACACTTAAAACTGTTTAGGGTTTTACTGTTCGTTTTGTTCCTTGAGACAGGTTTTCCTCTATGTAGCACAGGATGTCCTGGAGTTCACACTCTGTAAACTAGGATGGCCTTGAACTTAAGAGATGCACCTTCCTCTGCCTTCCAACTACTGAGATGAAAGGCTTGTACAACCACTGTCCAGCATCTTGTTTCTTAAAGCAAGGTTTCACTTTGAAATCCATACAGGGTATACTGGCACTTATCACCATGCCTAGCTTTGAAGGTGCTGTCACGGTAGTAAAATAGCTATCTTTAGGAATTTAACTCTATTATCCAGTCCAACCTTTGTTAAATTCCATTTTACTATTTTAACCCTGAACTTTAAAAATCCTTCATGATTTATTTGACCACTAAAATATTACATTAGCATCTTTTTGCATATGCAGATGGGGAGACTGCTTGTGTTAAAGATCAATAACATTATAAAATATTAATATTGTGGCAGGTACTATTGAGATCTAAATAAATTTCTTTGGCATATTCCAAGACCTAGACCAGTTAGTTACCACAGGCAATGACAGCTGCTTACTCTATCCAGTGTGTACCCACCTCCTTGGCCTTACTTTCCCTAGCCTAATACCCTCCCTCTGTGTACTCAATCTATTGTTCTTCCGCATGAGTAATTTTTTTCAATTAATGTAATAGGCTGAAATTGTCTTCATGGAAAATTTTATAACTTCTTTACATTGTTACATGTTCTATCATAGTAGCTCAAGCCTTCAATGTAAAACTATTTCTGCAAAAATGTTTAAGAGCATTTAAAAAAAGCAATTACACTTACTTCTGCCAAGCTGCTTGATATAAATGGTCATTTCTGCAATAAAGCTCCTGTAACAACATATACAAACAAGGTTAGAAATTTACCACTGTAAATTACTCCATTATCTCCCTAGTCAGGGAGGATTTCCAACTGCATTAGACAAAAAATTATAGCAAAAACCATTTCGCACACTTATTTTTGTCCAATCCTAGAACAGAAAGTATGTAAACTGCAAATATATGACATTAGGTAAAAACAGCTGATGAGCTTTCTTTCATGAAAAGAAAATGTTATATTTTTAGATTATAGATTTACTATTTTTATCCCAAGGTTAGAGTCTGAATATAAAAATGCTTTCAATGAAAGAAAATTGTTTATAATGGAGAGCTAAGAAACACACCAGACTCTTCAAAAGAGTTTGAACTCATTTACAACTGCAACCTGTTAGGGTAGTTTATACATGCAACCATTATATACCAGTAGCACCTGTAGCAGAGTTCCAATTTATCTCAAGCTGGAAGAAGTCCTTGGTTACAAAAAAAATTTAGCCTATTTTTTTTTAGATACTTAAACCAGGGCCTAGAGAACAAAAGTCATTTTTCACATTATAGATAGCTAAAACTGCTAGCAGGCTCTAGGAGTAAATATAGGTTTTAGGTTTTTATGCTGGTCCTTTACTGCTCAGGCACATTCAAACTTGACTTTGTGCTGTGAATAAAAGGTTAGGAGAAACTTAAGGGGGAAAAAGTTAGTTTCCTTCCTCAACTTCTTTGTCAACTGACCTTCAGGCACAAGGGCTTCAAGGGGGTCAAAGGCCACTGGCTTTCAGGGGAACAACATCCACCCTTTCATTAATGACACCGATGACAGTATGTTTCTCAGCCAGGCTTAAAGTCAGCACTCAATCTCATTCTCCTCCACCTAGGGGGGAACAGCAACACCAGAAATCAGTTTACAATAGTTTCCCATGTGATTGCTTAGTTCAGCCTAAGCATCAGCACATGTGTATATGAACACAGACCTCTGGTGTTGCTGTCTGTTATGCCTTTCAATAAAGGACATACAGGAGCAATGTGTCCCAGCTCCAACTGTCTGCCTCTTACATTGTTTTGTCCTGAATTCTTTATTTTACATCAGAAATCAGTAAAATACTGATATCAAATGTTGGTGGTTTTTTTTTGGGGGGGGGGATTGAGGGGCAGCAATTCAATGAGCTTCAGGAATACTTAGGTAAAAATAGTAATGTGGTAGTAGTAGTAGTAGTAGTAGTAGTAGTAGTAGTAGTAACATTAATGCTGGGAATTTGAGCTCAGGGCCTCATGCATGATATACAAACGTTCCAACCCTGAGCTCTTATCAACAGCTCTGAGCTCTTATCAACAGCCTAATTATTCTTAAAGAGAAAAACCACCAGGAGCTGCCAAGTGCAATAAGTTGTAGACAAAGTATTAAAGGAAATGAAGTCATTTTATAGCCTGGGATTTTTGTTTTTTAAATTCTGAACCAAAACGGACAACACTCTTAAAAATGTAACACTAAATATAGTATTTGAGAATTCAGGACTGAACAAAGTAGTAGGAAGCAGGAGGAGCCATGCTCTCATCATTTTGAGTACGTGGTCAATTTGTTTTGTTTTGTGTAATAATTTTAGGGCTGCTACTTGCACCCAAGGGAGAACACTTTAATTTCAGGAAAATGTTTTAAATTTATTTTGGATAATTTATTTTGTATAATTAAAGACAGCAAATCGAATCAAGATATTTTGAGAACCACTTCCTTTTCTCTTCCAATAAAAGTACAGTGCCTCCCTGAGGAATCTAATCTGTATGAGCCTTCCTGGGAGTAATAAGTACTACACCCTGGAATGCTCTTAGGAAGAACATCAAGCAGGCTGAGAAACATACGGTCACATATCTTCCCTTACATTGTTTTAAAAGCTTAACAGAAAAAAAAGGCATTCTAATTTAAACCATATTGAAGAACTTCGCGATCCTTTAACTTCAGGGTACTCAAGTAACAGGATTCTTAAAAGAGCTGCCAACATTAAACAGAAATCAAATTTGGATATAGGTAATACATACAATCTACTTCTAAGACAACAAAGCATACCAGAATCATTTTAAGTATTTAAAGCTATCGCCAATAACTACACTGGGGGGAAAGGGGGCAATCACCGCCTCTGGTCAATTATGTCAACTATTAGCAAACTACCACAGTAGATATTAACTGGCATCAGTCAAAGTCCAGCAACAGATTTTTGCAGGACTTCTTATAGAATAGCATTATTCTTTAAAAAAATTTTTGTAAACTACAAATCAGTAATTCATCTTTTCACAATTCACTGAGTAACATTTAGTTAATAAGCATAAAGTCAAACCACCTTAACTTTTTACAAGGAAAATAGTGAAACAAGCAAACCTGTTGTGGTCGGGACCCACTTGGGTGTACTTATATTCTCCTTGGATCTTTTCTTTTTGGAAATACTGGTTCAGACGAGCCTTAGCATTTTCCAATGTCCAGTTTCCATGAAGCCCAGCATTTAAATCCACTTCTTCTGACTCTAGAGTCTGTAGAATCAATGATGAGTAAATTTGGCTGCACTAATACACTTACATAATAATGTACAGTTTTTTTTTTTTCAATATAAAGCCAGATTTTTATTTTTGTAGTGCTGAGATCCAGAGGTTTGAACATGGCTAGACAACCACTTTATCACTGAGCCTGTGTTTTTGAGATAGGATATCACTATGTTTTTAGAACACTATAATCCAGGCTGGCCTTGAACTAGTCATTCTCCTGACCCTCTCACTAATGCTGAGACTACAAGCATGTACAACGGGGTTATGCAACCAACTAGTAAAATAGGCTTTTTAGTTAGGGCCACAGGAATGAAGGCCAGCTTAGGACTGAAGATTTAAAACAAACAAATCAACAACTCAGTGTGCTATTAACTTGAATAGGTACTCAACTCTGTTGTGAAATCAATCCCAAGTCCCATTTTCAAGGATGTAAATAACACTATATAAGATTCCTCACCGCTTGCACTTCTTGTTCTTCCTTTCTTGAGTAGTAATCCTTTAGGTTGGCTCCTCGGTCCCAGGTAGGTCCAGGAGAACCATAGCCAGAAGAAGACTCAACTCCAGAATTATTTTCTGCTATAAAAGAAAAAAAGAAAAGAAAGAAAATTGCTCTTTTAAGTAGCCAAGTTTGGGGGAAGAAAGCTATATATTTTAACAAATGTCCCTGACTACATGTTTGGATACAGGTTTTCAATAATCTGGAAGGACATCTGAAATAATCGGGACTATATATATTGTTCAGCCTATTTATTTATGGTTGTCTATGTCTATGCATGTGGAGGCCATAGTGTAACCTCCAGGAAGCAATCAAGTAGGTTAGTCTGATAGTTAATGTTAACTGGCAACTTTACCCTCAATCCCATAGTAGTATGGTCTGTTAATGAGAGAAGATAAGACACTGCGGGCGCAGCACTTGGGAGGCAGAGGCAGGCGGATTTCTGAGTTCGGCGCCAGCCTGGTCTACAGATTTGAGTTCCAGAACAGCCAGGGCTATACAGAGAAACCCTGTCCCATTGCTTGGATAGTGAAAATAGAAAACAAACTAACAAATTAACAGCACAAATTCCCTGCTCTCTCCCAGGTGATCAGCTGTTCAAGCTTCTGCCACTTTCAATCTCATCATGGTCCATGAAGCAGAATAAATAAACCCTTTCTCATTTGACCGGCTTTCACTGGGCTACTTAGGTATATTTAGGTACCTAGCAGGCCAACTTTCCCACAAAACCATCTGTCTACACAATGTGGATGCTGGTGGGATATAGAACACAAGTCCTCATACGGTGGTCTCTTTCTCCTCGGCCCTAATCTGTACTTTTTTTTTTAAACTTTATTTATTTATACAAGTACACTGTAGCTGTCTTCAGACGCACCAGAAGAGGCCATCAGATCCCATTAGAGATGGTCATGAGCCACCATGCTGTTGCTGGGAATTAAACCCAGGAACTCTCTTGAAAAGCAGTCAGCGCGCTCTAGCCCCCTAATGTGTACTTTTAAGACATACTTATTTTAGTTTTTTTTGTGTTTTTTTTTTTAAAATCATATGTAAGTACACTGTAGCTGTCCTCAGACACCCCAGAAGAGGGAGTCAGATCTCGTTAAGGGTGGTTGTGAGCCACCAATGTGGTTGCTGGGATTTGAACTCTGTACCTTTGGAAGAGTAGTCGGGTGCTCTGAGCCATCTCCCCAGCCCATATTTTAGTTGTTTTTAAGATACAAAATAACAAAGCACTAAACTATCCAGGCTAGGAAATGTCTAGCTGGCAATCTGAGTCTGTATTAGATGTATTTTTTCCTGTCTTCTATACACTTGTGCTAAAGGGGGGGGGGGTCGAATACAGTATGTAAACACACAGGGGAGATCAGTCTGTCTATATTATGTAGCTCTGGCTGTACCAAAACTTGGTATGTAGACCAGAACACCTCTGAACTCATGAGGATCTATTTGCCTCTGCCTCCCAAGTAAGTGCTGGAATTAAAGGTGAATATGCCAGCGTGCTTGGCCCAAAAGCAATACATCTTTTTAAATAAACATTCTTTAGAGATGCTGGGAATGAAGCAAGCACTGGGTTCAACCCTCACTATAGAATAACACTGGGTATGGTGAACTGTGAGAATTGCAGTTGAGCTGAGGTCTGAACCCCATGGTCAAAATTCACGCTCATGACACAATAGGCATTCCCTCATGCTCCTGGAACTCTGGCCCCTGCCTAAGTTACCACCTCCCACAGCCCCCACAGAGAAGCATGATTAGTAGTCGTGAAAGCAATGGCCCAAGCTTCTGACCTTCAGGCTAAACTCCTCCCCAGTTACCTACCTAGCAACTGTGAGGACCATAAAAAGGGGTGTTCAGCCCCACCATGCTCTCTTACTCTCACTCTCTTACTTTGTCCTCTTACCTCTCACTTCTCTCTCCTCTTCCCTTTGTCTTCTTTCCTCTCCCTCTTTCTCTCTAGCCTTCCCCCAGCCCCCTCTCTCTCCCTTCTCTCTTTCTCCCTGCATTTCTATAATAAAGCTCTTAAACAATAGTGTCTGCTCTGCTCCATCAAGGCCTGCTGCACACTCTGGTCAGTGTTGGGAACTTCTTCACCTACTCCCTCTTTCCCACAACCCTAGGGTGCTAGCAAGGTAACTCCAGGGGAGTCCCCAGTCGGGGGCTGCCCCTTTTCCACCCCCACCCCATGGGGCAGGCATGTTCACTTGGGGCCCTGTGGGAAAGCGTCCGGCTGCCCAGAGCACAGGGGAACTCTGGCCAGGCGTTAGGCCCCTTTTCCTCCCCCACTTCTCCCCAGGCCCCCCAGGGACCTCCCTTATTTTGTTCCCAACAGTGAACATGCCTGAAGCCCAGTTTTGGGAAAGTAGAAACAGGAGAATCTAAAAGTGTAATTAAATTCACTCTCCAAATTACAGCCTAAATAAAAACAAAAACACAAAACCTAATAAAGATTTGAAAAGAAAGCTAATCCCGGGACTACTAATTAGTAGCCCCTAGAAGTTTTGACTCTATATAAATCCAAAGTGGGATGCTAAAGAGATGGTTCAAGCTGGGCTTGGTGGCACACGCCTTTAATCCCAGCACTCGGGAGGCAGAGGCAGGCAAATTTCTAAGTTCGAGGCCAGCCTGGTCTACAGAGTTAGTTCCAGGACAGCCAGGGCTACACAGCGAAACCCTGTCTCGAAAAACCAAAAATAAAAAGAGATGGTTCAGCAGTTAAGACCACTGGTTTCTCTTACTTTTTTTTTTTTTTTTTTTGGTTTCTCTTACAAGACTTATGTTTGATATGCAGTACCCATGAAGGCTCAGGTTAACTCCAGTTGTGGGGAGTGGTGGCCTCTTGTGGCCTCCACAGGTACCGCAAACATCAATATGCATGAACTCTAAAGTGACAGATTATAGTTTCATAATTTGTTCAAGTCAAAACAATAGGATAGATGCTATAAATTGTTTCAGTTATTTGTTAGAAACCTCATCAAAATCTTATACTCTTCCCTTAATAACCCAAATAAAATTTTCACCAGGGCTAGAATACACAAATCCTACTACAGGTATACAGGTAGGGCAAAACAAAAGGTGAATGAATGTAATACAAAATTCAGCCACAGGTATCTAACATGTGCAAAGCCCTCTAAGCCTGATACACAGCCATATAAAAGGCCACTCATAAAATTCTTTAACCCATTTGGTGGCCCATAAATATCGCAGGTAAAACACCTATAAATTTAAATCTTTTAAACAAAACAAACCCTAAAACAGTGGCAGCTTGAGTGGTATAACCTAATAAACATGTTTATTGATTTTTCTATACAAATGACAAGGTGAGATGACTAAGCACGATTGTGTTATCCTCCATTAAGTACATATATTCAAGTCCCTTACCTTCTGCTTTGAGAGCCAGATGAGGAGGAAGTGGTCCTCCCATGGGTGCAGGTAAACCTTCTCCAGTACTTGCTGTGCTATCAGAGGTGTCACTAAGTATGGGCGGGGGTGGTACAATCTACAAGAGGAAAAGTCAAGTGTCAGTACTTGGGTTTTTTTGTTTTGCAGAAACTAAAAGACTATTTCAAGACTACTCAAAGATACCCATATATTAAACATCCTTCCCATAGTATTTTTCTCATCTCTGTCTTTGAAGACAAAGTTTCAAGTAACTTGAGAATGATATTATAGCAGGGCAATGGTGGTGGCACGCCTTTAATCCTAGCACTTGGGAGGCAGAGGCAGGCAGATTTCTGAGTTCGAGGACAGCCAAGGCTATACAGAGAAACCTTGTCTCAAAAAAACAAAAAATACCCCCACTTGCTGAGATCTTAAGTACATGTTGCAGCTTGGTTTTCACTATTGGTTTGTTTCCTTGGTATCTGAACATCTTTTAAAGGATATCCAAATATCATGTATACACCCTAATCAGGAATCATTCTTTTTCAGTTTTGATCTGCAAGTATACCTGTGTACTTAGAAAGCTTTCTTAGCTGGGCACAGTAGCTTATACCACACCCTATCACCTGGGACACTAAACAATCAAGAATTCAAGACCAGTCTGGACTATCAGTGAGTTCTAATTCACTTTTTCTTTTTCTTTTTTTTTTTTGGTTTTTCGAGACAGGGTTTCTCTGTATAGCCCTGGCTGTCCTAGAACTCACTTTGTAGACCAGGCTGGCCTCGAACTCAGAAATCCACCTGCCTCTGCCTCCCGAGTGCTGGGATTAAAGGCGTGCGCCACCACCGCCCGGCTGAAAACCCCATTTTTTTAACCGCATGACATATAGTATGAGGAATGCTCAAATTTCTGAGTCTATATTCCTGAGAACACATGAGTTAACCATTAATAAAGGCAATTTATAATTTCAGAGCCGTGTTAAAATCTCTAAATGTTTATACAGTTAATTATACCTTTTTCTTCCCCTTTAACTGTACACTGTCCAAGTCAATTGAGCTATGTCCCAACACTTCTGGTTAGATTTGTTGTTTTTAAGGTAAGATGTCACACAATAGCCTAACTGGCCTAGAACTTGACATATTGCCAAGACCACAGGCCTGCACCATCAAGCCCAGATTATCCCCCCTCCTAACAGTATTAGTAGAATTTAGAGCACACATCTTTAACCCCAACACTTTGGAGACAGTGGCAGATCTTTGTTGAGTTCAAGTCCAGTCTTGTCTAGCACAACACGCTAGACAAGACCCCTGTCTCAAATGACAAAAAACCCTTAACTACGCAACAGCATTGAAAGGGCCAATGAGCCGGGTGTGATGGCGCCTTTAATCCCAACACTCAGGAGGCAGAGGCAGGCAGATTTCTGAGTTGGAGGACAGCCTGGTCTACAAAGTGAGTTCTGGGTTAACCAGGGCTATACAGAGAAACCCTGTCTTGAAAAATAAAATTTAAAAAAAAAGGGCCAATGAAATTACTTGATAAGGGCACTTGCTAGTGAGTCTGGTGAGATCCCTGGCCTTTAGTTTGTCCTGGGACCCAGGCACACATACATAATAAAATAAATGCATTTGGGAGGCAGAGGCAGGCGGATTTCTGAGTTCGAGGCCAGCCTGGTCTACAGAGTGAGTTCCAGGACAGCCAGGGCTACACAGCGAAACCCTGTCT
>NC_034594.1:126491528-126498666 GCF_900095145.1 Mus pahari
GGCAGGCGGATTTCTGAGTTCGAGGCCAGCCTGGTCTACAGAGTGAGTTCCAGGACAGCCAGGGCTACACAGAGAAACCCTGTCTTTAAGAAAGAAAAAAAGAGAAAAAAAAAAGAAACAACAACAACAAAAAAAAAAGAAAGAAAGAAAGAAAGAAAGAAAGAAAGAAAGAAAGAAAGAAAGAAAGAAAGAAAAGAAATGGGAGGTTGGCAGGGTGTACGTAGTAGCACCTGCCTTTAATCCCAGGATTGGAAGACAAAGCAAGTGGATCTGAGTTCAAGGCTAACCAACCTATTCTACATAGTTGAGTTTAAGGACAGCCAGAACCAGGGAGGAAGGTAGGAAGAAAAAGAAAGGGGAAAAAACTGAGGTTAGCACCAGGACTTGATACACTATGATCTATTGTTATGAACACTCATGAAAAACAAAAGCTGAATTTACAATGGTGCTATTTCCCAATGAAACACATAATCTGAAATTTTTTATTTTTTGATACAAAAATTAATTTCTTGTACTTATCCCTTCTGAGCATCATAATTTAGTAATACAATATACTTTAAATGCTGGCTGTTCATACTCTTTTGGGGTATGTCTAAATGGCTGTGTTTTTAGTGCTTATTGGTAGCCTGAGGAAAGGACAAATTCACTCAAGGTATGGTTTCTACCAAGTATGTCATTTCTGCACATTTCAGGTAGAAAAAAATCTCAACTGTGTTTCTAAAACTCAATGCATTTTGTATAGCCACTAGATTCTTTCATATAATGTCCCTGCACACAGTGTATTCGTGGCCACACCCTGTAAATCTGTCTGTTAACTTGAACCCAATGGTAGGAAGGGAAAAGCAAACAAAAATATTAAGTTCTAGGTCATAAATACTTACCCCAACAGCTGGAACTTCTTCACTCTTTACTTCATTTATTCGAACCAAATAGTTAACAAAGTCTCTGGCAGCATTGCTCTGTGCATCCTTTTTATTGGTTGAATTGCCCATACCAGCATAATTAAACCCTTCTACTCGAACCTTTAAGATTCAAGGGGGGAAAAAAAGTTGAATTAAAGCTGGGTTATTCGAAGATTTAAAAAAATAAATTAAATGGCCAACTAAAGGTTAAAAAACACAACTGTTTTAGACACACTACATAAGTAAATATACTTTTTTAAAAAAGATTTATTTACTTATTATATGTAAGTACACTGTAGCTGTCTTCAGACACTCCAGAAGAGAGAGTCAGATCTTGTTACGGATGGTTATGAGCCACCATGTGGTTGCTGGGATTTGAACTCCGGACCTTTGGAAGAGTAGTCGGGTGCTCTTACCCACTGAGCCATCTCACCAGCCCGTAAATATACTTTAAACATACCAAGCAACACATGGATTATTTAACTAAAACTGTGGAATTGAATTTTTCATTGATATACTGGTTCATCAGTATTAATTTAAGTGGCTCAGGTTTCCACACTTTTTCAGACTGGGTATCTAACTAAGCTCTGTGGACAGTACTTGCCTATAAAATGGCTGGCCTTAAGTTCAATTCCCACCACCATTGAACTGTAGGGTTTATGGGGAGACAGGACAGCAAGTGGACTAAGCAAGAGCACTTTGCCTCCAAACTGATGAATTGGAATTGAATCCCCTAGACTGGTAGAGCAAGAGAAATTAACTCCCACAAACTGTCCTGATTTTCACATGCTTCTGTGCACACACAACCATGCAATTTAATAATAACTTTATAGTAACTAAGGGAAAACACTACCTTTCTTTTAAATACTTTGCTTCTCTAAACAGAGAACCCAGGGGTGGTGGTGCATGCCTTAAGACTCTAACCACACCCACACCCAAAAATGTAAAATTGCAAACATTAACCTTCTGACTTACTAGCACCAAGGAAGTTTTGGAAGCATTAGAATAATTTTCCTAGCCAAGTATTGCAAGATAACGCTTCTTTGAAAATAATAAAACCAGCCAAGTCAAAATAAATTCTTCCACAACCTGCAACAGTTCAGCCTTTCCAAATGAAACATTCCTTTAACCCCAGATGAACTTCACAAGCATATAAATTAACTGTAGTACCTCACACATGAATTTCTGTCTGTTTTTGTTTCCTACTGCTCTAATTTCATAGGCTGGAGTCATCTTCCTTTTGCCACACCAGGCATACAGAAAATTTTTAATGTCACCCATGATTCAGGTGTCTTCTTCACACCTAAGAAAACAAGTTAAAAACATTATGATAGCAAAACCTCATACATTCTATCACACCACTATTAAACTTACCTATAAAGAAATTTTAATATAATTGAAGTCTATGGCATGTAGTAAAGAGACAAGCTGTAAAATTTGAATTATATACATACCTTACAATGGTTATTGTTGTATACTGATTTTTAACTTCAAATATTTTATGCTGTATCCTACATTCTACAATGAATATCTTACATGCTTTAAAGTTATCTCTCCCAGCAATGAGAACCATGTCACATCTATTACCCCCCCCTTTTTTTTTGGGGGGGGGGGTTCGAGACAGGGTTTCTCTGTGTAGCCCCTGCTGTCCTGGAACTCACTCTGTAGACCAGGCTGGCCTCGAACTCAAATTCGCCTGCCTCTGCCTCCTGGGCTTTTTTTTTTTTTTTTTAAGATTTCTTTTATGTATATGAGTACATTGGAGCTGTAGTGATGGTTGTGAGCCATCATATGGTTCCTGGGAATTTGAATTCAAGACTTCTGCACACTCTGGTCGCAAGATTTATTTATTATATTTAAGTACACCGTACTTGTCTTCAGATGCACCAGAAGAGGGTGTCAGGTCTCATTACGGATGGTTGTGAGCCACCCAGTGGTTGCTGGGATTTGAACTCGGGACCTTCAGAAGAGCAGTTGGCACTCTTAACTACTGAGCCATCTCTCCAGACCCTATTACTTTGTTTTTCAGACAAATTTTAAGTGAAAATGAAATAGAAAAGATAAGATGAGGCCGGGCGTGGTGGCGCATGCCTTTAATCCCAGCACTTGGAAGGTAGAGGTAGGTGGATTTCTAAGTTCGAGGCCACCCTGGTCTACAGAGTGAGTTTCAGGACAGCCACGGCCACAGAGAAGAAACCCTGTCTCGAAAAAAAAAAAGAAAAGAAAAGAAAGAAAGCAAAGATGGCTCAGTGGTTAGGATCACTTGCTGATCTTGAAGATGACACGGATTCAGCCACTTGCAACTGGCAGTCATCATTGGCTCTAAGGGTTCAGACCTCTCAAGGTACCTGGCACTCAAGTGTACACAAACATGCAGAACACTCATACACACAAAGATAAAAGGCATATTTTTAAAAGAAAATGTAAGCAAAAGTCCCATGTGACTGACTCATGGTGTAGTCAAATTCAAATTCACTGTATCAATTAATACCATCACAGACAGACAGACAAGACAGAAACACACGCGCACGCCAGCCAGCCAGCCAGGCAGAATGGGACTCATGTCTTTGGTACCCAGTAACCTTCAGTTGGAAGATGGCTATGAACAAGTTTACTTGGGATTACATATAGCACTCTCCACAAACTAAAACAACCAAAACTACAGAAATGGCCACAACTTTCATATAATCAAGCTAAAATCTAAATAAATTATTTTGACCTATAGCCTAGACTGACTTTACCTTCCATAAAAAGACCAAAAACCAGGGAGGGGCCAACAGTTTTTTAAGGCCACTCTGATTTACATAACCTGTTCTAGGCCTCCTATGATTACATAGTAAGACAATCTCAAAACAAAAACCTCTTGGGGCTAGAGATGGCTCAGTGGTTTCTCTTACAGAGAACCTAGGTTTGATTCCCAGCATCACAAGGTGACTTGCATATACACATTCATAAATCTAGTCCCAGGGGACTCAATGCCCTCTTCTGGCAAATGGTGCATATACATACCCACAAAATACTCATGCATTAAAAAAAAAAATAAGATCACATTTAGAACAGGGAAGAGGAGATCTATTACTACAGTACGCTGTAAAATGACATCTTACAAAACTGAAATCTAC
The DNA here is from genome assembly GCF_900095145.1 of Mus pahari. Classification (NCBI taxonomy): domain Eukaryota; kingdom Metazoa; phylum Chordata; class Mammalia; order Rodentia; family Muridae; genus Mus; species Mus pahari. The sequence continues at coordinate 126,495,553 of NC_034594.1, forward strand.
ACCAACCGAATCTGACCACAATATAAACTTACTAGTCTTATCTTGTGCACGTTAACTTTGACTAGTCATTTGGTAAAGCAAATGACAAAACCAAATACAAACTCAGAGGGTAAAGACATCAAGGCCAGCCTGTTCTGCAGCGTTAATTCCAGGACAGCTAGTGCTAAGCAGAGAAACCCTGTCTCGAAAAAACAAAAAGGGCTGGTGAGATGGCTCAGCGGGTAAGGGCACCCGACTGCTCTTCCAAAGGTGCAGAGTTCAAATCCCAGCAACCGCATGGTGGTTCAAACCATCCTTAACAAGATCTGACTCCCTCTTCTGGAGTGTCTGAAGACACCTACAGTGTACTTACATATAATAAATAAATAAAATCTTTAAAAAAAAAGAAAAAACAAAAAGAAGCTAAAGACAATAAAGACTCCTTCAGAAGTCTGGGTGTTCTGGCCCAGGCATTTAATTCCAGCACTTGGAGAGCAGAGGCAGGCTGATGATCTCTGAAAGTTGGAGGCTACCAAGTTCTTCAGAGAAACCCTGTCTCCAAAACAAAAACCCTCAACATAAGTAAATGTACAAAGTAAATGAGTAACAAAATATAGGGTCTATCAAACCACTTTATCTCTAGAAAACCCATTTAATTTTAAACATTCATGCTAATTAAGTCCAAACAGAAAGATACAGCCCTTAAGACTCCAAAATTTATCCAAGGAAAATACTAATATCCCCATCTATAAACTAACTAGGCATCTCAGTAATAATTTTAAACCTACTAAAGTAGGTTTAAACTAACCCCTATCCATAAATTCCCATCCCCAATAAGGGCACCATGCAACCCAATTTCACAACCTGGAATTCTAACCCGATCCCCCAAGATCTTTCACAGCTATCTCTTGTATCCTTAAAAGCGTGCTGATACTATCCTTAGTAGCTTAGGAACTATTTAATCCTTAAACTGCCTGCTGTACTGTTTGGTTTTACTTTTATTACTTTGAACTGAGAGAATTTAAGAGAACGGGAGAATAAAGAGTGTGAGTGTCCCCTAGAAATACCCACAATTTCAGTGCTGGAGAGATGGCTTGGAGGTTAAGAGCACTGACTGCTCTTCCAGAATTCCTGAGTTCAAATCCCAGCAACCAAATGGTGACTCACAACCATCTGTAATGAGATCTGATGCCCTCTTCTGGTGTGTCCAAAGACAGCTGCAGTGTACTTATATACATAAAGTAAATAATAAAAAAAAAATGCCCGCCTAGCAGCAGTGGCGGACACCTTTAATCCCAGCACTAGGGAGGCAGAGGCAGATGGAGTTCTGAGTTTGAGGCTAGCCTGCTCTACAAAGTGAGTTCCAGGACAGCCAGGGCTACACAAAGAAACCCTGCCTCGGGGGAGGAAGAAAAAACAAAAACAAAAACACCTACTTCTACTTCTTTTACAGACCTAGAAAACTAGGAACTTATTTCCTGTCCAGAGCCTAGATGGATGTCAAATTTTTCATCATGGTAGCTTCATGTTACATCTGCCCTGCTGTTTTGGCTCCAGAATGTCTCCACTATTACTTGTTTGTCTTTCTAAAGCTCCTCTATCACTTGCCACCACTGATACATATACATACATATATACACATATGTTTATCAGATATATTTAGATAGACAGACATAGATAAATCAAATTTTTTTTTGAGACAAAATTTCTCTGTGTAGTAGCCCAGGCTGCCCTGGGACTCAAGAGATCCGACAATACCTTCCTTCCACCAGTGCTGGGAAGAAAGGCTTGAGCCACGGCTCCCAATTTTGTATTTTCATTCTTGCCACCCGGAAACAAATTCTTTCCGCACCCTCAGGTCACGTGGCCGGCCCTCCTTTCCTCCAGGTCAGTCTGGCCTTAGGCGTAACTGATCTCTCACTGCCCCTTTGGAGCGGATCCACTGTGCACCTCAAAGCCAGACTCAGGCTCGAACACCCCTCAGACTCTGAGGCGCCGTCCCTGGCGACCGTTATCTACAGCGGGGCGATCCCGTTGCGCGGTGTAATTCCGCCATCACTTACTAAATCATGCATTCATTTTCCTACCACCTGCTCCTCACCCCGCCCCACCCAGCCAGGCCCGGTCACCAGTGCGGAGCGGGAGGACCTGCAGCCAAGTCCCGGACCCCAAAGCAGGCACCCCCTCGGGGCCCCTGTGTCCCGGATGAGAGCCGAGGACCCCCCCCCACGCGCCGGGTGGCGTCGAGCCGCTACTCCCACAGGCGACTGATTAAAGACACCCGCCGCCCAGAAAGGCCGAGGGAGGAAGAGGCCTCCGTGTGAGGAACCCCACGGCCTGGAGCCACGGGAGCTCGGCCGCGCGACGCGCCCACGGCCCGTAAATCCGGGTACCCGCCGCGCTGCCCCTCCCCCACCCGCCCGCCCGCCCGCCCGCGCCTCACAACAAAGCCACGGCGGAGCCGCGGAGACCGGCGGCGGCCCGCAGCGACGAGCCTGCGTCCGGGGCCGCGGCGTCCCCTTCCTTACCCTCCTCCGCTTCTCCGTGCCCGAGAGCACAGCCTTCTCAGGCGAGTTCGCAGCGCCAACCTTCCACGAAAACGGCGAAAGAACACACCTCACCCCGCATGGAAGCAGCGGCGAAATGGCTCCGACCGCAGGACCTAGGGGGCGGAGTCGGCGACTCGCGCCTGCGCGGTAGGCGAACTCCGGAGCCCGTACGCCCCCGAGGGGGCGGGGCTGCAACCACTTCCGGGCGCCAAACCTGAGGTCGCGCGAGATCCGCTGGCCTAGGCCCCTAATTTCCTGTCCGTCGCTAGCCCACTCGGTTTCAGTAAATTACAGCTCTTTGCCTTTGTCTTCGTAGAGCAGGCTAGCCCACAACTTATTCCGTCCCCTTGCCTCCACCTCTGAAGGCAAAATTTAGAGACATGCCACCACGGAGCTCCTTTTTGATAGTTGATCTTACGTAAGGGCAGTGTTGCGAGATTAATCCTTTCAGACTTTATCAGAATAGCCATTTTAAAATATGCCAAAGCAAGCCGGGCGTGGTGGCGCACGCCTTTAATCCCAGCACTCGGGAGGCAGAGGCAGGCGGATTTCTGAGTTCGAGGCCAGCCTGGTCTACAGAGTGAGT
>NC_034594.1:126498787-126500237 GCF_900095145.1 Mus pahari
AAAAAAAAAAAAAAAAGAAAGAAAGAAAAGAAAAGAAAAAAAATGCTGCAGGCAGTGTGTAGCATAGTGGCACTTGCTTCCAGTCACAGCACCCAGGAAGCAGAGATTGGCAGATCTCCGTAAATTCAAAACAGCCTGGTCTATGTGGGGAGTTTAAGGACGGCCAGGACAATATCGTGAGACCCTGTCTAAACAGCAAACGAACAAAAACCTTAGAGGTTAGAAGCCCCTTGTCGAGCGGCTTGGATTCAATTCTCAATCACCTACACAGTGGCTCACACACAACCATAACCTCAATTCCAGGGAACCCAACAGGCACAACCTACAGGCAACAAGACATAAAGTAAAACGAATCTAAGACAAGAGAACCCTGGTTTATCGCCAGGGATGGTGGTATATGCTGTTAATCCCATTGTAATGAAACCCATTACCCTACCAAAAAGAAAACCCTAGCTCAAGACGCATCTCCCCCACTCCACTTCCACTTCCCAATTAATTTTTGGCTGGGGGGGGGGCGCAGAAGGAGAACTCTTTTTTTTTTTTTTTTTTTCCAAACCAGGCTTTCTTTGTGTAGCCCTGGTGGTCCTGAATTTGTAGACCAGGGTGTCCTGGGACTCACAGAGATCCATCTGCCTCCGCCCCACCCCCCACCCCTCACCCCTCAGACTGGGATTAAAGGCAGTGCTCCCCGTGATCTCATAATCTGGTCCTGGGCCTTTTGTTTAGCTTCAAGTGAGAAGACTCCTTTGTGCTTAATACTTGTTTTGAGGGGTGTTGTTTTTTTGAGGTGCTGAAGAGTAACTCAAGGTTACCCTACTACTAAGCTACACCTCAAGCCCAACACCCCCAACCTATTTGTCTGTTTATTGTTATTTTGTGCTAAACTAGCATGCCTCAAGCCCTGATTTCATCTCCACCCATGCAAACAGAATTATGGAAACTTCCAAAGGAAAATGGTGTTTAAAACTCACTCAGGGTGAGTGCAGCTCTCTGCTGGTCGGCTTGCCTAGTGTGCAAGCACAGAACACAGAGACAGAACAGTGGAAATGTCACTTCTGCTCACTTTCACCAACCCTTTCTCTGGTTTAAGGACCTGCCTCCTTCATGTGGTGTTCTAAATTCTAAAGGGCCCCTGTGGGGTGGCTTCTTCCTCTCTGCTCATGTGACTTTGTCTGAAGCTAAATATGCAGATTGACCCCTGTTGACCCTGCTTCCAAACTTTCCAAAGTCTGAAGAGAAAAAGACTTGGCCTATTGAGAGGATTTCCTATCCATTGTCTCACTGTGACCTTCCCACCCTTGAACTTATCCCAAAAAAGAGATTTGAGACAAAAAAAAAAAAAAAAAAAAAAAAAATCCCCAGAGACAGCCTTGAACACATCTATTTTCTCCCCCTAATTTCTGTCTCTTGGGATATTTGGTAGAAAGGAGAGCAGTATGAACCTTGATTC
>NC_034594.1:126500248-126502058 GCF_900095145.1 Mus pahari
TAAATATGCAGATTGACCCCTGTTGACCCTGCTTCCAAACTTTCCAAAGTCTGAAGAGAAAAAGACTTGGCCTATTGAGAGGATTTCCTATCCATAGCCTCAATGTGAATGAACCAGCCTCGAACTTAGCGAGAGTAAGAGATATGAGAAAAAAAAAAAAAAAAAAAAAAAAAAATTCCCCAGAGACAGCCTTGAACACATCTATTTTCTCCCCCTAATTTCTGTCTCTTGGGATATTTGGTAGAAAGGAGAGCAGTATGAACCTTGATTCCAGGAAGAGAACTGAAAAAAAGAAAAAGCTGGGCTCAGTGGAGAGAAAGCTTCTTTGGAGTCCCTGAATATCGTAAGAAGCTGGGCATGGCACCTCAGATCTGTAATCTCTGCAGTCAGGATACAGAACCAAGGGGATCAAGATTCAAGGTCATCATCTCCAATAAGCAGGTTTGAGGCCATCCTTGTGACACTGACAGGGTGCCAGACGTTTGAGGCACACTTGAGTCCAAGATGTAAGCAGCGTTCATTGTACCATCCTGGCCGTAAACTCAGCGTGGAGACAGCATTGCCTGCCAAAACTCTAAAAGTCTCCATCCATCAAAGTTCACAGTTATGGAAAAGTTACTAAATGTGCTAACTTCCTCGGTGCTTCTGCTTCTGGCGAACGGCTCTTTTAACTGAAGGGTATCAACCCAGGATTTGATTTTTATGTTTCAAAGCTCACCGGAGAAAGGCAAAGGGCTACCCTGGGATCCCAAACACCAGAGTAGTCACCACCCAGCTAATAAAGACTTTCTATTGGCTTAAACCCATGTCAGAGCAGTCTTCTCTGTTGAACCCCTCAAACAATCCTGAGACTCTAAGACCCCCTCCACAAAACAAAACAAAGCAAACCCAGAAAATTAAAAACAGTGAGGTTTCTAAGAGAGTAAAAGGTCTTTGCTAACAAGCTTGGGGACCTGAGTTTGATCCCCAGGACCCACATGGTGAAATCAAAGAATCCAGTCCCTCTAGTTGTCCTCTGACCTCCACACAGGCCATGTTGTTGTACTTATGTGTGTGTGTGCGCACACACACACACACACACATACACCACTCACACACATGCATTTAATGTAAATATATAATTAAGTGCAAGCTATTAAGGTAGATGCAACATTTTAAAGATAATTAATGAGACTAGAGTTGTATGTAGCTCACTGCTAAGGACTGGGTTTAGCATGCCTACGGCCCTGACTTTAACCTCCAGCACATCCATAGTGCAGGAAAAGCCAAGCCCAGTAGAGCAGCCTATAATCCTAGCTTTTGGGAGACAGACTCAGGAGGACCACAGGTTAAGGCCTGCTTGGGCTACAGAATGAGAATGAATGTGCTCAAAGCCCACCAGGGCAACTTGTTCTGAAACTCCATCTCAAAATAAAATGGGGGTGGGTGGGGGTGGGTTGAGAGCCCAGCGGGTGTATGAAGCCCTGTGTTCAATCCTCCATACTGAGAGAGAGAGAGAGAGAGAGAGAGAGAGAGAGAGAGAGAGAGAGAGAGAGAGAGAGAGAGAGCTTCTGGCTGCTCTCCTTTCCCTCTCCCCCTTCCCTCCCCCCACCCCCAGCCCCTGGTAAATTCTCCTATTTTTCTCTTCCTCTCTCCCCTTATCCCCTTGTGCCACAACCTTGAAGCTCTCTCACTCCCCCTTGCAGCTAGCTCAACTCTCTCACTGATAGCAAGGCTTGAGACGTAACTTTCTTCTCCAGTCTGGGGCCTTCCTCCTCCACTTCAGGTGCATGGAGGCTAGGTCACAAGTAACCTTTTCTCCCCCCCCCCC
>NC_034594.1:126502090-126503195 GCF_900095145.1 Mus pahari
CCCCCGGTTTGAGGATTCTCCCTCCTTTCACAGCCCTCTATTGTTGCCTACAGTTTGCTTGCTCTCTCCTAATGCTCTCCCACTTAAGGGCGGCATCTGTGCTTAATTCTGCTACAAGCTTCAGGCTGCCAAAGCTGAGAACAGAGAATGTAAAGTGAGCACAAAGATTGTGTGTGTGTGTGTGTGTCTGTGTGTCTGTGTGTCTGTGGTGTAAAATATAATTTTGAGCCGGGGATTTATCATGTAGTTATAGTTATCCTGGAACTCACTATGTAGACTCAAATTTGTAGAGATCCTCCTGTCTCTGCCTCCTCAGTGGTGGGATTGAAGGCATGTTGGCCTGAAAGGGAATTTCATGTCTTTCTATGAACCTGCAGTAATTTCTAAAAGAGCTGTAGCTCAATTAGTAGTGTGAGCCTAGCATCGTGGCACAGGCCTATAATCCCAGCCTCAGGAAACAGAAGATCAGAAGTTCTAGGTTATCCTCGGATAGTTAGGGTGCTAAAGGCCAGCCTGAACTTCATGAGACTGTGTCGCAAGAGAGTTGGTGCGGAGGTAAACGCCTGCCATCGGGATCTTTAGGGGGCTATTCAAGCAGGAATTCAAGGTCAACCTACGTGACACGAGATTCTGTCTCATAAATAAATGAGATGGCATATTAAGAGGCCTATGTAAGTACTTAGTACAAAATGGTTGTTCGGTAGATGTTTTATTAGAGTGATTGTGAAAGCCAACACTGATGAAATAGGCTCTGTGACCACAGTGTGACCACATTGTTGGCTAGCTAAAGTCACTTACCAGAACCCACACTATCTGCATACTGGAAGCTCTCAGTAACTTAGTTTAATGTGTAAATAAAGTAGGAAATGCTGTTTTATTGGATAAACTGTTTCCCCCCAAATTAGAATATATTGTCTTTCTTCCTCCTCCTCCTATTCTTCTTTCTCTTTTTTTGGGGGGTGGGGGTGGGGGTTCTTGGTTTTTTGGTTTTTTTTTTTTTGGTTTTTTTGAGACAGGGTTTCTCTGTATAGTCCTGGCTGTCCTGGAACTCACTCTGTAGACCAGGCTGACCTCGAACTCAGAAATCCGCCTGCCTCTGCCTCCC
>NC_034594.1:126503206-126507098 GCF_900095145.1 Mus pahari
GCTGTCCTGGAACTCACTCTGTAGACCAGGCTGACCTCGAACTCAGAAATCCGCCTGCCTCTGCCTCCCGAGTGCTGGGATTAAAGGCATGCGCCACCACGCCCGGCTTGTTTTTGTTTTTTAAGGCAGGATGGTTTTTGTTTTAACAGGCCTCTCTGTTGACCAGACTTCCTCTCTAGACCAGGCTAGCATCAAACCCTCAAAGATCCACCCGCCTCTGCCTCCCGAATGCTGGAGTTAAAGGTGTGTGCCACTACGCTGGTCAAAATACATTGTCTCTTAAATATTATTAAGCTCAGAGACTATGAGAGCATAAGAACTTTATTGGAGTCTTAGGTGAATGAAAAAAGGAAAGAAGAAGGAAAGACATGACTTCTCCTAGGGATGGTGGAGAAGAAGGTTCATTGTGGATTAAAAGGCAAACACAGCCAGAGGCGGGGATGGCTAGAAGAGTCTGGTCACGTGAGGAGAGAGGGGAGGGGAGGGGAATAGAGGAAAAGGGCAGGTAACCAACCTGCTGGATTGTACAGAAAGGGCAGCTGGGGGAAGGACAGCTCAGCCCCTGAGCTGGAGAAGTTTAGGGTAGGGGGTAGGGTATGCCAACCATACCCTGTAAGAGGCAGAAACTGAGGAACACTGGGTGGACCTGGCAGCCACGTCCATTTTGATGTGTTAAATAGGCACCTCAGTTAGCCTTTTGCCCCCAGGTTTGAGACCTAACTTTAGGAATTGCAACTAGGAAAATACAGCATGCACTTACAAAATTATTATTATTATTATTATTATTATTATTATTATTATTATTAAGCATTGGCCTCTTGTTGAAGCACACAGGATGGCTCTTGCCTTGGTTTTGTAGTTGCCCCTTACTTTGGGTCATCTCATAACTCATTCCTCTTCAAGGCTGAAGGCACAGAAAGAAGAGTAACCAGGGCTTAGCTATTTACATGGCCTGTTTGAGATATCCCTCTGCCCAAACGCCAATAACTTTTGTAAAGCTGAAATGATCCTGAATTACAGGAAAAGCAGAGTCTCTAGGAACAATCCAGCCCCAGGATGAGGGCAGTTACCTCCGAGGACAGGGCTGGTCTGACAAAGCAGTTATCATCTCCCAAGAACCAACTTGTCCTCCCAAGAAACAAGGACCTCGCACAACCAGTGAGACAATAACCAACCAGCCACTCCCTCACCAGGATTGTGCATCCCTTTGCTCAGTCCCTCCCCAAACTTAAATATAGAGCTAATGTCAGTTCCTTATACATGAACATTGGGGGTCACTGGACCCCCCCTTGATCTGCTATTCTTCCCAATAGTTAATCATCCTTTCTTTTTACCACCTCTCATGTTTTTAGTTGGTATCTTGGGATGCATGGCAAAGCTTGCTGGAGCTACTGGAGCTGCGGGGTTTTGCCTAAAGTTCTGATTACCATAGGGAACACTTTAAGTAGTGGTGGGCAGTGGTGGTGCACGCCTTTAATCCCAGCACTTGGGAGGCAGAGGCAGGTGGATTTCTGAGTTCTAGGACAGCCTGGTCTACAAAATGAGTTCCAGGATAGTCAGAGCTACAGGGTTTCAAGAAACCTGTCTCGAAAAAACAAAAAAGAAAAAAAAAAAAAGTGGTGGTGGGCTGGTTTTCTCCACTGTGAAAGCAAAAAGGACAGCTTTCACTTTATTTTTTTTTTGTTTTTTGTTTTTTTTTTTTTTTTTTTCGAGACAGGGTTTCTCTGTATAGCCCTAGCTGTCCTGGAACTCACTTTGTAGACCAGGCTGGCCTCGAACTCAGAAATCCGCCTGCCTCTGCCTCCCGAGTGCTGGGATTAAAGGCGTGCGCCACCACGCCCGGCTCAGCTTTCACTTTAAAGGGGATAAGTTTGTTATGGAGCCAAATGGAAGTGACCATGATCCAGGAACACGCATTCCAGATCCCCCAAGCACTGTGTCTCAACATAAAAGTCTCATGAAGGCCGGGCACTGGTGGTGCACACCTTTAATCCCAGCACTCGGGAGACAGAGGCAGGCAAATTTCTGAGTTCGAGGCCAACCTGGTCTACAGAGTGAGTTCCAGGACAGCCAGGGCTACACAGAGAAACCCTGCCTCGAAAAAGAAACAAACAAAACAAAACAAAACAAAAAAGTCTCATGAAGCTCTTATAATAATAGAGGAAAGGAAATCATAAATGGAGACAGGTTTTTAAATAACTTGGTGGGTTACAGTAAAGCAAAGCAATATCTGTTCAAGGCCTCAGATGCGGTCTGATCATCCTTAGCCTTTGGGTTGGTGGGAGCCCTGGCCTATTTATACATTTCAAAGAGGAATCTTCCTGATAGTCATAAAGTCAAACAGAGAGAAGTAAGAAATAGCTATAGAGGGGTTTCTGCTAGCTCAAAATAATTTGCTCCGGCTCTCCCCAATTTTTGAGGTTCTAAGTTGGCTATCAGTTCTGGAGACTGTTTAATATAGGTGCAGCTTTTCCCTGGGACTTCCATTCCCAACACCCACAGAGCTTGCAGGTAAAGCCATGCTCATAGTACAGCAGCCGTGCCACACCACACAACATACAATGTGGCTCTCTGCTACTTCAGGCCTCTGCACTCAAATTTTAGGAATAACACTAAGAATGAGGTTACAGTGGGCGGTTGGCTTTTAAATCTGTTGGTGTGCAGCACACTCTGGTATCATTCACTTAAACTTGTCTCGGCCTGGAAGGATGGTGCTGGGATTAAAGGCGTGCGCCACCACGCCGGGCACTAAAATAAATCTTACACTGTAGGCATCCAGCGGCCATAGACAAACTGGGTTTACCTGAAAGGGGGGGGGGGCACTGGAAATGAAAAAGAGATGGGGGGGAGCGAGAGAAGAATGAAGGTTCTGATCAAGGCTCCAAGTTTAATATTCAGCACTGTGTTTATATAGGGAGAGCCCACAGAACCCAGCCTTTGATTCAACTGGATTATGTAGCAAAGCAAGGTCAGCAGGCAGTCTATTCTTCTAAGTTCCTGTGGGAACCAAGGCAGATGACTTCTCCAAGGTTGATAAGGTCCTTTGTGGCAAACACTCAAGGTTCAGCCTGCTCTAGGCTGGGAAGGCTACATTTAATCTCATCACAGGAGAGGCAGAGAAACTCTGAGTTCAAGGCCAGCTTGGTCTATAGAGTAAGATTTTATTTCAAAAGATAAATAATAAATAGATCTACTTTCTAGTTAGGGATGTAGCTCCTTTTTGTCTAGTGTTATGAACCCCTTAGTTGCATCCCCAGTATCACATAAGCCAGTGAACAAAACCAAAAACAACAAACAGACAAAAAAACTCTTAAAATTCATATCCTGGCTCTGACACAAATCATGTGATCTTGGTTGAGATACTTAAACACCCTTTACCACAATTGTTTCTTTCTTTTCTTACTCTCTTTCTTTTTTTTTCTTCCTTTTTTCTTTCTTTCTTTCTTTCTTTCTTTTTTTTAAAAGATTATTTATTATATTGAGTACACTGTAGCTGTCTTCAGACACCCCAGAAGAGGGCGTCAGATCTCATTATGGATGGTTGTGAGCCACCATGTGATTGCTAGGATTTGAACTCAGGACCTCCAGAAGAGCAGTCAGGGCTCTTAAGTGCTGAGCCGTCTCTCCAGCCCCTTCTTTCTTTTCTCTTTCAGGGCCTCACTGTGTAACCATGGCTAACCTGGAACTCAATATATAGACCAGGTTGGTCTAGAACTCAGAGATCCACCTGCCTCTGAGGGGCTGGAATTAAAGGCATGTGCCACCACACCATGCGCCACAGTTACTTTTTTTTTGTTTGTTTGTTTTTCGAGACAGGGTTTCTCTGTATAGCCCTGGCTGTCCTGGAACTCACTCTGTAGACCAGGCTGGCCTTGAACTCAGAAATCCGCTT
>NC_034594.1:126507788-126508773 GCF_900095145.1 Mus pahari
CTTCTGTATAAGCTGGAATCCTGAAGAAGTAGGTCCCAACAGATGTGCTGCCAAGTAAGTATAATCGAAGAAGAGGAAGGCTTCCTTTTTCCATTGTCCTTACGTAGGCCTCCTGCAAAAGGTATGGCCCAGATTAAAGGTGTGCCTCAAGATCTGGATTGAAGGCATGTCTTCCAGCCTCAAGAGCTGGGTCACAGGTGTGCCCTCCATTCTGGATTGTAGTTTATTCCTGATATAGTCAAGTTGACAATGGCGACTAGCCATCACAAGTGGCTTTTCTTTTTTGTAGACTACAGTGCAGTAGAAAACTGTTGTTGTGCTGGTGATCCTGATCACAGTGCTCAGAAACAGAGACAGTCGATCAGGGCCAAGCCTGGTTAGAGAAGAACTTGTCTCAAAAGCAAAAATGCAAACAAAACAAAACAAAACCAAAAATAAACCAACCAACCAACCAACCAAACAAACAAAACCAAAAAGAACCAATAAACAGAACTACCCCAGCAGGTAGGAGCAGAGAATTATTCTGAGTTTCAGGTGAGCCCAAGCTACTGAGTGAGACACTATCTCAAAACAAGCAAACAAACAAAAACAGCAAAAAGAAGCTAGGCTTAGTGGTAGACATCTGTAATCATAGAACTTGGGAGCTGCAGTCCAATCTGATACCTTGTCTACAAACTAAAATCAAAATCAAACCCCAGAAATCAGAAGCATACTAGTAAATAATTATCTGATTTGTAATGTAAACATATGTTTCCCTCCATAATACCATTTCTGAAAACTTTTCTTCTTTCCCTTTTATTGATTGATTGATTGATGATTGGTTTTTCCAGACAGGGTTTCTCTGTGTAGCCCTGGCTGTCCTGGAACTCACTCTTTTTTTTTTTAATGATTTATTTATTATTATATCTAAATACACTCTAGCTGTCTTCAGATGCACCAGAAGAGGGCGTCAGATCTCATTACGGATGGTTGAGGGCCACCATAT
>NC_034594.1:126510833-126516734 GCF_900095145.1 Mus pahari
AAAAAAAAAAAATCTGAAATCAAGCTCATTGGGAAAGTTGGCAGTATGAAGCAATCTCAGAGACTCATAGTACTTGGGACTTCTTGTGGGATTAAAGAATTAAGGACATGGGAAAGTGCTGTGAGCAGATCCTGGAACCAGGAGTGGAGAGTAGTGTGTGCACTGTCCTAGAAAAGCTGGAAATTTGAGAGAAATTTCCTCTTTATTTCTATCTAAAAAGCACAGGATTTCCCTGTTCTTGGGGAACTTTCTAGAATGACTGTTGTGTTTTATAAAACAGAGGTGGTATAATGAAGTGGGAGGGCACACCTCAGCAGGCCAGGCCAATGTGTCCCCTGAACAGTCAAACCATGCAACAGACCTAATATTAAATGGTTTACTGGTAGGAAGGAAAGGGGACCTGGAAAAGCAGGTAGAGGCAAAGAAAGGAGGGGGGCAGAAGGAGAGAGGAGAGGAGAGAGAGAGAGAATAAGAGGCCAGCAGGGAACATAGAGGGGAGAGGGAGAAAGGTTAAAAACTGGCCTTCTTGTTTTGGTTTGGTTTTGGTTTTGGTTTTTTGGTTTTTCAAGACAGGGTTTCTCTATATAGCCCTGGCTATCCTTGAACTTTTGTTTTATTTTTAAGATTTATTTATTTATTATATGTAAGTACACTGTAGCTGTCCCAGAAGAGGGAGTCAGATCTCGTTAAGGATGGTTGTGAGCCATCATGTTTTTGCTGGGATTTGAACTCTGCACCTTTGGAAGAGCAGTCGGGTGCTCTTACCCGCTGAGCCATCTCACCAGCCCTTAAGATTTATTTATGCATACAACATCCTGCCTGCATGTATGCCTGTACTTTGTGCCGGGCAGTAGTGGCACACGCCTTTAATCCCAGCACTTGGGAGACAGAGGCAGGCAGATTTCTGAGTTCGAGGCTAGCCTGGTCTACAGAGTGAGTTCCAGGACTGCTAAGGCTATACAGAAAACCCCTCTCTCGAAAAACCAAAAATAAATAAATAAATAAATAAATAAATGTTTGAACTGGAGTGAACAGGGACTGAGGGAGCAGAGTTGATTGGAGAGAGCAGAGGGTCTAAAATTTCAATTCCCAACAACCACATGAAGGCTCACAACCATCTGTACAGCTACAGTGCACTCACATACATAAAATAAATAAATAAATCTTAAAAAAAAAAAAAGGAGCTGCCATGGTTATGGTGTCTCTTCACAGCATTAGAAAAATCCCTGAGGCAGAAGTATTTGAAGTGGCCTTACTGGAAGAAGAATGTCACTAGGGGTGATTTTGAAGTTTCAGAAGCCCAAGCCATTCCCAGTTCTCTTGCTGTCCCACGTTTCTTTAAGTTCTCGGTTCCCGTGACACACTCGCTTGCCCGCCTGCTGCCTTGTTCTGCTCCCTGCCCCGACAATCGTGGATTCGAACCCTCTGGACCCATGAACCCCAAATTAAAATCTTACTTTGATACATTGCCTTGGCAACCGTGTCTTATCACAACCATGTAAAAGTAACTAAGACAGGAAGGTGAAATGACCCATGGTTTAAAGTGCTTGCCACGAAGCCTGACAACCCAAGTTGGATTTCCAGAACCTGTACGACGGGAGAGAACCAACGACTCCAAGCTGTTCTCCAATTCCCGCACACGCCAAACAAACAAACAAACAAACAAAGTTATGGAATTTAAAAATTAAAACAAAAAGTAAGGCAAGATATCCTGTTGAAGAGTCCTATTTTTGGCAGTGTAAGTTTTTTGTTTTGTTTTTTAGTTAAGTCCTAATTGGGACTTTGGTCCCAAAGATAGTGACTTCTTTACTTCTTTGCTGAAGCAGAGAAGTTCATTTTGTTAAAGACCAGGATTCAGAGGGGGCTGGTGAGATGGCTCAGTGTGTAAGAGCACCCGACTGCTCTTCCGAAGGTCCGGAGTTCAAATCCCAGCAACCACATGGTGGCTCATAACCATCCGTAACAAGATNTGACGCCCTCTTCTGGAGTGTCTGAAGACAGCTACAGTGTACTTACATATAATAAATAAATAAATCTTAAAAAAAAAAAAAAAAAAAAAAAAAAAAACTAAAAAAAAAAAAAAAAAAAAAGATTCCATCTTGAGAAGGAACTAGGACTGAGCAACCCTAGGGGCCTGATCAAGGGATGCTCACAGAACTAGAGCCTTTGGTCAAGCTGCCAGGCTTGCAGAGGAAGATAGCTGCAGGAGGCAGATGCAAAGACCAGATGTGGACAGATGAAGCTCAGGGGACAGCTTGGCTCTGGTAGTAAAGGCTACCTACAGTGGTCCACTCTTTGTGGACAGCAGCTGAGTAGGTGACTCAGAGCAACTTTGCAGCAAGAGCCTGAGGACAGCCAGCTGAGACTCCAATCCTTGACAGGGCAAAGATCATGGATGTTGAAATAAGAATTCTTGAATGTCCGACTTCCCTAACCACCCCCCCTCCAGCAGGGTTAATGCTGAGCTGGGTTTGCAAGCAGAGGCTATTCTTTCCGTACAGATCTGTGCTTAGTTCCCAGAAGATGCCCCTGCCCCCGCCCCCACCCCGGTTAGACATTAGCCATCCCAGGATGTATAAACTGGGGAGTCTCTAGAGTGTGAGGAAAACCTGCTCAGCCCACAGACTACAAGGCTTAGTGTGGCCAGAAGGGGCTCCTGGTGTGCAAAGAGGGAAGTTCTTAAAAGGAAGACATCTGACTTGGCACCAGGCTCAAAGATAGAGTCCAGGAGACTCCACTGTTAAAGAATCCCTCTCAATCTGGCAGAGTCCTATTTTAGAGGATCTAGAAAGACACTATTCCAATATTGTCTTAATTACTTTTCTTTGCTGTGACAAAATACCATGACCCAAGCAAGTTCTACATGAAAAATGTTTACTTGGGCTTATGGTTTTAGAGTTAAGAGTCCCTGATGGCCGGGTAAAAGTGTGGCAGCAGCAACAGCTGAGAGTTCACAGCCTGACCCACAAGCAGGTTTCAGGAGCTCAAGCCAGGCCTGGTGACTCACTGTCTCTTCCTGTTGCCTGTAGATCCAGATGTAGAAATCTCAGCTCTTTCTCCAGTCCCATCCATGTCTACCTGGATGCCACCATGATTCCTGCCATGACAATAATGGACTAAATCTCTGAACTGTAAGCCAATGCCAACTAAATGCTTTTCTTTGTAAGAGTTGCTGTGGTCACGGTGTCTCTTCACTGCAATAAAACCCTAAGACAGTTCTCAAATTATAATATTTGTTGTTGTTTTTGATTTTTCTAGACAGGGTTTCTCTGTATAGCCCTGGCTGTCCTGAAACTCACTTTGTAGACCAGGCTGGTCTCGAACTCAGAAATCAGCCCGTCTCTGCCTCCCGAGTGCTGGGATTAAAGGTGTGAGCCACCACCGCCCGTCTAAATTATAAAACTTTGAAACAAGATTAAGAGTATAAGTGGTCCCAAAAGGCAGGTGAAATTTATTCAGCAATAATATAACTAATACAGCAATTAATATAGTAACATGAATTACATTAATTAATGTAATTAATTAACAATTGTAATTACTATTACAATTTCCACTTGGTTCCATTGCATCTGTATAAGTAGAGATTTCTCTATAATAATTTTACAAAATGAATGACTTAGGGCTTGTGACTTCTTTATAACAAAAAAGTTTAGGTTCATAATTGATATTTCTTAATTGGTGTAGGATTTTACTTGTTAAAAGAAAGATTAGTTCAAATTCACCTAAAAAGTCCCTGAGAAAAGAATTGTACTATTGAAGATGGACTAAGTCTAAGCTTACACACCCAGACTCATCAGGCACTAGCTACAGGCTTCCAAGTTCCCATCCTTTACACTAGGGGAAGAAAGGAAATCCAGGCTCTTCAGCTTGGCCTCAGCGTTAGCAGTAAACTCCTGGGTGGCTTTCTGCAGAGGAAGCCGTGGCGGGCCCATTGGAATCCCAGAGACCAGTGTCATGATGGCTTTGGTCTGCGACACTCCAAAACCTAGATGGGAAAAACAAAGGGTGAGACATATCTGGCACTTCCCTCTTCCCCACAAACATCCCAAAGAAGAGGTTACATGCAAGGATCTGCTACAAGACCTGGTAAACCTAAAGGGTGAGAACACTTGTAGTTAGGTTGCCTGAGCTGGGCATGGCATCCACACCTGCAATCCCAGCACTTGGGAGGCAGAGATAGGGGAACCAGAGCTTAAGGTAGGTCTTGGCTACAGGAGACCCTGTCCCACACATACAGAGTAGTATAGGGATCCCTCCTTTCAAGGCTTTTAAGAGATGGCCCAGCATTTAGAAGCATCCCCTATTCTTTCAGAAGACTCCAGTTTGGTTCCCAGCACCAATGTTGCCAATGTAGAGTGGCTTGAAACCCCTTGTAATCCCAACTTCCGGGAATTCAATACCCTCTTCCGGCCTCTGTGGTTACTGTACTTATATACAAATACCCACACTTCTACCGCCCCCAACCCGCCCCAACACACAGCTAAAAATGAGATAACATCCATGGTAGAGTGCTTATTTAGTATATAAGAGTCCCTGAGTTCAAGTTTACCATAAACAAACAAACAAACAAACTAGCAAAATAAAACAACGCAAAGAGCCAAGGCTGGAGCCTACAGTATAGCTTAGCAGGTAAAGGCAGAGCTGCCAAGGTACCCAAGTTCAATCCCCAGGACCCACACGGTGGAAGGAGAGAACAGATTCCCTCAAACTGGCCTCTGACATCCACATGTAGGCTATGGTACACCTGTAAGTTCACATACAAACTCAATTAAATAAATAAAATGAAACAAACAGATAAACAAACCCCAAAGTCAACCTTCAAAGCAAGGAGCCATGCGGAGAGGAACACACCAATACCCCAGCACCAAGGTGGGGCATGAGCATCAGGAGCTAAGGAAAAAAAAAAAAAGAACCCAAAAAAAAACAAAAAAAACCCAATTACATCATTTCCCTCGTGATGTTAATTTTTTTTTTTTTTTTTTTTTTTTGGTTTTTCGAGATGGGGTTTCTCTGTATAGCCCTGGCTGTCCTGAAACTCACTTTGTAGACCAGGCTGGCCTTGAACTCAGAAATCCGCCTGCCTCTGCCTCCTGAGTCCTGGGATTAAAGGCGTGTGCCACCATGCCCGGCTTTGATGTTAATTTTTACTTATTTTATCTTTTTAAAGATTTATTTATTTATTCATTTTATGTAAGTAGCTATCTTCAGACACTCCAGAAAAGGGCATCAGATCTCATTACGGATGGTTGCGAGCTATTATATGGTTGCTGGGATTTGAACTCATGACCTTTGGAAGAGCAGTTGGTGCTCTTACCCGCTGAGCCATCTCACCAGCCCCTTCTTTTATTTTATTTCTTTAAATTTTATTTATGTGTGTGTATGGCACATGTGTAAGGGTCGGTCACTCATAGACCAATAGAGAGTGTTGGATCCATTGGAGCAATTGCAGGTAGCTCTACGAGGGTGCTAGAATTTGAACTTTGGTCCTTTGATAGAGTGTAAAACATTTTTTTTTTATACACTGTAGGTGTCTTCAGACACACCAGAAGAGGGGGTCAGATCTCATTACGGATGGTTGTGAGCCACCATGTTGTTGCTGGGATTTGAACTCAGGACTTTAGGAAGAGCATTCAGTGCTCTTAACTGCTGAGCCATCTCTCCAGCCCATGTAAAACATTCTTTTTTTTTTTTTTAAACTGTCTTTTTTTTTAAAAAAGATTTATTTATTTTATTTATTTATTATATGTAAGTACACTGTAGCTGTCTTTAGACACACCAGAAGAGGACATTAGATCTCATCACGGATGGTTGTGAGCCACCTTGTGGTTGCTGGGATTTGAACTCAGGACCTTGGGAAGAACAGTCAGTGCTGTTAACCGCCGAGCCATCTCTCCAGCCCAC
>NC_034594.1:126516789-126518709 GCF_900095145.1 Mus pahari
AGACAGGGTTTCTCTGTATAGCCCTGGCTGTCCTGGAACTCACTCTGTAGACCAGGCTGGCCTCGAACTCAGAAATCTGCCTGCCTCTGCCTCCCCAGTGCTGGGATTAAAGGCGTGCGCCACCACGCCCGGCTCATGTAAAACATTCTTAACCAGTGAGCCATCATGTCAGCCTTTTTCTCTCCCCCATCACCTATTTTTCAAAATTTATATTTTATTCTATGTGTATGGGTGTTTTGTCTTCATATATATTTGTGAACCACGTGAGTGCCTGGTGCCCACAGAGTCCAGAAGTGTGTCAGATCCCCTGGAACTGGAGTTATGACGGTTGTAAGCCACCTTGTGGGTGCTGAAAATCGAAGGTGGGCACTTTGAAAGAGCAGCCAGTGTTCTTAACTCCTGAGTCCTCTCTCCATCTCCTAAAGCCCTCTTAGAGATCAGGCTTTAGAATATATCCCTGGCTGTCCTGAACCATGTAAGTCAGCTGGGCTGAACTTGTGGAAATCCCCTTGTCCTCCTTCTATGGGGCTGCTATTATAGTCATTTTATTTATAGTTCACCTTATTATTTATTTGGACAGGCTGTATAGTCCAGCCTGGCCTTAAACTCCTTAAGTAGTCAAGAGTGACCTTGAACGTCTGGTTTTCCCACCTCCATTATCCCTTGCTGGGATTATAGACAAATACTACCACACCTCACTTTGCAGTTAATTTTCTACCTTAATGTACTTTAGGAACATAATTATTATATCAAAATCATAATCTTGTGAAAAGTATGGTTTAGAACAAAGGAACAATAGTGCTAATGAACAGAACCAGTGGCTCCCCACCATGACAACGTTACTAAACACAGAAAGCAAATGGAAATACTGTGCTGGAGGGATCGGGAAAGCTGGCTGAAATCCAGGAAGGAGGCCAAGTAGACAATAGGTGCTTGGGCAGAGCAGAGAGTTGCTACAAAGAAGCAGCGAGGCTCTGAAAGGGAGGTGGGAAGTCTGCCAAGAACACACTGAGAACTTCTGAACTTGACCCATGCCTGGTGATCCCAAGGGCCCATCTGCAGCAGCAGAATCAATGGCAGTAGCTGTCATTGGCCACACTTTGCAGAGGTTCCTCTCCTCAGACTCACTGTGTTTTCCCCTAATTTTCCTTTGTCATCGAAATCTCCAACTGGTGTTAATAAACTCATTTTCAATTTCAAATACTCTTGGAGGAACTGTCAGTCATTCATAATTTAATAAGATCTGCACTCAGATTGCCTGCCTCCAAGTACTTAGAATGAAATCAGTCATAGTTTGGCAGCAGAATTTTTAATGAGCAGAGGCAAATGCTCTGTGTGTGTGTGTGTGTGTGTGTGTGTGTGTGTGTGTGTGCTCTCGCACCCATGCTGGAGAGCAACATGCTGGTTGGTGGGGAGAGACATTTGTAGGAGACTGACTGCCAAAGTTAACTTCAGCATGTTATTTAGTTGGTGCTCAAGGTCAGAGTCATGACTCTGCTCACAGCTGAGCACAGTAGGTGTGCCAGGAGTAATGGGAAGCCATTTTTTACACCTGGTCAGCTTTGGGGACTCAAGAGTTGGCCTGGCCTAGTTGCCTTGAGAGAGGCACGATGGGTTTTTCAGGTTAGAGTCTGTGGTGCCTGGGGGCCTGTGTGCCTTTCAGTTCTTTAGAAATGGAGGCAGCGATCATTCAGGCTGCATCTGTATCTCTGTGTTCACTAGAAGTCAGTGAAGCATATAGAAACTTGACAGAACACATAGTCTTAGACATAGAATCCTGCTTGGAAAACTCATTGTACCCTGACAATTATAATTGTATTCTTGGGAACTGCCATTGTATCTTCCTTCCTTCCTTCTTTCCTTTCTCTCTTCCTCCCTCCCTCCCTCCCTCCCTCCTCCTCCTCCTCCTCCTCCTCCTCC
>NC_034594.1:126518856-126531067 GCF_900095145.1 Mus pahari
CTCTCTCTCTCTCTCTCTCTGAAACAGGGTTTTTCTCTGTAGTCCTGGCTGTGGTCCCAAACTCAAGAGATTCACTTGCCCCTCCCTCTCAGGTGTTCTCAAACAAGAAAACAAACAGACAGACAGACAAAACAATAACAACAAAAAAGACCAATTGCTTACAAAAAAACAAAAACAAAAACTCCCCAAAACAAAACAAAACCCAAAACTTGTCACAGCCTCGGTCTTGCTGCGTGACTCCTGTGGCCTCCCCGGCCCCCCTCCATGGATGACATCCCCAGAGACCATAGCCTGGTAACCCTGGCTCAGTGAGCAAGCACTGGCTGGCGCTTTCAGTCAGCAGAGAGGCAGAGAGCAGCAAGGACACTCACCTAGCTTGGTCACATAGTTGATAAATCTCTGGATACGAAACTAGAATGGAAGAAAGAAATCTGTGGTCAGCACCATCACACCGTGAAAACCATGTCTGCATTCAGAAGTCAAACCACGGAAACTCTGTAAAGTCCATCTGCCTTAGCTTTCTGTAGACCTCCAGAGTGGAGGAAAGAAACTGATGAGATGGTTAAATCTGCTCAGGCTAGGTCAGGAGAAAATGGAGGTCCCCCGAGTTTTCCTCTCCTCTCCATATGTGCAAGTGCACATACATTTGACAGGTAAATAGGTAAATGTCAAAAATGTAAAACCATTGAGTTGTGTTTATAGGCAAGGCATCCTGACTTTTTTTTTTTAAGATGTATTCATTTTATTTATATTAGTACACTGTCACTGTCTTTAGACACGTAAGAGGGCTTCAGAGCCTATTAGAGATGGTTGTGAGCCACCATGTGGCTGAACCCAGGACCTCTGAAAGAGGTCTTAATTGCTGAGCTATTTTTTTCTCCAGCCCCCATACTTTCCTTCTTTATCTAGAGTTTTACCTTTAACAGATGCTTCTCTGAAAACACCCTGCTGTGATCTCATTTAAATTTCTTTGTAACCCAGCGAAGATAGTGACTTCAATACACACCAACATCCCATCTTTACAGTCTTTACCATACTGTGTAAGCCTCTCTTGGGAGGGCCCCACACATACACTTAGGCATATGCTCTCTGTTCCTAAGCCCCTCTTTTTCTATGAACCTCCACACTTAAATCCACAGTAAACTCGTTTCCTAAGCCGGGTGTGAGACATTAAGGGCTGGGCAGTGGTGGCGCACGCCTTTAATCCCAGCACTTGGGAGGCAGAGTCAGGCAGATTTCTGAGTTCCGAGGCCAGCCTGGTCTACAAAGTGAGTTCCAGAACAGCCAGGGCTACACAGAGAAACCCTGTTTCGAAAAACCAAAACAACAACAACAAAAACAACAACAACAAAACAACAACAACAACAACAACAACAAACCTTGTTTCCTAACAAGCGCTAACATTACTTCACATTGGCTTCTCATGAAATTCTTTTCTGTGGCAAAGTCAAGAATGTTTTTAGGGTTGGGGGTGGAGCTTAGTTGGTAGGGATGCTCTCCTAGCATGCAAGAAGCTCTGGGTTCCACTGGAGCACTACTATTAGACCAGGTATAGTGAGCCTGGCTTAGTGGGGTCTGCCTGTAATCCCAGAGGTAGCAGAATTCATAAGCTCTAGGCTATCCTGAGTTAAGTAACAAGACTCTATCTTAAAAAGCCAAAATCAAAACAAAACCTTCGGAAGAAAGGTTCCTAGACCAAAACAAACGAACTAGCAACTCCTCCAAACTTTCTGTGATGGTAAACATTCCTGTAATTCTATTTTATTTATTGCTTCTAAAAACTGCATACTCTGTAGCTATTAAGATTGGCTCTAGCCAGGCGTTTAATCCCAGCACTTGTGAGTCAGAGGCAGGTGGATTTCTGAGTTCAAGGCCAGCCTGGTCTACAGAGTGAGTTCCAGGACAGCCAGGGCTATACAGAGAAACCCTATCTCGAGAAACCAAAAAAAAAAAAGAAAAGATTGGCTCTATGCTTCCATGATACCTTTGCTGGCCTCCAGGTAGCTAACACAACAGCCACTATTGCTTTTTTATCTCTGAAATAAATCTTTCTATTATAAGAGTCTCAGGAGGGTGTGGCGACATAAACACTGGGTGAGGGAAGGGAGTGCTGGAGCTAAGGAAGGAGAAAGGCTTTCAGTTAGCCAGTAGGTAGCAAGATTCTAACTCAAAACAAAATCAGGGCTCGAGAGGTGGCTCATCGGGTAGAAAAAGTGCTGTGCACACCTGATCACCTGAGTTAGGACCTTGGAACCCACGTGAAAAAACATGGGGACTTACTCCATAAAGGTGTTCTCTAACACATGTACACACACACACACACACACACACACACACACACACAAACTCCTCAAAGCCCGCCTTCTTTTGCACCATCTGTTCACTTCCCCTCTGGTGGGTGTTTCCCACTCTGAGCACGCTTCTGGTGCACACCAGTGACCTCTCTTGACTCTGGGTTATCCTTCCCTTCCTCATTTTAGGTTCTCAGCATCACACTTTGAAGTTTTTTGGTGATTCAAGTGGAACTTCCTTAAGGGTGGGCACATACATCTGTCATTTGCATCTGTTAGGTCTCAAGCTCTCAGTATGTCTAGAAATGAGTTTGAACTGGACTATAGAAGAATTTCTGGAGGTTAGATACAAGCCAGCACTTTTTTCTTTTTTTCTTTTTGATTTATTATGTATCCAGCATTCTGCCTGCATATATGCTTGTAGGCCAGAAGAGGGCACCAAATCCCATTACAGATGGTTGTGAGCCACCATATGGTTGCTGGGAATTGAACTCAGGACCTCTGGAAGAGCAGCTAGTGCTCTTAATCTCTGAGCCATCTCTCCAGCCAGTGAAATGGGTTTTCTAACCTGAAAAGAGTGCTTCCCCAGCAGCTATGCAGCCTTCTCATAGTCCCCATGGCTTGCCAATCCCATGATCCCTTGGTACTATCTATTCTCCTGTGCTTTTGGGGTTCTTTCTATGCTGTCTCTTGCTATTTCCACTACCCTCCCCGACTCTCCCACTTTCCTAGCCTCGGTCTGCTTGCTTTGTTCTTGTGAGAGCCAAAGTTATGTTTTAAGCTTTAATTATTGTGCCTACGAGATCCATGGAACAAAAATGCCCCTAACCTGGAAGCCCCTTGCTAAGGACAGACACTTCCTGAAATGATGGAGGCGATTGCTATGGAAGATAACAAGCCAGGTTTTCAATACCCTAAAAGGGTCTGGCGGACTCATCTGCAGGAATGGGCATGGTTACATATAGGCGAGAGGTATGTTGGTGAGAAATATCTCAGGATGTATGTTTGCCCCTGATTGAACCTGATGGGGAGATGGCATTATGGGATTGCCTCCTTAAGCCTCTGCAAAATATGACTCACTGCTGTCTACTGGGAACCATGGAACAGACCTGGCCAGTTCAACAAGCTGGTCACTGCTGTCTACTGGGAACCATGTTCATCAAGCTGGTCACTGCTGTCTACTGGGAACCATGTTCATCAAGCTGGTCAGTATTTGATTAAAGTTTGCTCCAAATTTGGCTCAAAATTGTGGTAATGCTCTTATTCCTCATAGGTGGGATTAACACTCTTTACTCTAACCCTTCCGGACCCTCTGCACAGTTTCTCTCTCTAACCCACAATAAAGACCTTCCCCCTAATGGAGACAGCTGTCACGTCGGCAGTTTCTTTACTGTGCCCCTCACATACAGCAGCACTGGACAGCCTCAGGCAGGAGAACTGCCCTCAGTTCCTAGCTAGCCTGGGCCAGAGTATGAGACCATGTCGCCTCCCCCCAAAACAATAATAACAAAAAATAAGGGTGGATGGGACTGGAAAGATGGTTCAGTGGTTAAGGGCACTGGTTGCTCTTCCAGAGGACTGGGGTTCAATTCCCAAGATCCACATGGCAGCTCACAATTATCTGTAACTCTAGTTCTAGGAGACCCTACCCGTATCTGTGTGTGTGTGTGTGTGTGTGTGTGTGTTTATTTTATGCAGGCAAAACACTTAAGGATGTCCTGAAGTTACTCTCACAGAAATCTATGGCCATTATTTTACAATCACAGAATACTTTGAAGATAGAATAACAGTAAGATCCTTTGTAGGAGGAGGAGAAGACTGACTCTTTCCTATCTGGCATTGTATCCCCTTAGATATGGGCATAGGGAGGATGGGGTGGGGGCAGATTCCATTTAAACAAGAAAGATAACAGAAGAAAGATAGAGGGGAGGGGGGCCTTCAAGCCTGCTGAGAAGGGACAAAGGACCCCCCCCCCCGCCCCAAGAAAGATGGCAGTGAAGGTTTACCTGGTAGCTGAGCGCTGAAGCCAAGTCCTTCTGTTCAAAGGCCTCCAACATCTGGTTTGTCATTTTTCCCAGGTAGTTATAGGTACTGGAAAGACAACAACAACAAAATACTCCAAGCTAAACAACTCAGTGGGAAGGATCCAAGCTCTCTATACTCATTTGATGCTTAAAAGGGCAAATTAGGGGTTGCAGATGGGCTCAGTGATAAGGCTACTCTAGCATATGTAAGGGCCTAGGTTCAGTCCCCCCCCCCCACTACATAATCAAATTCTAAGCCAACCAGCCTGGGCAACATAGTAAGAACCTGAGGAAACAAGGGTCAGGAGTTTAAAGCCATCCCAAGCTACATAGTGAGCATGAGCCTAACTTGGGCTACGTGAGATCTTGTCTTGAAGGGAAAAATCCACACAAACAGGAAGGAAAAAAATACAGTGAGGCCCCCACTATTCCATTTGTAGGGTCAATCGATAAGGAAAACCAGTCTGTCTTCAGTTATGAGTTCTCTAGCAGCGCAAAGCAGGGCCAGCAAGGTGGCAGAGTGATGGGTTATTTCTCCATCTGTGAAATGGGCCAATTCAAGCCAAATCAGATTATATTAAAGGCAGGATTACTGGGAAACTGCTCTCGGGTGGGTGAGTTCACTGACACCAAGGACGAGGGAAGTTGCCATGAGGAAGGGGTGGGAGGTTAGGGGTGGGAGAGAGAAAGGGAGAAAGGATGCACGGAGAGAGGGAGGGAGAGAGAGAGAGCAAAAGGTCTGGATTAAATAGGGAGGAGCCTCTGGGGGAAGGGCAGCCCAGCCCCTAGGCTGGTAATTTCAGGATTGGGGACAGGGTATGCCAGGTAGGGACTGAGGAATACTGGGAAAACCTGGAGGCCAACACAGAGAATCCCAGAGGGGATGCAGTCTGAGAGTAAAAGATGGAGGTGTGCTTTAGGCAGGAAAGGCTGAGGCCAACAGCTGCCTAGGGCACACACACAGACTCAGAGGTAGACAACTGGGGCTCAAACGTCGCACTGGCTTAAGTACTAAAAGTCATATGCTGCAGTGCATGGTTAATCTCAGCATTCAGGAGGCTGGTGGAGAAGGACCTCTCTGAGCCTGAGGCCAGCCTGTGTCTAGCAGGTTCTAGACACTTGAGAGGCAGAGCTGGAAGTTCAGGGGTTCAAGGTCATCTTCAGCTGTGTAGTGAGTTTGAGGTCAGCCTGGGCTACGTCAATGGATCAAGTCAATAGTGTTTATCAAAGGCATGTATACCAAGACTCGGTGTGAAGAGTGGCTTAGCTACCCCTGAGGAAATACACTTTCAGCTGGTACAGTTCACTGTGCCTGCAACACGCCCTAGTGAAGTAAGCAAGTATAGTGGGCACACTGACTAAACTGCTTGTCCTGTGCTGAGTAGTCGTCACAGGGCCACAAGACTGTGGATCCCTGGCCACAGTGGACTGAATCTTGGTGGACCCTTGACGAAGTCAGATGGTGCAAACAGTACCCTGAAACAGGGAAGAGAAACAGACATGCTGAAGAGATAGGGGCGAGCGTCTTCAGGAGACCCTGGGGAGGAGTGGCTTGCTGTGATGGTGAGAGCGGTGTAGATTCTGGCTCTCATGGGTTCAAGGGTCTGGCTGCATTTGTCTCAGTTGAGTGTTACCTGGTTTGTCCTCATTTTATAATAACTTCCTTACTGTTTGTTTTAAAGGCAAGTTAGCTCGAATGGATTTCTGCCAATTTGTAACTAAGTTTTTAACAAACCAGCTTTGAAATACTGCCCATCATAAGCTGGAGTCCCCGGGCCTCTTTAGCCTACGTATTCACCTGCCTCACCTGATTATGGTGGAATGTAATTTCCAGGTTGGAGGAATGACAACTCTGTCCTGAACAAATGCAAATGACAGGCGATTTCTATCAGAAAGGACTATCGTGGAACAAAGCTTTTTTCTTTAAGATTAATTATTAATAATTAATAATTAATAATTAATAATAATAATTATTATTATTATTTTGTGTATGTGTGTGTGTGCCTCATGTGTACCATAAACCTGCCAAGGTGAGAAGAAAGTGCCAGAGCCTGCAAATATAGTGACTTGCCATGTGGGTGCTGGGAACTGAACCCAGGTCCTCTGCAGGAGCAGCAAGCAATTGCTTGTTGTTGTTGTCTTTTTGTTCTTGTTTGTTTTTGTTTTTGACAGAGTCTATCTATTAGCTAATTCAAAATCATGGCTATCCTCCTAGTTTGGTCCTTTGAATGCTGGTATTACAGGCATGGGCCACCACACATGACCATACTGGAGTGCTTTTGTTTGTTTTGCCATCGTTGTTTTGAGATAGGGTCCTGATGGTCAGACTGGATCCTAACTTTTTATGAGTTGAGGATGAGTTTGAAGTTCTAATCCTCCTTCCTCCACCTCTCAAGTGCTGGCGTCAATATTCCAAGCCCCTCCCCCTCCTAAAGCTGGAGGATTTCCTTAGCAGGAAAACCAGAGTGAGCAGAGGTGGGGAGAGAAGGCCACCCCTTTCCAGTTAGGGTCCATCTTTCCATGACTGACGCTAACAAATGACTTCCTACTCAGTGTCTCTTCAAGGAACGTGCCTGTCACTACAGGGGACTTCTATTAGAAAAGACGGATATGCAGGAAGCCCATCTGTCTCAGCGATGAGTGACTTTACATTTGTAACCATTAGGAAAGACTTACCTGCCTACTGCTCCAGTAGCTCCCATGACCAGAGCACTCAACAGTTGCTGATGAGAAAGAGACAAAGAGATTCAGGCTTTTGAGAAAGAGAAGAGCTGAATGGGTCGCTTGGAAGCTGGGATATACCCGAGGGGTAACTTACTTCGTCCACTCCAAAGAGCAAAGCAAACTGTCGCTGGTGATTCTGATCGACACACTGGCCGAAATCCAAGAGGTCCGTGTCAGTGAACTTCAGTCCTTGGAAGGTGGGGATCTTGTCCTGAATCCCGTCCAGCAGCTCCTCAGCGCGGACTTCGGAACAACACACACTTCATTAATCCACACAGCCACAGAAACTATCAAATACCACCTTGAGGTGGCCTTTTCACACATGACTGGATTCCCATTCCCATTCACTCTGACGGATGAGGCAAGGTGATTCCCAGGCCAGCCTAAGTTACAGAGCTACAGGGCAGGAACCCATGTTTTAAAAAGCCAAACACAGGGCTGGAGAGATGGCTCAGTGGTTAAGAGCACTGACTGTTCTTCCAAAGGTTCTGGTTTCAAATCCCAGCAACCACATGATGGCTCACAATCATCTGAAATGAGATCTGATGCCCTCTTCTGGTGTGTCTGAAGACAGCTACAGTGTACTTACATATAATAAACAAATAAATAAATAAATAAATCTTTAAAACAAAAAAAGCCAAACACAGATGGTGTATGCCTGTAATTCCACTATAATCCCAGCGGTAGTCAACAGGCAGAAGCAGACAGTTTCTGTGAGGTTGAGGTCATCCTGGTCTGGGCCATCCAGGATGGGATACATACTGAGACTATCTCAAACAAGCAAACAGACAGACAGACAGAGGCAGGCAGACCTGTAAGTTTGAGGCTAGCCTGGTCTACATTGTGAGTTTCAGTATAGCCAGTGCTATGATTCATTTTTTGAGATATAGTCAACTATAACCTAAGGTGGTCTTTGTACATAGCTGCCCAGAATAGCTTTGAACTTCTGGTCTTCCTGCTTCTACCGGAGTCTAGGTGTGCACTACCATGCTCTGTCTATGTGGTGCTTTGCACATCTGAGGCCAGCACTCTGTATTTTAAACTGATCTCCATCCCTAGGCCAGCTTGTGTTCCAATGAGGTGATACCAGCCAGGCTTCTGGATGGGGTTCATTACCGGAGAACTGACCTGGTGACTAGAGGGTGGGGTAGGAGCTAAAGGTTTAATTCATCATCAATGGCCAATGATACAATCAATTACAGCTATATAATAAAGTCTTTACCCTTAAAAGAGGATCCAGAGAGCTTCTGGGTTGGTGAACTTATGGAGGTCCCTCTGCATCTAGAAATGACATGGAGGCATCCCACATCCCTCCCTACATGCCGTGGAGGTCTTTAATAGGTAAGAGGATTTCTTTTGAGTCCCGTGAGCTGCCCAACCTGCATGATCTGCTGCTATCTCCAGGTAGAAGGGGACTCATAAGCTAAACACTTCACCTCCAATGGAGAACTAACGGCTGGCAGGGGAAAGTCCCTACATGCATTTCAGTTTGGTCACCAGAGGTGAAGTGCTTTCTGTTAGGTGGTAAGCATGAGCAAGTACCGAAGACCATTTCTTACTCAGAGGGTTAAGCTAGCCTTGGGCTAAGGATCTCTCAGGAGTAAAGGAACAGCAGAACATGCATGAGCTACACACAGACAGACACAAGGACACGGACAGACAGACAGACAGACACACACACACACACACACAAAGTACATATAGTTCAGAAGCAGAATATTTGTCCAGAATGCACACAACAAAAGAAAAAAAAAACTAGAGGAAAAGTCAGGGAGATAAGATACCTCCCCACAGGCTAGGCACCGGAACTACAGTAGGGAGAAGGTGCAAGCAATTCCCGTCTAGTGCGACTTACTGTCTCTTATCTTCTAACAGAAGATGCAGAGGGTTTGGGTTGTAGTTCAGTGGTAGGCCACTTGCCTAGTATGAGTGACATGTGGGAAGCGGGTGTGGCCGTGGCTGCGGCCTTGTGAGCCAAGATGGCACCCTGGTTCAAGCCAAGCCCCGTGATTCCCTGCTTGATTACCAAAAACCTGATTATGCGCACCTGAGTGATTACGCGCTGCCCGCCTGAGGTATGGCGTCATACAGCATGATATTGAGTCACTGTCCTATCAACACCCACCCTGTATGTGTGCATGGCTCTCGTATAGAGCGTGTTGAATGCTGATTGGATGATGAGCGATGAGAGACGAGTGCAGAGGGTGGAAGGGGATAAATTGGGCGATCCCAGAATAAAGTGGGAGAAGCTGAGCTGGGGTGAGCTGTAGAGAGTATAAAGCTGCAGCGGGAAGCTGCTCAAACCCTGCCTTGGCGTACGTGTCGTCTTTGCCTCACCTCTGTGGAACGGAGGTTGGGGGCACGCAGCAGTGATACCCTGGGTTCAAGCCCCATCATGGCAAAACTAACTGGTTAAATGAATATGGAGATGCAAAGTGGTTGCTATATATGCCGAGGGATTATGCTATAGCCTAGGCTGCATTGTAACTTACTGTGTAGCCCCCACCAGCAACAACTCATGGCAGTCTTTCTGTTTTAGCCTATCAAATTTTCTTATTCTTCTATGGGGCTGGAGAGACAGCTCAGCAGTGAAGAGCACTGACTGCTCTTCCAGGTCCTGAGTTCAAATCCCAGCAACCACATGGTGGCTCATAACCATCTGTAATGGGATCTGACACCCTCTTTTGGTGTACTCGTATGCATAAAATAAATTAAAAAATTCTTTTTTTTTTTTTGGTTTTTGGAGACCAGGCTGGCCTTGATCTCAGAAATCCGCCTGCCTCTGCCTCCCGAGTGCTGGGATTAAAGGTGTGACAGCACCCATGCCCGGCTTCTTTTTTTTTTTTTTTTTTTTTTTTTTATATAAAATCTTAGAAGAAGAAGAAGAAGAAGAAGAAGAAGAAGAAGAAGAAGAAGAAGAAGAAGAAGAAATAATAATCTCATGCAGCCTAGATTGACCTGATCCATCTGTCTCTACAGAAAATTACAGGCATGTGTGCCACAGCTGGTTTTATCAACTCTTCTTTTAAGACTAAGGGCCTCCTTATAAGGTGATGTGAATGACTGATGAAGGCTGAGGTAATGGGATGGCTTGCTTTGGAGCAATTTTAACTGCCTCATCAGTGGCCTGTCTAATCCAGTAGGGTGGGATGGAGTGGCATTTCTTGTGTATTTCTGTTTTTCTTTTTTTTGTTTTTGTTTTTTTTTGGAGACAGGGTTTCTCTGTGTAGCCCTGGCTGTCTTGGAACTAACTCTGTAGACCAGGCTGGCCTCAAACTCAGAAATCCACCTGCCTTTGCCTCCCAAGTGCTGGGATTAAAGGTGTGACAGCACCATCAGGCATAGTAGAATTTCTTGATGGAATGTTTAGGATAGGGAAGCTGGAGAAAATGTTAAAAAAACAAAACCAAAACCAATACTTGGGTTTTGGACGAATGGCTCAGGGGAGGAAGACCTGTCCTTCTTCTATTTCCTCTACTTACAGAGCTTCTCAGGGCCATCTCTAACATACATGCAAGCAAGTTACTTGCAGCTATGCACATAAAATAAATAGAATCGAGAAGAATTGAAACCATACTTACTCTTTACCCCAGTCATGGAAGGCATGTGGTAGTAATAAAATGGCAAAGTGGGGGCTGCAGCTGCCACCTCCCTCAGGAAGCTTATCAGGGCATCTGAAAGAAGAGGAGTCACATGAACACGAATGAGACAAGTGGCTTTCCTGCATTAGAAAATGGTTCAGTGAGATGCAGCCAGCCTCTGGCAAGCTGAAATCCCGGACCACCCTTCGGTTCAACTACACAGCTAAACATCACTGCGCCTTAGAAAGGTCAAAATCAGTGGGCTGGAGAGGTGGTCCAGAAATGACAAGGATCCAGGTATGACTTCTATGCTCACAGTGGCTCACAACCATCTAGCTATTCCAGTCCTGGAGGATTGGACACAGTCTTCTGGTCTCTAAGGGAACCAAGCATGCCTGTGTGGTTCAGACATATATGCAGACCACACACACACACACACACACACACAGATACACACAGACACACACACACAAATAAAACTAAAAAAATATGATAATTGTTTTCCTACCACACTAGTATACCATTAAAAAACTGGCCCTCACTGGGCAGAGTGGGGCACAACTTTAATCCCAACACTCAGACTCGGGAAGCAGAGGCAGGGGAGCACCTGTGAGTTCAATAGCCTGATACTCTAGCAAGTTCCTAGCTAGCCAGTGCTGCATAGTGAGACCCATTCTCAAAAAGTAAATTAATAAATAAATATAAAAATAAAAAATAAAACATAAAAAAAGAAAGAAAGAAAAAGAGAAAAGGTTCCAGGGAGGCTGGGAAATGGCCCAGTTAGTATCTGCTTCTCGAACAGGCAAAAAGACATGAGCTCAGATCCTTGGCGCCCATGTAAAAAGCAGGCGCAATGGTGTGTGCCTGCAATGCTTGCTCTCTCTGAGTAGACACAGGTGGATCCTTGGCCAGTCAGTGAACTCTAGGCCAGTGACAGAGTAACCTTGTCTCAAAAAAGTATGGTGGACAGTGAAAAAGGAAGATACCTGAAACACACACACACACACACACACACACACACACACACACACACAGGGACTGAGGGTGTAGCTCAGATGTAAGTGTATACATGTCATACCCAAGGGCTGGGTTTGATCACCATCATGGTGGGGGGTGGGGAGAACAAGGGAAATACTTTCCCATTAGTAGAAGATGATCATTACATATTACCAAGAAAACTACATGGAGGACTCCTGTCCTTTTACCCCAGGAGGACTACGTGACAACAACAGACATTATGCACCAGATTCACAGTAAAGCAGCTATAACTCAGACAGTTCTACAAAAGCAGAAACATCGGCTTCAAGAGACGGTATAGCCGGGCCTGGCAGTATAGGCCTGTGATCCCAGCTTCTAGGAAGACTGAGGCAAGAGGATCAGAGGTTCAAGGTCTGGGGCCTGTGGGAAGGCTACCCAGGTAAAAGGACTTGCAGCTCAAGCCTGACATGCTGAGTTTGATCCCTGAGATCCACAAAGGGGAGAGCTGAGTCTTGCAAGTTCTCACCCCCCCCCCCCAACTCCGTATTCAACTGTGGCCATGTGCACTTATGCAGGGTGTGTGCACGTACACACACACACACACACACACACA
>NC_034594.1:126532425-126542778 GCF_900095145.1 Mus pahari
AAAAAAAAAAAAACCCAAACAAAATACACACACACACACACACACACACATACACAAAACCTCCTTATATTTGGGTACAAATAGTAGCACTATAGAAGGAGAAAACAATAGCTTGTTTTGGAAGACAGTGGGTGTTTTGGTGGTCAATTCTAAATAAGACATGGAGTTTCAAAATGACCATCATTTATACTTGTCTTTTGAGAAAAATGGGCTCATGCTTTGACATAGGACTCTCAAACCTCATAGCTTCCTTCACCAGGAGTGTACACCTGACCCAAACAAAGGCACCTCACAGCTGAGACTCAGTAGACTATCAGCCAGCCAGATTAGCTGGTGTGATGGTTTGTATATGCTTGGCCCAGGAAGTGGCACTATTTGGAGGTGTGGCCTTGTTGGAGGAAGTGTGTCACTGTGGGGACTGGCTTTGAGACTCATCCTAGCTGCCTGGAAGCCAGGCTGCTAGCTGCCTTCGGAACAAGAGGTGGAACTCTCAGTTCCTCCAGCCCCATGCCTGCCTGGATGCTGCCATGTTCCTGCCTTGATAATAACAGACTGAACCTCTGAACCTGTGAACTAGTCCCAATCAAATGTCCTTTATAAGACTTGCCTTGGACATGGTGTCTGTTCGCAGCAGTAAAATCCTAATTAAGAAAGCTGGTAAAATAAACCAAGTTTCAGCTATGGAACTTGGAAGAGGAAACTTGCAATGTCATACCTCCAGTCTATAGGATTTTGTGTTTATGAATTAAATATATATTTATTTTAATGAAAGCAGGAGGTGAACAGGAAAAACCATTGTGCACTCAGACCAATGTCCTCCTTACCTTTGTTCTGTGACTTGAAAAAGAAAGGCGCAATGACAGCAATGCCATCAGCTCCAATTTCTGCTGCATGTTGGGCCTTTAAAAAAAAGGCCACAGTAGAATTAGTGATTGCTGTCCCATAGAGGCTACTCCCAGATAGACAGACAGACGACGACGATGATGACAGAGTTCAGCAGCAACCTCTTCGAATCACCAACTAACTCCTGTGACCCTCCCTCCCCGCACCATAAGATTACTTTCATTGATAATTATGAACTGTAATTTTGCTATTGTTATGAATCGATATGTAAAGATCTGTGTTTTCTGATAATCTTAGCCCACTCCTAAGAAAGGGTCACTGAGTCACCCCCACAAGGTGTCAAGACCCACAGGCTGAGAACCACTAAAGTAAACCATCATTGCTAAGAATGTCCCAGATGGCAAGGCAGAGACACCTGGTTCAGGTAAGCCGTGTGCTTTCTTTCTTTTCTCTTTCTTTCTTTCTTTCTTTCTTTCTTTCTTTCTTTCTTTCTTTCTTTCTTTCTTTCTTTCTTTCTTTCTTTCTCCTCCCAAGTGCTGGGATTAAAGGCATGCTGATTTATTTATTATATGTAAGCACACTGTAGCTGTCTTCAGACACTCCAGAAGAGGGTGTCAGATCTTGTTGTAAGCCATCATGTGGTTGCTGGGATTTGAACTCAGGATCATTGGAAGAGCAGTTCGTGCTCTTAACCACTGAACCATCTCACCAGCCCGCTTAATTTATTTTTGCACAAGTGCTTCTGCTCACTGGGTCATCTCTCTGGCACCTCTTGATTTATTCTCATTGATTTATTTTTATTCATGTGTACTGTTGTGGATGGCCCTGGTGCTGTTTGTATTCTGATGTTAATTCTGCTTCCTGAGAGGGGCTGCCCCCAAGGAGGAGTGGATCAGTCCGGTGCTCAGGTGATTCCACGTGACCCTTCTCCCCGTTTTAACAGGTCACTGCCTGGGATTGGGCAGTGGAAAAGAAAGGTGGGACTGGGAGTTTTAGAGAAGAAGAGAGATAAAGGAAGAAGCAGAGGAAGGGCAAGTTGGGGTTACAGAGAGAGAGGAAGACAGAGGAAGAAGAGGTGGAAGATGGAGCAGAACCATGTGGCCTGGAGGAGTTGCAAGTAGCAAGGGATCTCATAGCTGGGGAATAGAGCAGTGTAGTGGTAAATCTTCCCAACCCAGGCGAGCAGCTTATAAATACTATGACTGAGTTGTGTGTTCCTTACACGGACATATTGGGGTTGGAGCTTTACCAATACACATCTGACTGGTACTAAATATTAATGCTGTCTGGTGTTTTCCATTTGCAACAATTTAGTTGGGCAAGAGAGAGGGTGACACCGAGGAGTGGTGATGGGCGGTTGGTCTGTGGGACGCACGTAGTAGCTCCAGGTGATATCAGGAAGGATGGGTCTGGACAGCGTAGCAAGTCAGCAGCAGGAACCAGGGTGAGACCCCAGGTTTCGGCATCGAGCAAGGAGGAAAGGGCAGCAACTGAATCTAGAGCCTAGCTAGAGCTATCGTGGATTTTTAAAATCACAAGCAACAGCGTGTCTGTACAGAGCCATCCACAGAGACCAGAAGATACTGTCAGATCCCTTGAGTTACCAGCAGCGGTAAGCCTCCATGTGGGTGCTGGGGATCAAACCTGGGTCCTCTGGAACAACAGCCAGTGCTCTAAACCTCTGCGCCATCTCTTCAGTCACCCAGGATAGTCTCTACATGCTTTTATTTTTTGACACAGTCTTTCTGGCCTGGAGCTCCTAAGTAGACCAGGCTTGACCTCACAGAGATCCACCTGCTTCAGTCTCTCCAAGTGCTGGAATTAAAGGTGTGTGCCACACCTGGGTCCCTCCACACTTAGCCTATTCTTGAACTAAAGATTTGCCTGCTTCCACCTTCTGAAAAACAGGAATTAAAGGCCTGTGCCATCATGCCTGGCTACTTGTTTGGATTTCAGTCGGCATATACACACCCCCAAGTCCTCTCACACTACCCAAACCCTTTCTGTCCAGCAGATGGCCTCCCCTCACTTTGCAGAGAACATGGATGTTGGCTCATCCTCTGCAGACTCAGCAGTTTCTATGTCCAACCTCAGCTCTTCCTGGAGGAAGTTCCTTTGTCTCTTGTCCACTTTCGGGTCCCGAATGGCTTTGGTGGGGACAGAAGGACATGGTTCTTCCCCCTGGGACAGGGCCAGTGGACATGGGCCTCTACGAGTGTCCAGGGCTGCCATGAGCATAAGTCTTGTTTGTCTAATAATGGACACGTGTGCACATTCCTCGGAGGAACCGAACGTCCTCGCTGTTTACTTTAATGACTCCATATTAATCAAAGACAGCAGGAGTCTGGGAGGGGAAGGTGTGGCTAATGTCTCAGCAAAATGGTAAATGTGGGGGACCTTCAGGGCGGCCCTTAAGGCTGTGGAAGAGAACTCTAAAAACATGAGTTAGAAAATATATCATTTCTCAACTATGCAAAAATACAAGGATGCAATATGAATGATATAAATCTAAAGGAACAAAGGCAACTGCATTAATGACCCAGCTTGTCAGAAAGATGTGAAGGCAGGCAGATTCCCGAGTTCCAGGTCAGCCTGAGACACAGCGAGCCCAGGCCCAGGTGTGGTAGAAATGGTAATTTTAAGACAAGGTCCCACCTAGCTCTCTTATCTGTGCTAACCGGGGCATTGGGATCTCTGAATTCT
Organism: Mus pahari; assembly: GCF_900095145.1. NCBI lineage: Eukaryota > Metazoa > Chordata > Mammalia > Rodentia > Muridae > Mus > Mus pahari. Next base: position 126,535,972 of record NC_034594.1, read on the forward strand.
TTTGCAATGTTAAAAGAAGATGTGTGCTTGCTGTCTCCTAGGAATTAAGGGGCTGGGGTCACCAGATGCTGATTCTTAGGATAATCAAAAGGAAACCTGAAGTAAATGACTGGATTGATATGTAAAATAAAAGACTGGGCTTAGGATCTGCAGGAGATGAGCTANNCAGAGAATTGTTTAGAATAGCAAGAGGGAACTGCTTGGAGAACTGTCTCAAGCAGAACACACACACACACACACACACACACACACACACACACACACACACACACAGAGAGAGAGAGAGAGAGAGAGAGAGAGAGAGAGAGAGAGAGAGAGAGAGAGAGAGGAAAAGCAGCAGGCTGGAAAGCCATCTCCAGCAGAACACAGGCCACCAGTCTGAACCCATGATTTGACTTGGAGTCATTTGTTTCGCTGCTCAGAGAGAGAGAGAGAGAGAGAGAGAGAGAGAGAGAGAGAGAGAGAGAGAGAGGAAAAGCAGCAGGCTGGAAAGCCATCTCCAGCAGAACACAGGCCACCAGTCTGAACCCATGATTTGACTTGGAGTCATTTGTTTCGCTGCTCCCAGACACCCCTTCCTCAGAACCCCTCTCCAGAATCTAAGGCTGGTCCTTGGCATCCACTGTTGTCATCTCTTGAGCTACTGCCTTTCCATGGCCCCATGCCTGTTCCAGCAGTCCCACCATTTGATCTCCTTCAGCCAAATATAGGATTGGCATCAATTCTAGCAATAAGAAGAGGAGGTCCCCCGAAGAGCCTCCCAGAGGGATGCAGAATCATACCAGTTCCTGCGACTCCTTCAAGTTTAGAGCTCCCACATGAATCACCACCTGGTCCAACCTGCAGAAGACAAGCACGGGAATCTCCTGGAGTTTAGAAGAACAAAGAAGGCCTGCACTGTCCTGGTTTGTGCTGGTTTAATAGTTAGCCTCGAGACTAATAAGATGGTTGAATCAGTTCTACCAGTATCCCTGGGACCCACACCATAAACAAGAGAATCAATTCCCCAAAATTGTCCTTTGACCTCCATACACTATGTGTATGCACATAAACCCAAACCCCAATACTAATCAAGAATGCATGAAAACTGGGTCTAGCGGCACAGGTCTGCCATCTCAGTTACTTGGAAAGCTGAGGCAGGAGGATTTCAAATTCAAGGCCAACGTGGAAGAAATTACTGAAATCATTTGTCTTCAAGACAACAAAAAATTAAAAATACATTATATAAAACTCAAAAAAAAAATTAAAAATATTATTTAAAAAATTAAAAAGTACCTGGGTGTGGTGGCGCATGCCTTTAATCCCAGCACTCAGGAGGCAGAGGCAGGCGGATTTCTGAGTTCAAGGCCAGACTGGTCTACAGAGTTAGTTCCAGGACAACCAGGGCTACACAGACAAATCCTGTCTGGGAAAAAAAAAAAAAGGGTGGTGGTGGTGGTGTACATCATACTCAGCCCTCAAATTTTTAAATTGTCCCTTTTCTTCCCAATTCACAGAATCTCATTTGCTCCTGGTGTTGTCTGTTGGTACTCGGTCTGGACTCCACCCTCACAGTTACCTGGCAACAGCCAGGTAGGCCTGGCCCACTATGTTTTGTTTGGTTTGGTTTGGTTTGGTTTGGTTTGGTTTGGTATTTGGTTTTTCGAGACAGGGTTTCTCTGGAACTCACTTTGTAGACCAGGCTGGCCCCGAACTCAGAAATCCGCCTGTCTCTGCCTCCCGAGTGCTGGGATTAAAGGCACGCGCCACCACGCCCGGCCCTGGCCCACTATGAAAGGGGCTGCTTGCCCCCTCCTCTCTCTCTGACTCTTGCTTCTCTCCCTGCCTCTTGCCTCCTTGTTCCCCCTCTCTTCCCATTCCCTTCCCCCCTCTCTCCACGTGGCCATGGCTGACCTCTAGTTCTCTCTCTCTCCCTCTCTCTGCCTCTACTGCCCTCTTAACTCCCCTCCCCATGCCCTGAATAAACTCTATTCTATACTATACCATTGTGTGGCTGGTCTCTCACGGGGAAGGGATGCGCCTTGGCATGGGCCTGCTGAGGCACCTCCTTCCCTCATACCTCACCACACCCCCATACAACATATCTTAATACCTCTCTATCTTTTTATAATCACAAAATTGACTACCTGATCAGAAACACTTGGAAAAAAAAATATATGTTCTATCTACAGGCCACACACTTTCTGTATACAAGTCCATGTGTTAGCATTTCTTCTAGGCTCTGTCCCACAGTTACCTGGCAACAGCCAGGTGTGCTTGACTCACTATAAAAGGGGCTGCTTGTCCCCCTCCTCACACTCTTCTCTTGCTCTCTTACCCTCTTCCCGATTTGTGCTTTGTCCCTTCTCTCCCCCCAATCCCATCTCTCTTCACCTGTTCATGGCCAGCCTCTACTTCTCTCTCTTTCTCTCTCCCCCTTTATCTCTACTACCTCCTCAACTCCCCTCCCCATGCCCTAAATAAACTATTCTATACTATACCATCCTGTGGCAGGTTCCTCAGGGGGAAGGGATGCCTCAGCATGGGCGTGCAGAGTCACCCCCTCCCCCTACACCGTCCCAAACCTCCAAACATATCCCTGGCTTCCTTTTCTTTTTTTATAAAACACAACAGCACACAGAAAAGAAGCCTCTGTAAAAGACCATAGCAAGGCAGTTCTTTCAAGATCCAAACTTACATAGGCTTTCTTCAAAAACATCTGGAGACAGAACGCTTCTACGCAAGAGCTTCATCTAAAGTAAAAGATATTAGCCAGAGATGTGGATTTGAGGGCTGAACCAGGTCACCGGGTCCTGACTGGCATAAAAGGGAGCATGCATGCTCAGTTCCCAGGACATGCAGGACTCTGAAGCTAAGAACATGAGCTTGGTTTACCAAAAACGTAACATGGGATGGGAGAGATGGCTCAGTTATGAGCACTGGCTTGTTCTTTCAGGACTTGGGTTCAATTCCAAGCACTTACATGATGGCTTACAATTGTCTGCAATGCCAGTTCTAGGGAATCTCGTTGTGTTTTATTAAAAAGGAAAAAGAAGCCAGGGACATGTTTGGAAGAGGCTCGGTATGGTGCGGGGGGAAGGGGGTGCCTCTGCCCATGCTGAGGCACCCCTTCCCCCTGAGGTACAGTCACACGAAGGTATAGAATAGAAAAGAGTTTATTTAGGGCATGGGGAAGGGAGTGGAGGAGGGAGAAGAGATGGAGAAAGACAAAGAAGGAATAGAGGCTGACCTTGAACACATGGAAAGAGGAGGGGAGAGGAGTATGGGGAGAGGGGGACAGAGGGGGAAGAGGGGAAGAGAACAAGAGAAGAGGAGCAAGAGAAGAGAGTGAGGAGGGGGCCAGCAGCCCCCTTAATAACGAACGAGTCAGGCACATCTGCCTGTTGCCAGGTAACTGTAGGGCGGAGCCTAGAAAAAATGCTAACAAATCCGACATCTTTTTCTGGCCTTTGTAGACACCAAGCACCCATGTGGTACACCTACACACTGTTGGATTTCAGACCCGGGACAGGCAGCTGAGGTGTGTATTTAGCATACCAAAGCCAACCTGGCCTCCACGTCCTCCCAGCATCCCTCAGTTCATCCTACCTCTTACAGGGCATGGGCACACCCCGCCCCACCCCGCCCTCTACCCTGAACTTTCCAGCCCAAGAGCTGGGCTTCCTATCATCCAGACATTTTGGTTCTCTCCTCCCCCACTCTCTGCATCTCCCTCTTCTCTCTCTGTGTGCCTGCTTTCTCTCTTTTTCTTCTGCTCTGTCTCACTCTCCATGGCAACAGCACTGACCCCCTTCCTTAGTGGCTGGTGAAGAGCGACTCCCCAGTAAACCTGCCTTCCTACTTTAATTTGGCTTGCATTCGCTCCTTTCGTTGGCGCAGATAACTTACCACATACACTCACACAGTAAAACGAATAAATAATAAAAGCATCCATAAAAAGAAAAGCGGCAAGGGGAGGAGGGGGGCAGAAAGAAAAACAAGGCAGACCCCAGAGGAAAAGAATACAGAGAGCAAGAGGAAGAGAAAAGGCTGACCTCAGCTTCCCCGAGCTGCGTGACAGCAGGGCAGGGTTTCCTGTCCTCCATCCAACAAAAGAAACCTCTGCCCTGGTTCCGCATTTCCTGGCCTCACAGCTCCCCTTCCCCAGCTAGAATCCACCTTTGCACTGCTGCAGAACTACTCCCGCCCCAGGACTGAATGAGGGAGAAACCTCACGGAAACGCAGTATGCAGGGGCCTAGAAACAGACAACGTTGAACTAAAGACACAAGAGCAACGTGGCAGAGGGAGGAAGGGGGAATGGCTTTGACATTAGTTAGCATGCCTAACTCTAAAGGATAGAGTGGTCCGGAGAAAGCAAGCGAAACGAGGTAGCACACCTCTCACCTCAGCATTCCAGAGGCGGAGGCGGAGGCGGGTGAGTCTCTGTGAGTTCAAGCAAGCCTTGTGAGTTACTGGACAGTCAGACCTATGTCAAAAGAGCCTGTCTCAAAAAATAAAAATAAAAAATAAAATAAAAATACTAGGACACTTTAGTTCCTGTCACACTGTGCACCCGCTATCCCAGCAACTGGGTGGTGGAGACAGGAGGATCAAAAGTTCAAGGTCATCTTTGGTTACCTAAGGAGTTGAACCAGGCCAGCCAGGTCAACAAAAGTCTCTCCCTTGGGGAAAATAAAAGAGACTGGAGGGATGAGTCAATGGGTACGGGGCCTTGCCGAGAAATCTAAGGATCAGAATTCTATCCCCAGGATCCACTTGATGAAGAGACCCGGCTCTTCTAAGCTGTCTTCTGACCTTCACTCACGCTCTCTCTTATTTTTAAAGACAGGGTTTCTCTGTGTAGCCCTAGCTGTCCTGGAACTCACTCTGTAGACCAGGCTAGCCTCAGAAGCTCACACTCTCAAACATCATACACGTAATAATGATAAGGATGATGATAATAATAATAATGATAATAAAAGAACTTGGCAGGTGATTCACCCTGCTTCAGTTCAAAAACAAACCGCGGGGCAGTAGCGGCACACGCCTTTAATCCCAACACTCCAAGGCAGAGGCAGGTGGAGATCTGAGTTTGAGGCCTGCCTGGTCTACAGAGCAAGTTCTAGGAGAGCCAGGGACGTACAGTGAAACCCTGCTTCGAAAAACCAAAACTCAAACCAAACCAAAATGATACCAAAAACCCAAACCACCCGAAATAGAAAAATAAAAATAAACAAACATAGTAAGAAAAAAAGCCTACCTAACATCGCTCTGGTAAGCTGTGCTAGCATCCCACCATTGGGAATGAGGAAGCGTCCCCATGCAGGCACCACCAGCTTTCGGGCCCTCCAATCCACACTTATATAATAAATAAATAAATCTTAAAAAAAAAAAAAAAAAAAGGTCACAGCATTAGGAAGGTTGAGAACCACTGGTCTAGGGGATTTTCTTGATGTGGGATTGCTGTAAGAGGGTTATAGGTTGCAGACAGAAGGTTCTAGGGCGTATAAGAAAATAACAACCTGGGTGGTGGCGGCGCACACCTTTAGCCCTAGCAGCACTTGGGGAGCAGAAGCAGGCAGAACTCTGTGAGTTCAAGGCTAGCCTGGTCTACAGAGAGTTGCAGCACAGCCAGGGTACACAGAGAAACCCTGTCTTGAAAAACCAAAAATCAATAAAAAATATATATATATATATACCAAACTGATCAATCCACAAGGAGCAAGCCAGTAAGTCCCCCTCCTCCACAGCCTGAGTCAGCTCCCACCTCTGGGTTCCTGTTCTATTCAAGTTCCTGCCCTCGCACCCCTCAGTGATGGACTGTGATGTGGCAGTATGTGCTAGATAAACCCTTTTCCTCCAAGTCATGGTGTGTCATCATAGCAACAGAAGCCCTAAGACAGGAATAGTACACACAACAGCAGGAGGGCCACAGCAAGGGACAAGTGCCTCTTGTTCTCCCCCATCAGTCCTAGGATGAGGACGGGGAAACCCTGAGGAGCTTGGCCTCACAGGCAGTTCAGGGTGGTTTCTGAGAAAGAGCAGGTGTGTTTTGTGGTCCCGCTACCCTTCCCCAGAGACAGGAAGGATGCTCTTTGCCCCGTGTGGAAGGCTCAGAGCTCCAGCTCCTGTCCCCCCTCAGTTGACTGGGACAGTGGGAGGAGCCTTGCTGGCACAGACCTTGCAGGGAGTGGGTCGCTCACTCAGTTACACTCACTTGTTCTTCCCTTGATTAACCCATTCCTCCGCGACCTGGCGCCTTTCAGAGACGCTCAGGGACAGGCCTTCTCCCGTGGTGCCGTTCACTGTTTCAAACAAAGAGTCAGTCAGTGGGGCCAGGCAATGCTTTTTGTTCTACCAATCCTAAATCTGGAAGGGTTGGGTCTGAAACCCCTTCGTGAGAGGAAGGGGCAGGGAGAATAAACAGAGAAGGAGCCTGGAGGGGGATGTGACGCTTGTCCATTTTTTTTAAATTCAGACTGGGTCCTTTTTCTACCTTTATCTAGTAAAAAAGCAGCGAGAAGGTCAACTGTGACTTTGGATAGAAATTGTTCCTTGCCATTAGGGACAGATGGGAATTTAAAAAAGAAAGATTTGTTATTTTTATTTCTGTGTGTCTGTGTGCATGTATGTGCCTGAGGGAGCATTTGGATCTGGAACCGGGCTTATGAGGTACTTGTGAGATGTTGATGTGGGTGCCTGGAATACAACCCAGGTCCTCTGCGAAAGTGGCAAGGGTCTTAACCACTGGTGGCAGGAGCAGATACAAAGGCCATGGAGGGGTGCTGCTTACTGGCTTGTTCTCAAGGCTTGCTCAGCCTGCTTT
>NC_034594.1:126542964-126544237 GCF_900095145.1 Mus pahari
TGTGTAGCCTTGGCTGTCCTGGAACTCACTTTGTAGACCAGGCTGGCCTCAAACTCAGAAATCTGCCTGCCTCTGCCTCCCAAGTGCTGGGATTAAAGGGGTGCACCACTTTGCCGGGCCCTGTATCAGGGAGCTAAACTGTTACTTAAGCAGGCTTTGCTATTACTCTACCCCCTTTTTTCATGACCTCAAGGGTCTTTAAGACACAGGGTCTTTGTCTCTAAGTGAGGGATGAAAATGCTGTATTTGTTGGCACACTGCCAAATGAGGTGCTCTACAAGGAATCTGTAGACCTGAAGCCAGTGAGCATACACATTCACAACTTTTAGTTATCCTAGCAGGCTCCACCATGACCTCTGACACATGCCCTATGACCTCCTGGTCAGGTGAGATCTATGACTTGCTAAGGCCCGAGCTAGACACATACAGAGAACTCTCAAAATGACTTACCGAAAATGTTCTTCACCCCCTGTTCCTTCACCAGGTAATCCACATACTGACCAATGACAGGAAAGTTGATTTCTCTAAAAGATGGGGAAATAGGGAATAATGAATATTTAGGGTTTTTTTTTTAGATGATTATTCAATCAATTCCTGGCTCATGAACTGCTCATATTAATAATTATTAAAAATCTACTCTAGGGTAGGTGTACTGGCTAGCTTTGTGTCAACTTGACACAGCTAGAGTTATCACAGAGAAAGGAGCTTTAGTTGGGGAAATGCCTACACGAGATCCAGCTGTAAGGCATTTTCTCAATTAGTGATCAAGGGGGAGAGGCCCCATTGTGGGTGGGACCATCTCTGGGCTGGTAGTCTTGGTTCTATAAGAGAGCAGGCTGAGCAAGCCAGGGGAGGCAAGCCAGTAAAGAACATCCCTCCAATGGTTTCTGCATCAGCTCCTGCTTTCTGACCTGCTTGAGTTCCAGTCCTGNATCCTTTGGTGATCAACAGCAGTATGGAAATGTAAGCCAAATAAACCCTTTCCTCCACAACTTGCTTCTTGGTCATGATGTTTGTGCAGGAATAGAAACCCTGACTAAGACAGTAGGGTACATAGCTCAGTTGATAGATAGCTTGCCTAATACACACAAGACATAAACTGGTGGTAGTGATGCATGGTGTGTGTGTGTGTGTGCATGTGTGTAGAGGCCACTCCCCCTTAGGAGTCTGTCCATCATGTGGGTCCCAGGAATTGAACCAAATCATCAGGTTTGGGGGTCATCTCACCAGCCTTGCCTTGCCTTGCCTCCCCTCCCCTCCCCTCCCCTCCCCT
>NC_034594.1:126544482-126550993 GCF_900095145.1 Mus pahari
AGCCTGGTCTACAGAGTGAGTTCCAGGACAGCCAGGGCTATACAGAGAAACCCTGTCTCGAAAAACAAACAAACAAACAAAAAACCCCAAAACTTAGGACCTGGTCTCTCTGTCCATCACGTAGGTCATCATGCCTATCACGACTACAGAGAAGGCTCAGAAGTGAAGAACACTTGCATGTTGCTTTGTGAGGAAGCCCCCGGTTTAGTTCCTAGCCCCCTTACGGTGGCTCACACCATCGGAGACTCTAGTTTCAGTGATCTGATATCTTCTTTAGACCTCCTCAGGCAACAGCCATGCACACAGTGCACATACATACACAGAGGAAAAACATTCATACATATAAACTAGAAATAAACAAGTCATTAAAGGAGAGATCTTTAACTGAGATGCTCAGGAGTGACATCTTACTGGCCTAGGACTGAATGTCTCTAGAGTTCCAAAAGCAAATCCCCATGCTTCCTTTAATGGGGAGAGTGCTCTTTTGGAAATAGCCTTCATATTGTCCTTGTCTTCACTCCTTCGTGTCTCAGCTGAGCTCTCTCAATAAGATGTGGATTTACTATGTCCAGTCATAGGGTCTCATGTAGCTCAGGCTGGCCTCTCCCTATGTAGCTGCAGCTAGTCTTGAACTCCGGATGGTCCTGCCTCAGCTTCTCAACTGCTGACATCGAAGGTATGGTCTACGACAACTGGCTGTGCATCTGCATTTTAACAACCTCCCCACGCGAGCCGCCTGTATGTTTCAGTCTGAAGCGCAATGGTGACCTTGTGAAGATCTGAGACTTAAGGTGATAAGGGTGCTTCCCCTTAAAAACATAATAATTTTAAAATAAATGGGCTAAAAAAAAAAACTGCACTAAATGGCTCACCACTATATAAAGTTAAGTTGGCACTGGGCAGTGATGGTGAACACCTTTAACCTCAACATTTGGGAAGCAGAGGCAGGCAGATGTCTGCGTCCAAGGCCAGCCTGTTGAGTTCCACGACAGTTAGGGACAGAGAAACCCTGTTTCAAAAACAAAACAAAACAAACAAAAAGCAAAGAAAAAAAAAGAAAAAGACAAATTAAGGTAGGGAGGATAGATGACCAAGAGTAAAAATTCAAAGGAAAATGGGGTGGTGAGTCTGGGTTACTGTTGCAGAACCACGGTTACATTGCCAAGAACACAGACCTAGTTGGCCCTCATTTCTGCTTTTGTATAGGAGCTGAGTTTCCTAATTTAGCTTTAGCCTCATTATCATTCTTTTCATCTTATTCCTTAAACAACAATAAAAAAATTGAAAGCATCCAGAAAACAGACATCAAAGGGTATTTCAGCCAAGGGAATAGAAACAAAGGGAGAAAGGAAGAAAGGGGCAGATTCTGAGATGAAAGGAAAAGATACTAACAGCAAGACTGCATTGTGGGTGGTGGCTGCCCATGGCCCAGGGGCAGGGAAGGGGTATTTAGAGACATTTTTAAAGCCACTAATCTAAAGTCAAGAGGGAAGGGCACTTTCGATAGTGGCTCAGGCCCCAACATAACACTACCCTAGTCTGTGCTTCACACAACTCACAAAGAAGTGTTGAAGTGGGTACTTTGCTTAACTTTGCCTTCAGGCTCCCATATCTCCCGTGTGATATTTTGTAACTTTCACTATTATGCTAATGGAGTGAAGGAGGTTGTGTATATACAAGTAACTAAAACCTGGAAGCTGTGGTTAGGATAAGAATTAAGTGCACTGGGGTTCAGACATGTGGATGGCAAATCCCAAGAAGGGATGCTGGGAAGCAGCCCTGGGGCTGGGCTTGGAGGGAGAGCTGGGGTGAAACTCTACCTCCTCTCTCCTCCCGCTCTGTCCAGAGCTGCCATCACGTCTGGCTCTGTCCTGGCACACACCTCTTTCTAGGGAGCTGGTAGTGCCCTGGAGCAGATGTAGGCAGGTAAAAGTCAAATTTCTTCTCCTTCCTTGGTGAACTTCACAGCTTTGCTTTGTTTTGTTTTGTTTTTTGGCTCAGCGGGAAGGGGTTCCCCCTATACTCACCCCCTTCCCTGCCACAGCTTTCTGGTTGCCCTGGGTGACAATTTTCCTTGGGTTCCTAGGAGATGCATTATGTATCTTCTTAAGAAGAGAGTGAAGTCTGGGGATGCTTTTAAATGCTTTTAGGAATGGTACTGATGCTCGAGTTTCTAGGTCAGTGGAAGAATCATCTAGAAAAGGAAGGCTCTCAGCCTATGTCCCCTTTGGAAAGGCTGGAGAGGGACAACCCTTTAGAACAACTTCTGTTTGGCTTTCCCAGTGTTAAAACTTCTTTTGCATAGAGAAGGACTTTTTTGGGCTGGGGACTTAAGCTTATTTGGTGAAATATTTGCCTTGCAGAACAAAGGACCTGAATTTGATGCACAGAACCGATGTAACAATACACCAGTACTAAGAGGTGGCAGCAGATCCCTGGGGCTCACTGGCCAGCCAGTCTAGCCTACTTGTTGAGTAGAGACCAGTGAGTTCCAGGCCAGTGAGACTCCACTTCAAAAAAACAAGGTGGATGGCACACAGGGAACAATATTTTGAGGTTGTTTTTCTGCTTTCCATATGTGCATGGACAACACACACACACACACACACACACACACACACACAATCATGTACACCCACAAATGACCGAAAAGCCATGTATCTAACAAGGCTAGGGCTGACTTTTTTGAGACAGGGTTTCAGTACGTAACCCTGGCTGTTAGCATTCTGTCTAAGCTCTGCCCAACAGTTACCTAGCAACAGCCAGGTATGTCGACTCACTATAAAAGGAGCTACTTGCCCCCTCCTCTCTCTCTTGCTTACTTGCCTGCTTGCTTTCACTCTGTCCTCTGGCCCCTCTCCCCCTCTCCACGTGCTCAAGACTGTCCTCTGCTCTCTCTCTGCCTTTCTCTGCCTCTACTACCATCTCAACTCTTCTCCCCATGTTCTGAATAAACTCTATTCTATACTATACCATCGTGTGGCTGGTCCCTCAGGGGGAAGGGATGCCTCAGAATGGGCCCTCGGAGGTACCCCCTTCCCCCACACCCGATTGCCCCTCCACTAAACATATTCCTTTTCTCTTTATTTTTATACAACACAACATTTGGTGCTGAGCATATTCCTTCTCTATTTTTATACAACACAACACTGGCTCTCTTAGACAGGGTCTCTCTAAATAGCCTTGGCTGTCCTGGAACTCACTATGTAGATGGCTGTCATCAAACTCACAGGGATCTGCCTGCCTCTGCCCCCTATGCTGGGATTAAAGGTGTAGGCTACCAGTAGGGCATCTGCCCTGTTAGAGGTTCTATGTCCAGGCAGCCACCTCAGGCCTTGCTTGCTTGCTGGAGATTTACAGCCCTTGACCAAGACACCCAGGAGTACATTCACAAGCAGACCCAGGGCATGTAAGGTGGCTCAGCAGGGAAAGGACACTTGCCACAGCCAAGTGATGACACTTGATGGAGAGAAATGAAACTTTTTTCTTCTATTTAGGTTTTTTGAGACAGGGTTGCTCTGTGTAGCTCGGGCTATCCTTGAACTTACTCTGTAAACCAGGCTGGCCTCAGAGAACTCAGAGATCCACCTGACTCTGTCGCCTAAGTACTGGGATTAAAAGCATGCACCACCACCTGGGATGAAAAATGAAACCGTGAGCTGGAGAAATGGCTCAGCAGTTAAGAATACTGACTGCTCTTCCAAAGGTCCTGAGTTCAAATCCCAGAAACCACATGGTGGCTCACAACCGTTCCTAATGAGATCTGATGCCCTCTTCTGGGGTGTCTGAAGATAGCTACAGTATATTTACATATAATAGATAAATCTTTGAGTGTGAGCTGGCCAGAGAGAGAAGAAAAAGTGTCTGAAGACAGCTACAGTGTACTTACATATAATAAATAAATACATCTTTTAAAAATAAAGAAAAATGAAATCTTTTCCCTTGACATTTGGCCTTTTCTCACACCTTGCTTCCCCCCCCACCCCCCGCCCCATTTATTGTTTTTCTTTCTCCTGTCTTGAGGAATCAGGACTGCAGGTACTTGCTTTGTTTTATTTCTTTTTAAAATTTTATTTATTTTATGTGAGTACACTGTAGCTGTGTTTAGACCCACCAGAAGAGGGCATCGGATCCCATTACAGATGATTGTGAGCCACCATGTGGTTGCTGGGAATTGAGCTCAGGACCTCTGGAAAAGCAGTGAGTACTCTTAACTGCTGAGCCATCTCTCCAGCCCTGGTACATGTTATTGTGCCTAGAAAAAAGTGACTTCTAAAAATTGTTGTGGCACTGACAGGTCCTGGTGGAGCTGTCAAGATGAAACTGGACTGTGTAGATGAAATGCCCATCATGATGGCTGGCATCCAATGTCTGCTCAACCAAATACTCGCTTCCCGTCTCTATTTGCCTGCTACCATTAGTCATCCCTGTGGTACATTTGCTGGTGAGAGTCACCTGTTAGATGCTGATGGTATAAAGATAAATAAGACACTTATCTGATCCTTGTACGTTACCTACCCTCAATAAAACAAGGCAAAGCAGCTCAAACTCCTACAAGTTGTCTTCTGACCTTCACTACATACACTGTGTGCCCCCACACAGACATAAAAGAAATGAATAAAGAAGTTATTGTAATAGTCAATGTGATGGCTTGTATATGCCTGGCCCAGGGATTGGCACTATTAGAAGGTGTGACCTTGTTGGAGTAGGTGTGTCACTGTGGGTGTGGGCTTTAAGACCCTCATCCTAGCTGTGTGGAAGCCAGTCTTCTCTTAGCAGCCTTCAGACAAAGATATAGAACTCTCAGCTCCTCCTGTATATCTGCCTGAATGCTGCCATGTTTCTGCTTTGATGATAATGGACTGAACCTATGAACCCATAAGCCAGCCCCAATTAAATGTTCTTATAAGAGTTGCCTTGGTCATGGTGTCTATTCATAGCAGTCAGACCCTAAGTCAGTCACCATAAGATAGATAAATTTGATGCGACATAAAAAAGTATACAGAGTACCATGGGGTCACAGAGGAGAGAGCCTCTAGCCTTTTTATAAAAAGAAAAATAAGAAAAAATTCACAATGGATGGCTTTAGGGATCGGGAAATAATACCCCAGTTTACGATGCTTGTCACACTGAGAGCTCTGAACTAAAGAGTTTAAAAAAACAAACAAACAAACAAAAAAAAAACCCCCGCAGAACAAGGGACTTTCTGACCTGCTGGTGCTTCTCCCAGGCCCAGAGTGGAATACTCTTTGAAGTTCTTTTACTGGACATCCCTCCCAAGGGACAATTGCTGTCCTATGTCCTCCTGAAACCTACCTAGAGTGGTGCCTTGGAATATGTCGTCACAGTAAGTTGATCTTTCTAGAGAACCACTTACAGATGTCTGTGTACTCTGGGCTCACTTGTTCTCCTAAAGGTGCCGGTAGCCCTCCCCACCCCCACAAGCTAAAGGGAGAACTTAAACCTAAACCATGCTGTCCCTTTAAGTGTCATGTTTTGTATGATTGCCAAGGCCAGGCCTGGCACTTAAGTGTTATACTCTCTTCTCCCATCTCTTGCCGGTATATTTCTGCAGATGAACTCCTTAAGATATGTGGGGGGGACTCCATTCACCCTGCCAATGTTGTGATGGGTGAGTAGAAATGTTAAAGGAGAAGGTGACAATGGAAAACGTAGAAAAACAGAGTGAGTCAAGGTGCAGGGCCTGGAGAGGAAGGATGTGCTGTTGTTTGTGGAAACAATCCAGAGCAGCAGAAATACAAGGTAGATTGTGCGGGACTTGCTCCACTGTCTCGGGGAGTTTGGCTCCGGGCTTCAGGCTACCTCATCTCAGGCTTTAAGGGACCACTGTTCAGAGGCAGGTTATGACTGGTGGTATGTGAAGGGCCTGAAGCCTGCATCTCCATCAAATTCCCATGTGGTACTGGAATAGCTGGACCGTACAGCGAGAAGCAAGGTTTTGGAGAGGAGAGTCAAAGACCCCATCGAGGGAGAGGGACCTCCTCAGATTTCTAGGACACTTATTAGTCTGCCAGGTGGAGTCGGACTAGGGCAGGTACTTTACAATGTCTTACTAAATGGCTAAACTCAAGGTTGCTAATGGCGTAAGAGCAGAAAACCGTGGCCACTCAGGCACCATAGAGATTGTATAGCTGAAGCCTTCCTTCACCAGAGATGAAGGATGGCCTGTTTTAAATCTTTTGGCAGTGTGCTTGTATCTGGGTGTGTTCGCATGTGTGACGGTGCATGCCATGCAGGTCAGAGGATAACCTCAGCTATCAGTCCTCACTGTGTAACTTGGTTAAGACATGGTCTTGTTTGCTCTTGTGTAATCCAGGCTAGCCCCAGGCTTCCTCGGGCACTATCTACTGTGCTGGGATTAGCAAGTGCTACCATGCACTAGACAGGGTTTTTCTGTGTAGCCTTGGCTGTCCTGGAACTCACTCTGTAGACCAGGCTGGCCTCAAACTCAGAAATCTGCCTGCCTCTGCCTCCCGAGTGCTGGGATTAA
>NC_034594.1:126551228-126557740 GCF_900095145.1 Mus pahari
CTGCTCTTCTGAAGGTCCAGAGTTCAAATCCCAGCAACCACATGGTGGCTCATAACCATCCGTAACAAGATCTGACGCCCTCTTCTGGAGTGTCTGCAGACAGCTACAGTGTACTTACATATAATAAATAAATAAATCTTTAAAAAAAAATAATGATAATGTACTAACTCTCTGAATCTGTAAGGCAGTCCCCAATTAAATGTTTTTCTTTATAAGAGTTGCAGTGGTCATGGTGTCTCTACACAGCAATAAAGCCCTAACTAAGACAGTGTGTGAATATTTTACTTGCATATATATTTGTGTGCCATGTGAGTTCCTAATACCCGAGGAGACCAGAAGAGGGCACTGGGTGCCCCAGAATGAGAGTTAGGAGTTAAGCATTGTTGACAGCCATCTCTCCAGGCCCCAGTGACACCTCTTAAAGGCAAGGCGGCACCTCAGGGTAAAGCTGGCAGATGCTTTAACTTGCCACACACCACCCTCACCCAACTTCCCCATTCTGGGATATCATCTCTACTGAGAGCCAAATTAGTATTTACAAAATTAAGGAGAAAAAAGGCTTGGCATGATGGTGCATGTCTTTAACTCCAACACTTGGGAGGCAAAGGCAGGTGAATCTCTACGAGTTCAAGGCTAGCCTGATCTAAAAGTTGAGTTTCAGGCCAGTCAGGGATAAATGGATAGACTGTGTCTTAATACATCCATCCATAGTCTATACTCAGTCATTTGGAACCATGGAAGCTTTCTGTTGCAAGTCAGGTTAGAAACACTATCACATTGGCACATCGCCTGGACGGACTCCCTGGACGTATTAGATTCCAGTGCTTTTCCCATTAGGTGTAACGTTTTAGAAACACATCAGAAGGGCAGATTTTAATGTGGCTAAATAGGTAAATGACCACTTGTTCTTGGGTATTCTAAACATTTTGTGTGTATACAAGTAGTTTTATTTGTTTTAATTTTTAAATATTTATTTATTTATTTATTTATTTAACATGTATGGGAGTTTTGCCTGCATGTAATTCTGTGCACCATGTGTATGTGTGACACCCTCAAAGGGCATTGGATGCCCAGGACTTAGTTACACACAGTTGTGAGCTGCTATGTGGGTACTAAGACTTTAACCCAGGTCCTCAGAAGAGTAAGCCAGTGCCTTAACCACTGAGCCATCTCTCTAGTCCCTATAAGAGTATTTTGATGGAGCAAGTGATGAGAGAAAAGAGTCAACATAGCTCAGTCTGTCTATCCCTGCACTCTCCGAGCAAGGGTGAACTTTGACCTATCCTCTCGCCTGCCTTTCCCTCCCAAGAACTGAGTTTACAGGTTTGCAAAACTACCCACCGGGCTCCAGAGACTTGCTAGTTATCACTTTGGGTCTGTGCCATCAGATAACAGCAGACTAGGGAAGGACATACAGCTGGCTCCCAGGGTGTCCCAGATGAAAAGTAAGGCTGTCTGGAGAATCTGCTTCTGAGATTAATGTAGCAAGAAGCAGATGGAATGTGCTGAGCTGTGACCCAGACAGGATCTCACTTGTCCAGCCTGCTCCTGTAATCACATGCCTCTTGCTTATCTATGCAGCAAGTGGCTGATGCATTGAGAAAGAGCTGATTTCAGCCTTTCCCGGAAGCTGGGAAAAGGGAGAAGTAACAGAAAACAAAGACTATTAGCCAGCAGAGTGATCTACATAATACTTTAGCACGTTAGATCCAGGAAGGGTGGGAGGTTTTCACACATCTTACAAGTCTTGGGCTCCAAATATCTAAGGGACCACCTTTGAATGAGAATTAGAAGCTCTTATTAGGTTTACAAACTCAGGAATAGAACTCCCCAAAGAAAGGCCTTTTAAGGAGTATTAATTAGCCCACCTTCCTCTAATCCTTGTCTCTTGCCATAGTGACAATTCAAAGCTGTTGTTTTAAGTGCAGCGGCCAAGCACTGTAGTAAGGATTGTCTTCCTAATGCTCATCAGCTTGCAATGTAGGTATGGTGACAATTCTTTTCTTACAGGAAGAGGAAGCTTAAAGAAGCCAGAATTCACTTCCCATGGGTCAACAACACCCATATGGGGAAGTGCCTGCTCCCCTTGTATCAGGTGTCCAAGGAGGATATGCATAGTGCAGAATCATGTATGGTGCATGCTCCCCACCCCCAACCAATCAGATTCTAAATGAGACTGGAAAGATGTCTGATGAGTCCACCTTGCCGATGTCTTGCTCTTTCTCACAGCATACGGTATTCTTCGGACACTGGTCCTTGAAAATTGTATGTCAACTTGACACAAGCTAGAGTCATTTGGAAAGAAGGACTTAAAAAAAAAAAAAGCCCCCATAAGATTTGCCTGTAATAAAGCTGTGTCTTTAATCTTTGCATTTGGGAGGCAGAGGTAGGTGATGAGTTCAAGGCCAGCCTGGTCTACAGCTTGAGTTCCAGGACAGCCAGGGCTATGTCCAGAGACCCTATCTCAAAAAACAAAGCAAAACAAAACAAAACAAAAACAAAAACAAAAAAACAAGAGCTGGAGAGGTGAGGTGGCTCAGTGGTTAAGAGCACTGACTGCTCTTCCAGAGGTCCTGAGTTCAATTCCCAGCAACCACATGGTGGCTCACAACCATCTGTAATGGGATCTGATGCCCTTTTCTGGTGTGTCTGAAGACAGCTACAGTGGACTCATATACATAAAATAAATAAATCAATCTTTAAAAAAAGAAAGAAAGAAAGAAAGAAGAAAGAGAGAAAGAAAAAGCAAGCAAGCTGACTGAGCAGGCTGGGGGAAGCAAGCCAGTAAGCAGCACCCTCCATGGCCTCTGCATCAGCTACTGCCTCCAGGTTTCTGCCCTGATTTCCTTTGATGATGAACTGTGATACAAAGCATAAGCAAAATAAATCCTTTCCTCCCCAGCTTGCTTTTGGTCATGGATTCATCACAGCAATACAAACCCTAGGAAACAGCCTGCTTTGTTTCCTTTGTGTAGTGTGTGTGTTTTAATAGATGTGTGTAGTATGATGTAGACATGTTATTGAGCATATATGTATATGGGTACATGTTTACATGTGCATAGAAACATATGAAGGTTGGAAGCTGACTTCATATATCTTCTTTGATTGCTCTCTGCTATATTATTGTTATGTTTTGAGGCAATATCTGAACTAAACCTGAAGCTTACTGACTCAGCTAGAGATCTCTACGTCTGCAATCCTGGGATTACCTGATTTTTACACAAACGTTGGTGACCTATACCTGAGTCCTCACTCTTGTGTAGCAAGCACGTTTCCAGTCAAGCCATCTCTTCAGTAGCCTCCCTCACTTTTTTTTTTTTTTCCTTTTGCTTTTTCGAGACAGGGTTTCTCTGTGTATCCCTGGCTGTCTGGAACTCACTGTGTAGACCAGGCTGGCCTCGAACTCAGAAATCCACCTGCCTCTGCCTGACCCTTCCCTCACTTTTCTGAGGTGAGTTCCATGATCAAACTCTAGCACAGACTCCACAGTGAGCCACACTGCCAGCCACTCAATGATGCAAATGCCCAAAATGACAGGATCCCTAGAGGGCCTGGGACAGTGCTCATGCTAAGATAGATTCTCCTCTATTCCACGGCCCCACCTGGGCTTAAAGGCACCGTGAGTACTTTCTTCCCTCTTCCTTTCCCACTGTGATGGTGGCCAGCCCTTTTCTGACTTAGGAGGTCAGGCACACTGCAGACACTACCATTTGGTGAGACCACCCCAGCAGAGGTTCCAGTGACTGGGAACAGGTGCCCCTCTGGCCCCAGTGATAGTTACCCATTCTCAGTCATTGGAGTGATGGTGGCAGCAACAAGACCCCGGAGTTTCTTCTTAGGGAAGGCCATCGGGCTGCTGGAAGGTCTGGAAAACACAGTGTCATTACTCTCTCTTTCTTCAAGGATTGTCAATTAATGATCAAACTCCCAGTCTAAAGTTCATCCCCAGTTTGGAACTGTAAAACAAACTTACAAGATAGAAACACTCAGAACAAGTAGAGGAATGTAAAGATTTAGAGCTGAACTATATTGGTGGGGAAACTTTAAAGACAAAGAGAGGGTGGGCCTGGGGAAATGCCCTCTGGAAGGCCTTCCATTTTAGCTACACAGAGAGCTGGAGAAACTCAGACCCCAGGAGGAAGAGGAGGAAAATCCACAGGCAAAGGTCTGGAGATATAACTTCACTCAGGGGCCTCAACTGTTCAGGTTTGCTATTGCTTAAACCAAATATAGTTAGAACGAAGGCACAGCTACGCAGAGAAACCCTGCCTCAAAAAACAAACAAACAAACAAACAAACAAACAAAAAACCCAACAACTTGAGAGAATAAAGAATAATGCCTTCTTTCTAACTATATTCGGTGGATTTGGGCTCTTTCTTTTCACAAGCTCAGGCTGTCAGGCTTGGCAAGTTGTTGAACTTTTTGCCCCCTTTTTTTGAGGCAGGGTCTTTGTAAGCCATACTGGTCTCTATTCACTGTGTATTGGAGGGTGATCTTGAACTCCTGTTCTTTCTGTCTCTTTGGAATTATTGGTGTGTGCCACCATACCCAACCTCTACTTGTAAGCTGTACATTTAAGGTATAATACCACCATGTTTTTGTTTGTTTGTTTGTTTGTTTTTTGTTTTGTTTTGGTTCAGGATGAAACCCAGGTTTTTGTGCATGGTGTGCACTTAGTCAACTAAGCCACACCCCAGTTAACATCTGGGTTTCTTTCTGTCTTTCTTTCCTCCTTTATTTTATTTTTTGATTTATTTATTTTATGTATATGAGTACACTGTAGCTATCTTCAGACACACCAGAAGAGGGCATCAGATCTCATTATAGATGGCTGTGAGCCACCATGTGGTTGCTGGGAATTGAACTCAGGAGCTCTGGAAGAGCAGACAGTGCTCTTAACCGCTGAACCATCGGTCCAGCCCAACACCCGGTTTTCAGCTCATGTGTGATGACTACGTAGTTGACTGAATGAAACATTAGGACTGAAGCTGATGGCCAATTCCCTGACAGATACTCCCTGTTGGTGCAGGGAGCTTCATTTCATTCCCTTGTGTGGGACTGATGGTGCTTTCCACTGGGCAGAGTGAACCTGACCGTCCTAATGTGGAAGACCCAATACATAGTTCCCATAGCGAGGAAACGAGCATTCTAGGATAGAGCCTGGATCAGCAGGCAGGTGGAAATGCCCACTGCGAGTCTCCATCTGTCATCCCTACAGTGATCTTAATCCAAGATCTCCAAAGTGAACCTTAGCCCTCTAGTCCTCTCCTTTCCTTACAGGGTAGCCCTGGAGTCGGACTGCATCTTGGCTCCACCATTTCTCTCTATGGTTCTTTATCCCTCTATAGTGAGGATATCATTCACTGTGTTTACAGGGTCAAAGGAATGAACTGACACAATGCGCTTGCCAGCTGTGCCGGGCACATGCGCTGTGCTCTCTATGAAGTTCTGTCTAGTGGGAACAGTCATTTGTGCTGCTGCCTCCTCCCCAACACTCAGCACTTTTACCCACTGAGGTCCCAAGTCATGCAAACTCTATTTCCTTACCTGGAACTTCTTCCTTCCCCTCATCTGCGGGTCTCATGACAAACCCCGTGCTACCTTTTATCTGGATAGGTAATCATCGACCCAGGTCCAAGAAGACTAACATGATAAGAAGCTGAGTGCTTGGACCAATCAGCATTAAGCATCCACTAACATGATAAGAAGCTGAGTGCTTGGACCAATCAGCATTAAGCATCCTATCAACGATCAGCTCTGGCTACACAGACTCCCATCTTCTTGTGCTTCTGGCCGCATTTATTTCATATTTGATAAGAACATTCTTTAAGTTCTGATCGGGAAGCCTTATACGTCTCTGAAAGCTATTAAATGAATCGCCACTTAGATGCAGTTTGGGTAGTTAAAAACATAGGGCCTGTGAGAGAAAAGGAGGGGGGCTGACAGTCACTGTAACACCCCCAGAACACCCACATATCTAATCTTGTCTCTATCCTAGTCAGATGATGTCAACTCCCTGGCCTGCTGGGAAGGTTTCTTTATGCCTACAGTGTACAGTGTACCAGCACCACTGTTCAAACCCATTCTGGGGGCCACCGCCTGCTTTCACCGTGGATTATTTTTGCTCCAGAGCATCTGTCTCCCACTTTGATCCCTTCAGCATAGCTCACTTTTCAAACTCACTCTAAGTCAAGGAATTGCGGTACATCTGAGGACCAGCAACTGGGAGGTGGAGGCAGGAGGGTTGGGAGTTCAAACCCATCTGTGGCTGTTTATGAGTGGAGACCAGCCTGAGTTACTTAAGACGAAGTTTCAAGGACATCAAAACAAAACAACAAAACCCAGAGGATTCAGCGGGGCATGGCGACACACATCTTTGATCCCAACATTTGGGGGCAGAGGGAGCAGATCTGTGAGTTCAAGGCCAGCCTGGTCTACTTATAGTTTCAGGACAGCCAGGGCTATAATAATAATAATAATAATAATAATAATAATAATAATAATAATAATA
>NC_034594.1:126557885-126559665 GCF_900095145.1 Mus pahari
GAGGAGAGGGGAGAGGGGAGGAGAGGGAAGGAGGGGAGGAGAGGGGAAGAGAGGGGAAAGAGAATTTCTTGATTCTCCAAATAGAAAATTATTTTTTTTAATTTTTAAATTTTTTTTATGTTTTTTTATTAGATATTTTCTTTATTTACATTTCAAATGCTATCCTGAAAGTTCCCTATACACTCCCCCCAAATAGAAAATTATTCAACTTTAGATTTCCTCCTGAACTGTTTTCCTTAAAAATCCCAACACCCAGCCAGGCGTGGCGCATGCCTTTAATCCCAGCACTTGGGAGGCAGAGGCAGGCGGATTTCTGAGTTCGAGGCCAGCCTGGTCTACAAAGTGAATTCCAGGACAGCCAGGGCTATACAGAGAAACCCTGTATATGTATCACAACATATAAAAACAAAAAACAAAAACAAAAACAAAAAATTCCCAGAGTTGGGCTGGAGAGATGGCTCAGTGGTTATGAGCAGTGACTGCTCTTCCAGAGGTCCTGAGTTCAATTCCCAGCAACCACATGGTTGCTCACAACCATCTGTAATGGGACCCAATACCTTCTTCTCGTGTGTCCTACTCATATACATAAAATAAATAATTCTTTTTAAAAAAATCCCAGAGTTATAAGCAGGATATAAGCTCATTTCTGTCCAAGACTGCAAGCAACTTGGAGGCAGGAGGATCAGAGTCTGCGGCCAGCTTGAGATACAAGATCAACTTGGGAATATTATGCTTTGAAATATTTCATATTTGAATTAAGAGCAAATAATCACAATGCTCTCGCACCCATGACTTAAAGTGAACTTGGGATGTTCTTGTTTAAACGCCGGGGAGAGGGCAGTCCCCTGGAGACCTCATCCGTGCCAAGGAATGCCGAAGCACAGACAAAAGTTGGCTTTTAAAACCGTCAAGTTTTAAAGGGGAGGAGGGGGAAGTGATGTAGTTCCGAACAAGGAGAATGACTTGAGAAATACTTGGCAAACTAGAAATGCAGATATTGAAAAAACACAAAACACGAAATACAAGCAACCTCTCCTCTAAGATAGGTGTATTAGAGTTAATGGCTAAATTCCCTTCTGCTCAAAGGCTTAAGAGACCGATTCTGACAAGGGTTCCCGGAGGCCAGGCTAGGGGCGCGGGTCTGCAAAAAATCCCCGAGTGTTACTGGCCCCAGGCGGCAGGGTCGCCTTCAGTCCCAAAGTTCCCCTGCCCAGCATACCTTACTTCACTCCTCTGCTCGGTGGCGCCGCGCTCACCTCGGCCACCCGATTGCTTCTGTGCACTGGAGACCCGGTCTCTAACGAGCAGCTCCGCTGCGCTTTTAACTCAGGGGCTGAGGGACCACGTGGGGCCGCACGGAGAGCCTGGGGGTTGTAGTTCCACGTCGGGCCTGGGAGCTGCTTCAGGGGCTGGAATCCCGAGACTGCACTAATTGCTCCTTCCTGGGTGTGGCCACAGCCTACTTTGGGAAAGGCTCTTGAGCTCCTGCACCTCTTGGATACCCACGGTCCTTACTACTCTGAGTCCTGGAGTTCTCCCGTTCAAGTTCTGCAAGCGCGAGTCTTGTTTGCATTGGATGTGAGATGTTGTGATAAGTGGTGGCTGCCTAGCAGCCGCTTGGCTCTTTAGGCTGACACTACTGCTCCAGCCCTGCTCTTTGTTTTGTAGGAAAAAAGAGAAGTGAGAAGATTTTAAGAGTGGATTACAGGCCACCGGTGGCTGTGCACACCTTTAATCCCAGCACTCGGGAGGCAGAGACAGGAGGATTTCTGAGTTTGAG
>NC_034594.1:126561095-126564231 GCF_900095145.1 Mus pahari
TTGTGAGCCACCATGTAGTTGCTGGGATTTGAACTCAGAACCTTCAGAAGAGCAGTCAGTGCTCTTAACCTCTGAGCCATCTCTCCGGTCCTTGATGCTTATTATTTTATTTAGGGAAAATATGTTTTCTTTCTAGCTTGCAAAGTGCTTTGTTCTCCATTGTGGTTCTTTGATGCATGTGTGTGCCTTTCTCTCTCTCTCTCTCTCTCTCTCTCTCTCTCTCTCTCTCTCTCTCTGTTTTAATTTTAAAAATTTAAACTTTATTTTATTTTGTGGGTATGGCTATCTCTATACACTACATGCATGCAGTGCCCATAGAGGCCAGAAGAGGGCATTAGGTACCCTGGTACTGGAGTTACAGACAGTTAGTTGTAAGTTACCCTGTGAATGCTGGGAATGGAACTGTCCACTCACAAAGAGAATCATGAAGCCTGTCCTACACAGTGATATCCATCAAAAAGGGGTGGGGTTGGGAGAGGAGGGCTCTTGATGTATGAGGCTGTGTTCTCACTGGTTTTAGGTTAACTTGACACACAAGACTAGTGTTATCTGAAAGGAGATAACACACCCTAAATGCCATTGGGGATGTATTAAGAGAATGGTCCCGGTACAGCCACTGTGGAAATCAGTATGGTAGCTCCTCAGTAAACTAAATACAGAATACCACACAGTTGTGGTACTGCATACCTGTAATCCCAGTGCTTGGTAGGTAGAGGTAGGAACATGAGTTTGAGGCCAGCCTAGGTTATGTAAGACCTGGTTGCATTCCCCCTGAAAAGCAAACAAAACAAAACCTACCAGAGATTCAATTGTACCATTTGTGGGAATGTACCAGAGAGACATATATACTCACAGGACTGCTCAGCTCTTCACCATCGCCAAGCTATGGAAACAGTCTAGACAGGTGAATGGGGGAAAACGTGATGCTTTTATTCAGCCACAAAGAAGGATGAGATTATGGCATTTATGGGAAAATGTTAAAAGAAATAAACCAGATTCACAAAGACACATTTCCTTTAATGCGCAGAATCTATCTATCTATCTATCTATCTATCTATCTATCTATCTATCTATCTATCTATCTATCATCTATTTTTCTATGTATCTATCTTCATATCTATGTATTTATGTATCTTATGTATCAATATATCTATTATCTATCTATCTATCTATCTATCTATCTATCTATCTATCTATCTATCATACTATCTATCTGCATTCCAATACACGCACATGTATATACACCTTTCTTTCTTTCTTTCTTTTCTTTTCTTTTTTTTTTTCGAGACAGGGTTTCTCTGTGTAGCCTTGGCTGTCCCGGAACTCACTCTGTAGACCAGGCTGGCCTTGAACTCAGAAATCCGCCTGCCTCTGCCTCCCAAGTGCTGGGATTAAAGGCGTGCATCACCACGCCCAGCCTATACACACCTTTCTATGACATGGAAGTGGAAGGGGATTATGGAGGGGAAGGAAGGGGTTCAAAGGGAGTGGGAGGAGAAGGAAGCAAGAGAAAGTAAGGAGGGAGGACAAAGAAAAATATTCTTCACACGAGGAATTGAGATCAAATAGTATAAGAGGACTATCTGAGGGAAGAAGGGACCAGTGGGGTGGGGGTTAGAGTAGTATATGTGTGGGGAGTTATCAACAAAGTATAATGTTACATATGCATGAAAATGTTACCTTTAGTCCCAGCACTTGGGAGGCAGAGGCAGGCGGATTTCTGAGTTTGAGACCAGCCTGGTCTACAGAGTGAGTTCCAGGACAGCCAGGGCAACACAGAGAAACCCTGTCTTGAAAAATAAAACAAAGCAAAAACAAATAAACATACAAAGAAGTCTATGAAAATGTCATGATGGAATCCATCGTTTTGTGTGTTGTCTTTTGTTATTTGTTTATTTTGTTTTTGGACACAGGGTCTCTATGTCATTCTGGCTGCCCTGGAACCAAGACCAAGCTAGACCAAGGTGGCCTTGAACTGAGACATCCTCTTGCTGCTGCTTCCCTAGTGCTGGGACTAAAAGCATGTACCATCATGCCCGGCTATGTGCTGTCTTAGTGACGGGTTCCATTGCTGGGATAAAATAACATGACCAAAAGCAACTTGGGGACGAAAGGCTTTCATTGGCTTACATATCTCAGCTCACATCCCATTGAGGGAAAGTAGAAACTCAAGACACGAACCTGGAGGCAGGAACTTGCTGGCGAAAGCATAACGACAGGGACTGACTGCAGTAGGCTGGGATGGAGATATCTCAGTAGCCCGAGGCAGCTCTTTGTAAAACAAACAAACAAACAAACAAACAAAAAAACAGTTGTTTCCATTTCTCCTAACCTTAGCCCTGGACAACGAGATTTCATTTGTGCGTGACTGCTTTTCAGTTGGCCTTGGTGTGCCTAATTATTCTATTATATCTGATTTTCTTACTTCTTTCTCCTGCTCTGGTGAATTCTGTGAAACTAGATGTTCCTTGATGTAATGATTCTCAAACAATTAAAAATTGAGGCATGGGGCACAGCACATCACAGTCCTAATGGCCCAGGTGCATGCTGTGTTTTCTCATCTTGGAAACAATGCAATAACTGCACAATGGTAGTTCCAGATTAATGCTTGACTTGCAAAGAAAGTTTGAAGAAATTATTAGAAAATGAAATAGAGCCAACATTGGGACCACGAGAAAGTAAAAAAAAAAACAAAACTATTGAAGTCATGAAATAAGTTTAAGACTTAACATTTAAGAGTGGTTCCTGGATAAGCAAGTATAGAATGCATAAAATTATATACTAGTAAAACTAAGTCAAAACACTAGGACTCTTAGGAGAGTCATTGTGTGCAATGTGCAGAAGCAGGAAGCTAGCAGAACTACTCAGTTAAGGGATAACTTGATTCTTTCTGGCATTCTTTCTGCTTTGTCCATGTCATTTATCATTAGAACTTCACAAGAAAATTCAAGTAGCTGATCTCGGAACTCTGAGCTCTGAAGTATAATAAGTCAAAAGTTAAAGTTTAAATAATAATAAGTTTGCAATGATTGTTATTTTGGCCACAGGCCTGGGAATAGGGGAAGCTTGAAACTTTGGGGAACAACTGTAATTCTTGATTCTTTGTGGGATGTAATTTGATCTGGCAATGATTATA
>NC_034594.1:126565327-126571058 GCF_900095145.1 Mus pahari
GGCCAGCCTGGTCTACAGAGTGAGTTCCAGGACAGCCAGGACTACACAGAGAAACCCTGTCTCGAAAAACCAAAAAAAAAAAAAGAAAAGCTAACCAAGTAGGGAAAAAGAGGGGGCAGAATTACACACACACACACACACACACACACACATGCACACACACACACACGCATGCACACACACATGCACATGCACACACACACAGGCACACACAATGCACACACACATGCACACGCACACACACGTACACACATGCACACACACGCACGCATGCATGCACACACACAGGCACACATGCACGCATGCACACGCACACACACACACGCACACACACACGCACACACACACGCAGCACATATATAATTTTATCTTATACCTTATAAGAGGCATAGTGCTCTTCCCAGAAGCTATATATAAAGCTGAGTGCCAGGGCTGGGATACCTTATGTAGTTGTTGGGGTATATACTATGTGAGTACCCACCAACGAAGCACTGAGCTGTCTCCCCATAGTATTTCCAAGATTTGTCCATATTGTTTGTCATACATCAATTTTTTTGTGGTTGATTAATTAATCTTCTATCTTATGGATTGACTCCATTGTATTTATCCATTTATTAGCTGATGGATTTGTGTTATTTCTATTTTGGTTAATATTGCTACTATGGTTGTTGATTTTAAACATCATAGAATTTTGTGGTTATCATTTTTTCCTCCTCCTTTTCCTCCTCCTCTTCCTCTTCTTCCTCCTCCCCTTCTTTAAGACAAGGTTTCTTTCCTACACTCATTTTTTTCAGACCAGGGTGACCTTGAACTCGCAGAAATCTGCCTGCTTGCCTGCTTCTGCTGGTATTAAAGGAGTGTGCCACCATACAAGGTTCAAAATAAATCTGTTTGTTTTGAGACAAACAGACTGTATGGCCTTAACTCACTTGTAGACCAGGCTAGCCCCTAACTCACAGACTATGCCCATGCCCTTCACCCTCAAAGCCTGGGATTAAAGATAAGCATGATAAAGATGTGCCCTGCCCTGCAGATTTTCCCCCCACATCGCTCCAGAATCATCTTTAGTTTAGACAGAGTCTCTCAATTATGTACCTCTGGCTTTCCTGGAACTCACTATGTGGACCAGGTTGGCCTCAAACTCCCAGAGATCCACCTGACTCTGCTTCCTGAGTACTGGAATTAAAGGAGATCATTACACCTGGCATTCATTTTTTTCATTATTAAATAAACTTTATCATTGTCATCATCATTATTATTCTGGAGTGAGTGTGTATGTGTGTGTGTGCATTATGAATGTGAGTAGGGAGGTCAGAGGTCAGAGGACAACTTGTGAGGTTCTGGGGATAGTACTCAGATCATCATGCTGCCATCTCATGGGTCCACAGAGCTCTTGGAACTGGAGTGACAGATGATTGTGAGCCACCAAACCCCAGACCACTTTAAGAGCATCAAGTGCTCTAAATGGATGGGCCATCTCTCCAACCCCCTTGCTTCTTCTGCCTTGTAAATACTGTGCCATTTTTATTAAGTAGAATTAGCTTATAGTCTGCTGGTCTTTCTTTAATTTCCCAGAGATCCCAAATTCTTGCCAAGACTGGGGTTTTCCATGCATCCAGGATATTCCATCCCGTTGATTTCTTGTCCTTCTGATGCAAGAGGGCTCTTGTCTCAGACCCTTCCCCTTCAGGGGCCGCCTCCCTCCCCTAACTGCCAACGCCTCTTCTGATCACAGCTCAGTGTGTTTGTTCTCTTCTGTTCCGTGGGACACATGAGTCCCTACCCTCCACACATGGTTGAATTGGTATGGAATGCAGAACAGACATGACTAACAGGTCATGTGGCAGTCCTGTGGTCCCAGAACAACAGTCAGCTTAGTGGGAGAAGGTTGACTCCCTGTGGTAGTAGCTATTTCACCACAACCGGTGGCCAAGTGGGAACATTTACAGCTTTGGAGGACTCTGAGGACTGGTGTGCTCTTTCAGAGCAAAGGGGAGAATCCTAGCATGGATTAAATCTGGAGCTCGTTGCCTCACTGTTGGCCTGTGATATTCACACCTTTGGACATTTGTGACAACTGGTCACATACATTGCTTTGTGATAATCTCATAGTTGGGAAAACTTCTGGAAATGCAGGCCTAATTTGATTATCAGCATGGGAGAGTACGAACATACAATTGGTTGTTAGCAGAAGAGAAAGTTAATACTAATTTTGACTACTGGAAGAGTTTCTTTTATAATATTCAAGTAAACATAGAGGCAAAAGTCTCTTTTGAAGAGTGCTCAGCATATCCTAGCTAGTGTGTGAATGAATTATAGTCTATTTGACACAGCTTGGAAAAGCACCCCAAAGCGCATGGGCAATTATCAACACTGTATGGCAGAAACCTACCACTAGGTGGCAGTCTACTAGCAGAAATTGCTTCCCCCTCCCTCCCTTTCTCCCTCCTTCCCCTCCTTTCTGAACTTCAAGTTTTTTGGAACTTTAGCAATTAATGAAAAGATTAGGACTGGAGAGATGGCTCAGTGGTTAAAACTCTGGCTCCTCCAGAAGTCTCAGGTTCAATACCCAGCACCTGTAGGGCAGTTTACAATGATTTGTAACTCCAGCTCCTAAGGGATTCTGTATCTTCTGTCCCCTGCAGGCACCAGGCATGTACCTGGTGCACAGGCATTCGTGCAAACAAAACACCCATATGCCTACAGTAACACAACACATTTCCTCCCGAGCACTGGCTCTCTGGGTTTTGAGCATCTTATAGCTCAGTGGTAAAATGGCATCCTAGTGTGTATTAAGCCACCACCCGCAGGACCTCCAGAACACCCCAAGTAAAAATGCAGTAGATGGAAGCTGTGTCAGGTGTGGTGACACATACCTGTAGCCCCAGTGCTTGTGAGCTGTAGGCAGGAAGATCAGGAGGTCACAGACATCGAGGTTCAGGTAAGGTTGAACTACATGAGATCCCATCTCTTCCTGTCCGAGTGTCTGTTCTTCTAAGCACCCCACCCCCTCACCCCTGCCCACCCCAACCCCCCCGACCGGGTTTCTCTGTGTAGCCCTGGCTATAGTAGAACTCTGTCTGTAGACCAGGGGTTCTTCAATTCAGAGATCTGCCTGACTTTGCCTCCCAGGTGCTGAGATTAAAGACCTGGGCCACCATGCCTGGCTGAGATGCTGTCTCAAAAAAAAAAAAACCACAAAAAAACCAAAACCAAAACAAAAAAAAAACCAAAACACTCCAGATAGCACAGCCAGCAGAACTGACTTCTTGAAAAGCAGAAGATAACTGATGATCTCGAATGACTCCGAGGGTAAAGAGCCTGCCAACAAACTGATGATCAGTCCCCAGGACTCACAGGGTGGAAGGAAAGAACCAACTTCCCCAGGTTGTCTTCTAACCTCCAAGTAGTATGGTGCACGAGCGCGCGCACACACACACACACACACACACACGCACACTCGCATGCGCACACACACACGCACATGCACACTCGCATGCACACACACACACGCGCGCGCGCGCAGCACACACACACACGCGCGCAGCACACACACACACACGTGCGCGCGCAGCACACACACACATGCACACTCGCATGCACACACACACATGCACACTCGCATGCACACACACACATGCACACTCGCATGCACACACACACGCACACGCACACGCACACACACACACACACACACACACACACGTTAACAATTGAGTGCTAACTATGCAGGATCAGAGATTGCAGGCCTCTCCCAGACCTTCGAGGAATTTAGTTGGTCCTCCACCTCCTTGCCTAAGCTTTCAGGACACTGCCAGCCTGTAGCCAGTGGGCATACTCAGATCCCAGCTCTCAGAACTGTGGGCAGTGCCCCCTTTGACCAGGTTCATCTGGGCCTGTGGCAAGCTCCCAGAATATTCAAGAGTCTTCCTCCTGTGTTCCATTCTCAGCCTAGATATCTTGCTATAGCCTGAACTGTGTTTCCTCTGAAAGAAAAGTCCAACTCAAATATTTGCTGTATTTACAGGTGGACCATGAAGTCAAGGAAAAGCCAAACACGGGATGGTATTCATGTAGGCATCCCGTCTGTGCCGAAGAGAAAATGCCTGTGCAGAGATACAACTCCATATGCACTGGTACGTCTAGGCGGGCAGGAGCAATGTACAAAGGATCCCACATTAGTGAACAGGTGGGTGGCGATCCGAGAGTGGGGAGACTCCGGACGTCCTTGGTATCTGTGCACTGACCCTTTAGTGATGGAGAGGTTTGGTGAGATTAGTGTTCCAGGGGATCCAGACAGCTGTGGGGAAGTACCTCGCTGTGTTAGTCGTCATCACCTGTGGGGGCCTCAAGAGGCACCCCTGATTCACTGTTTCTCTGGGAAAGGAGCCAGAGGCAGACTGAATGCTTTTGATACTGTCTGAAGTGTTTCTTGTGTATGTATGTATGTATGTATGTAGATATGCATGTGTATATGTATGTATGTGTGTATGTATGTAGATATGCATGTGTATGCATGTATGGATGTAGAATTTTCTTTTGCTCAGCTCAAGGAATATCTATTTTTTTTTTTTTCAGAATTTAGTTCTGGTCTTTGCCATCTGCTTACCTGACGTAAGCCAGGTCAGGCAATCTCCAGCCTTCACTGGCTGCTTGAGTTCCTCTAGTTCTCAAGAAGGGAGCCGCCTACCTGAAGTCTCTCATCATTTAGGACCCACAATCCTCTCTTTTTGATGTTTATCTTGGGCTTCTAGTTTTTTCACTACCAGACAATCCAGGGTATCTTGGGTTTTCTCTGTGCGGTCTGGGTTGGACCCACACTGCTCACGCTGTATTGGCTGTGCCTAGACCAACATGGGGAGAACCTTTCTCTCTCTTGCAAAAGCTCTCCATTGGTGTATCAAAGTACCCTGCTGTCTTTTCTTTTCACTTCTTCAACTCTCCACTCTTGGTTGATGTTCCCTCCCACTAGGGGGCAGTGTCTCCTTTCAGCCACTCTTGGCCCAGGGTGCTCTCAAGGCCACCAAACTTACCTCCTCAAAACCTGTGGGAGAACTCTATCTCTCTCTCTCTCTCTTTTTCTCTCTCTCCAAGTCATGGTTTCTCTGTGTAACCTTGGAAGTCCTGAAATTCACACTATAGACCAGGCTGACCTTGAACTCAGAGATCTGCCCTGTCTCCGCTTCTCTAGTGCTGGGATTAAAAGTGTGTGTTACCATGCCTGGTGGGACCTGAATTCTCATCGTGATCTTCTGTGTGGGAACTGTCTATCTGCCTCTGTTACCTGTGCTTTCCTGGAATATGAGTCTGGCTGAGTGGTGTTTATTTTCCTATCTCCAGCATGCAATACCCTGCCTGTGACGTGGTTGACCTACATAAACACTCTGCAAGAGCAAATGAATCCAGACAGCTGGTGTGGATAGCAAAGGCAGCAGGTAGTTTCATGGAAGGGAAACCCTGCAGTGCAAGTCCTTAAGCAAGGAGCCTAAGAAGAGCAGTCAGAGCTTCCGGGATGGGAAAGCCCCTCCATGTAAGTGCTTCCTGGACAAGTTTCCCTGTCCTGTCCCTGGAGAGTCACACATTGCACAACTGTCCCCCTTGGTGGGTTTTATTGTGTATCTACCAGATGTAAAAAAAAAAAAAAAAAAAAAAAAAAAAAAAAAAAAAAAAAAAAGGAACAAAAGCAAGAAAGGATAAGGTGTGGCAAAAGATATTGATCAGAAAGGGAAAG
>NC_034594.1:126571099-126589449 GCF_900095145.1 Mus pahari
CAGTCAGAGCTTCCGGGATGGGAAAGCCCCTCCATGTAAGTGCTTCCTGGACAAGTTTCCCTGTCCTGTCCCTGGAGAGTCACACATTGCACAACGGTCCCCCTTGGTGGGTTTTGTTGCAGGACTGCCAGAGCTAAAAAGAAAAAAAATGAATCAAAAAAAAAAAAAAAAAAAAAAAAAGAACAAAAGCAAGAAAGGATGCGGTGTGGCAAAAGATATTGATCAGAAAGGGAAAGGCAGGCAGCACTCAGGGGCAGAACCTTTTTACATCATCCCTGAGTCAGAGAGACATGGCAAGCCTAAGGATCAACTCACCTGAGTGTTTACAGCAGAGGCCAGAGTCACAGACGACGGCATGGATTCTTATGGAGGTGGGGTGCTCCTTAATACTTTAGAAGTAACTCTGATGTCTTGTGGCAGGTGGGAAGCGAAATTAATTGTAGGACTCTATCTGACTTCATTTTCTACACTGACTGAGGGACAAACTTATGAATCCCAGCCAAGGCACACAGAGGTATCAATAACACTTATTATGTTTATAACAAGGTTTTAGATTTACTTCAAGGCACGAGTGTGGCAGATATTGAGAAAAGTGAGACGATTCCAGCAGTCTGCAGACGCTCAGCCACATCACACCTAACCAAGGGCACTGGCATCATTTCAGAGACGAGGAGTCAGCTTCTAGCTTCAGAGGGACAGGAGAAAGATCAAGCAGTCAGTTGAAGACCATGCAGTAGGTTTGAAGTCTCTTTAATTTCCAAGAATAACCACTTTCCAGCTCCTGGTAGGACCTCATCAGCTGGAGACTGCTGTAATGTCGAGTCATTGGATGGGACATATGTGTTGTCATACCGTTTTCTGTTTTGTATACATTGAAAACCAGAAACTAAATGACTTGTAAGCCTCAGGGCAGATGGGACAAAGGGACAGGCAGGGCTGACACTGGTACCCCTCTGTTACCTGTTGCCTCCTTTGTTTCCACACCAAGCCTCGACAACTCAGTCTGTTTAAAGTCTACCAGAAAGTCAATTAAACCATCTTCCAGCCTCCTCATTTCCCACCAACCAGGACTTGTTGGGGATCTGAGCTTGGCCCAGCAACTGTGCTGTGGGAGATGATAAAGTGAGACCAGCCAGAGACCCTGCCACCCTGTGCCTGTAACCTAGGCAGAGAGATGGGACAAAAATACACGGCACAGTTACAGAATCTGACAGAATGTAATAAGAATGCTAAATTGTGTGGTACAGACAATTAGAGAAGAAGACAGTATATAATAAAGTGCTAATTGTGTGGTGCAGACAGTAAGTATAATAGGAGTTCAGTGAGGGATGGGTGAGTGTGGGCTGCAGTCTTCATGTCAGTGCTGCTGTGTTTACCCAGGGCATGATGGGAAATGGAATATGAAATAGGAGATGGATTAAGTTCAGGGGAATGGTGCTGTGCTAGCGAAGCTCCTCTCAGGAGAGGGCAGAAGGGGGGTCCCTTGAGAGCTGGCATTCTCTATGAGAAGGAAGTCAAACACAGAGAAACCTCATTTTCTACACTGGTTCTATATTAGTTATGCTATGGAAGATTTCCACAGAAACTTAAAAATCACATCTTGTCTTATTCATTTTTTTTTTAAAGCTTTATTTATTTATTATATGCAATTACTCTGTAGCTGTCTTCAGACACTCCAGAAGAGGGCGTCAGATCTTGTTACAGATGGTTAAGGATGGTTATGAGCCACCATATGGTTGCTGGGATTTGAACTCAGGACCTTTGGAAGAGCAGTCGGGTGCTCTTACCCACTGAGCCATCTCACCAGCCCGTCTTATTCATTTTTTATGTTGTATGCATATATATATATGTGTATATGCATGAATATGGGGGTAGGAGGTCAAAGCTGGGTCTTCTATTGTTTCCACCTTATTGTTATTTATTTATTTATTCATTTATTCATTAATTATTTTTATGTGAATGAGTGTCCTTCCTACCCATTGTGAGTCTCTCTGACCATGTAGATAGCCCGTGCCTAAGGAGGCCAGAGAGGATATCAGATCTCCTGGAACTGGCGTCACAGGAAGTTGTGAGCTTCTATGTAGGCGCTACGAATCGAGCCCAGGTTCTCTGGAAGAGCAGCCCATGCTCTTAATGGCCAAGCCAATTCTCCAGCCCCTCCGTCTTAGTTTTTGAGGCGGGGTCTTGTAGATTCATCTACAGGGGCTGCCCAACAAGCCCAAGGATCCTCTTTCCATTGCCTCTTCAGTGCTGGGGTTTTAAGTGTGCGCCACCATGTGCTTAGCTTTGTATGTGGCGGATTCCCAGACTTATTCAGGTCTCTTGCTTAGTGACAAGCCTTTTACTGAGAGAGCAATCTCCCTGGCTCCCCCCGCCCACAACCCATAATCCTTAATTTATTTACTTTATTAAAACCTTAAAAAATCCTATTTGTTTTATTTTGTGTGTTTGAGCGTCTTGCCTGCACGTATGTATGTGAACCACGCGTGTGCCTGGTGGCTGTGGAGGTCAGAAGAAGGTGTCAGGTCCCGTGGAACTGGAATTACAGGTGTTTGAAAACTATTATGTGGGTGCTGGGGACTGAACCAAAGGCCTTTGCACTTTGCATACGTGCTCTTAACCAAGGGACATCTCTTAGGTCCCCCATATTAATTTTTTTAAAAAATAAGATTTATTTATTATGTATACAGCATTCTGCCTGCATATATGACTGCAGGCCAGAAGAGGGCACTAGATCTCATTATAGATGGTTGTGAGCCGCGGTGTGGTTGCTGGGAAACGAACTCTGGCAGAGCAGTTCTTAACCTCTGAGCCATCTCTCTAGCCCCTAATTTTTAAACATTTACTTTTAAATCTGTAGAGTAAATTGGCCTCACATTCACAGAGATTCACCTGCCTCTGCCTCCAAGTGCTAGGATTAAAAGCATATTCCATCAGGCCAGACTAAAATCATATTTTAAACTGAATAATGCCTTGAACGTGCCGAGAGTTATCATTGTTGAAAGTAGCCATATGGCAAGTCCTTTTAATAAATCAAGACTGTTTCTGCATCCATGTTTACTAATTTATCTTCATACATGATAGTTCAAGGCAAACAGTAACTAGGTTCTTTTTATTCCTTGAGGTAGGTTCTGGGTAGGTAATGTATGGAACTGGTTATGTTGCTAGACCCTTTTTTTTTCTTCTTTTCATGAACATGGACCTCAAATCACTACAAAGTGCACAACTTTATGAATTTTCACTTCTGGGAATTTGTGCTGAGGATATGATAATTATGAATTATGGCTGACTGCAAGAATAACTTTTTTTTCTTTTGGTTTTTCAAGACAGGGTTTCTCTGCGTAACAGTTTTAACTGTCCTGGAACTTGCTCTGTAGCCCAGGCTGACCTCAAACTCACAGAGATCCTCCTGCCTCTGCCTCCCCAGCACTGGGATTAGGGTTTGTGCCATCACACCCAGCTAAGCATAACTTTCTTATAAGGAGAATTACCACAATAGAAATGTTCCCAACAGAGGACTGTTGAAATAAACTGCCATGCATCTATAGCACACAGTGTATCATCATGAAAACGCTACTAATAAGTAATGGGGTCTGGGGATATGATATTTGAGTAGTATGCAAGGGGCCCTGGGTTTGATTCGCAGCAGTACATATAGCCAGGTGTGACAGCCCATGCCTGCAATGTCAGCTCTGGGGAGGTGGAGGCAGAGGAGTACACGTTCAAGGCTGTCCTCAGGCTACTTAAGGAGGAAGAACTAATGAGGTAGAAAAATGTTTATCATATATAGGGGAGGGAAGTGAAGTGAAGATATTTCTAAATCTTGTAGAACACGATTCCATTTTGTTGACAACATATTTTATGTGTAGTAGCATATTTAAGTAGTAATGCTATATTTGATTTCTATTTCTTTGTGAAATTTCCAAGTGTTTCCCAAGACTCATGGTTTGCTCTGTTTGTTTTTTGTCTATTATTATTACTATTATTATTATTGTTATTATTATTGTTGTTATTTTATTTGTTTTGATATGGGTGTTTTGCCTGCGTTTATGTCTGTGCACCACATGCATGCAGGGCCCACAGAGGCCAGAAGAGGGCGTCAGATTCTGTAGCATTGGAGTTATGGATGGTTGTAAACTGGAGATTGAACTACTGTCCTCTGGAAGAGTAACCAGCACACTTAACTGATGAACCATCTCTCTGGTACCTCGTGGTTTACTTGGTATTAGAGCATACCTCTAAACCCTATTTTTCCATAACTTATTTGTTTATTTATTTTCAAAACTGGGGTGGTCACAATTTGCCTTGCCATTCAGTGAGCAGTGTTAGAATGGGGTGTCCTGGAAGTAGGATTTCAGCGTGAAGACCTGGATGGGTGAGAGTCATAGGTCCAGTAAATTCTGAGCCCAAGCTGTCTTGCGAGGCAGCACCCCTTTCTCCCTTGACTTGTAAACACTCCCTAGGAGCAGAAGTTTACTGTAGGAACTTGGGGGGGAAACATCCTCCAAGGCAATGTGTTGTTAGCAGCAGAGCATGCCAGAGCGGGTAGGAAGCCCAGGGGCTATATATATGCGTGTGTGTGTGTGTGTGTGTGTGTGTGTGTGTGTGTGTATTTAAATTGAGTTATGACAAAACAGAGTTTCAAAGATTGTGATGCCTTTTTTAATGTTTATCTTGGACAGATTGTTAGCGTTACCTCAGAATAATCAACCAGAAATGACTCTCCACGAGGTCAGGGAGATGGCCCATTTGGTGAGCTGAACTCAGCTCTCTGGCCTCCATGTTTACACCCAAAGTCTCTTTGTTAAACACTCTGCTATGAGAACATCGAGTCTCCTACAGGACCCCTGACTGACATGGGAATGATAACAATATCTAATCACAAATAAATAATAAAGAGGAAAAAGGAAGACAGGCTGCGCTGGATCATGTCAAAAGCCCTAGAATGAGATTGGGATCACCCCAACCTAGACCTGGTTAGGCTTTGCCTGGAAGTGGCACTACAGGATGGGGGGTGGGGGGTGGGCGCCGTCAGAAAACATGTATAGAGGACTTTGGAATTTTGAGTGCAGGGGATTTTCCATTTCTAAAATGAGAACAAAGCAGCCTTCTCCCCTGGGAGCTTTATATAGCACTGTCCTGAAAGGGGCCTTTCTCTGGAACATTCCAACACGAAACCACATCATTTTCTCGTCCTATGACTCGGTGTCTTTCATTTCTTAGATTTTGACTAATGTTGTTTCCTAAAATATCCGTGTTTCAACCCTTCGACTCGATAGCTTTCTATTTCAGCTTCTCCAATTCACTTTTCTTTTCTTTTTTTCTTTTTCTTTTTTAACACGGGCTCGGTGAAAATGCAACATAGCAGGTATCTTCAAGTCTTTAAGACTTGACTTCAGTCAACACTGGGGCATGATTACCTTTTCAAAATTAAAAAAAAAAATTCTAGACATGAACTTGCTGTATTGTTGAAGCTGACAGTGACATGTGCGTGCATGTGCATATGCGCTCGTGTGTGTGTGTGTGTGTGTGTGTGTGTGTGTGTGTGCGCGTGTGTGCGTGTGTCTGTGTGTGTGACAGAGGCACTTCAGGATTGAGTCCTTTCCTTTATCCACAGGCTCTGAGATGGAACTTGGGTTGTAAGCAAGTTCTTTCACCTCCTAAATCCTCTGGCCAGCCCTACTGACTCTCTCTTTCTGTCTCTCTCTCTCTCTTTTTAAAAAATAATTTATTTAGTTTTATTTTATGTGCATTGGTATGAGGGTGTCAGATCCCTTAGAATTATAGTTACAGACAGTTGTGAGCTGCCATGTGGGTGCTGGGAATTGAACCCAGGTCCTCTGGAAGAACAGCCAGTGCTCTTAACCACTGAACCATCACTCCAGCCCCCTTACTGACTCTTTCCGAAGAAAATTCCTGCAGAAAAATCCTTTTGGGGTTGGAGTCATAGTCCAATGGCAGAGTTACTTGTCTGATATATGTGGGCCCCGGGCCATGACTACCACTGAAAACTTCCTTTGCTGAGATGGACAGAGAGGATGCTCACAAGGCCATCCTGACATTCCAATCTCTTCTGACTAATGTGTAAGCAATAACCCCTCTGCACTTTAGCATTCTCACCGAGTGACGTAGTACATAGATCATCTGGAGAACGAGGGACTTATGTAACGCAACTAAAGCACTTCTAAGAACATGGCAGACTAGCCCATAAGAGAAAGCCTTCACTATGGCCACACTGAGCATCCTGGTAAAATGTGGTAGGGATTTAAAGTGTTCGTATATAGCCACTGTTGACAAAAGCAAGGGATGTGCTATCCTGGAGGTAGGCAGGAAACTCAGAGGTGTGCAAATGAGGCTGGTGCTGATGGATATGATGATACATCCTTGGATCTAGAGGCACGAGGCCACACAGGGAGAGAACTGTTGGCGTCCGGTTGACTAGGTCTGACAACGTTAGCAAGGAGAAACACACTCGTGGTTGGAATGTGAACCTTTCCTCTTACTCACGTGTACTTGGTCCCCAGTTAGTGATGCTGTTCTGTAAGGCTGTGGAGCCTTCAGGAGGCAAAGCATTCTTGAAGGGAGTGGGTCACTGAGGGGCCAGCCTTGAGGCTTCATAGCCTGGCCCCACTTCCTGTTCACTCTCTGCTTTTGGAGTCTGCATCAAAGTGACTAGCGGCTTCCTGCCCCCAGTGCCATGCTTGCCCCAGCTTTTTCTGTGTGTTCCCACAGTGACAAAATGATCCCTGAACTGTAAGCCAGGAGGCACTTTTCCTCCCTTAAATTGCTTCTAGTCAGGTGTGGTGGTTTGAATATGTATGGCCCCCATAGATTCATGTGTTTGAGTAGACTGGGAATTTGGCCCGAGAGTAAGCCTGGAGGAGAAGAAGGCCCCAATCCAAACTGAACCATAGATCTAATGGAAAACTTCTCCCCTCATCTGTAATTTCTGTGTCAGAAATACCTTAATGAAACCCCTACAAACATCCCCCAATTCTAAACCAGACTCTGACTCCCAGTCTCCAGCAAAGGGGAGAAGTCTACGCAGAATCCTTTTTTCCTCAGTTAAGGTCTTGTAATATACAAATGTTCTTAACTGGGAGCAAGTAATTCATGGGTCCAAATGCTAGCTGCAGAAGAGCCTGGACATCAGCATCCTGACTCCTAATTTAGTGATTACTCATCATTTAGAAGTCATCCAAATATAGAGAGGAGAGCCAAAAGATGATCGGCTGCCACCAATAGGGATAAATGCCCACAACCACAACAACAAACACGGCGACAGCAGCTGCTATTCAGAGGTCGAACCTTCCTATATTTAGGGAATCCACCATCTTATAAGTCTTGCTAGACCAGAGGATAATTTTTGTTGTTGTTGTTTTTCGTTTTCAGACAGGGTTTCTCTGTGTAGCCCTGGCTGTCCTGGAACTTGGTCTGTAGACCAGGCTGGTCTCGAACTCAGAGATTTGACTGCCTCTGCTCTGGAGTGCTGGGATTAAAGGTGTGTGCCACCACTGCCTGGTGCTAAGAAGAGGATCTTTATTCCACAGAAGATTAAAATAAAAAAGAATAACTACAGTTTCATGTAAAATCTTGCCATCTAGCATATGGACATGAGACCTAAGGCCACATAGCAGATGTTCTTGTCCTGAGCCCACGGTCCCTGGATGACGTAAGGAAACAGGGCAGTGTGACAGTCATCCTAGGAATACTGATGCTTATAATGGTCAGTGTCTGCCGTCCAATTACACTAATGACAATGGGACCCAGAGCCCAGCAGCTCTTTTTAGCCTAATAAGTATCTTTTTCCTCATTTGAAAAAGGGGGCTCTTTATTTCCCAAGGGTATATATAGAGATTAAATGAGAACTGCACACGAAAAGGCCTCTGGGAAAAACCAAGCCCTTTGCACATACATTGTTCTCTTCTCCTATCGCAATCACCAGCCTTGGAATCGTTGCATAGTGTTGAGAGTTCCAGAAGAAAAAGAACTCTCAATTGAAACTCTAAGAGAACAAATATGGAGTGGAAGAGACACATCCGTCTGGCCATCCTGTAATGGAAGGTGATGGGTACCACCCTGCCTTCGTTCACTGGAGTGAATGACAGCCAACAGCATATCTTTATTCTGCCCACATCACCTGTTTGGACTGGTTGATTGTTCCTCTCTTATTATGCTCACTGTGTAATTGAGATGCTTGAATTTCAGCTGTAATAGAACTTTCTGAATACATTCACTTGAGGATGCAGATAAGGATGAATCAAAATTCTCCGGCATATTTCAATTTCTCTCATTTAAAAAAAAAAAGAAGAAGAAGAAAAAAGAAAGCTGAAGACATTTCACTGTCAGATCCGTATGTGGCAGGAATGCGCAGCTGCTGTGGTAGGGCCTTTGGCTTATTGATTCCTTTTTCTCTACCCTCACGCGCTCCTGTGGCCACACTGTTTCGCAGGGAGTATTTACGTGTGGACACTGCTTCCTTTTAGTAGCAATGGAGTGGGGCATGATGGCAGGAGGGCTCCTCAGGCCTCTGTAGCTCAGTCCCCCATGCACTGGTAAGCCTCTGTGGGAGGGGACAGGAGAGGACTGATTTGTCAGTTAACATGGTGTCAAGACTCCCACCACCGTCAATTTTGAGTCTCGAAAATCGTGTCATCGAGCTTGGCGTGGGGAAGGGTCACGTGCCCACTCTAGGTTCCAGCGTTGCATTGCCTGTGGTGAGTGCACCATTTGCATCTTTTGTATTGAATGTGTTTCTATTAGCGTATGTTGATTTTACATGATAACGGGTTTCATTATGGCACTTTTCATACATGAATATAATGTGTTTCAGTCACAGTTATCCTCTCTTGTTCCCCTCCTGCTGATCCAGTCCTCTTCCCATCCAGTCCCTCATTTATTGCACTCTGTGTGTGTGTGTGTGTGTGTGTGTGTGTGTACACGCGTGTGCACACCTTTGGAGGTCAGAGGAAACCTTGTGGGAGTTGGTACTCCCCCTCCACTTTAGATAGGAGCCTCTGCAGCTGCTTCTGCCCACTACAAGACGGAGCTTTCCTGATCTCCCAGAGGCTGCTGGATCTCCGGAAACTGGGGTTACGGACAGTTTTAAGCTACCAGGTGGGCGCTGGGAGCTGAGTCCTGTCTAAGACCCAAGAGCCTCTGCTCTCAGCTGCCGAGTTACCTCGCCAGCTCTTTCTTAAAACAAAATGTTGTCTCTTTGCAAACCTCCAGGTTTCTTGTTCTCTTCAATCTCTTTAAAGCTTGCGAACTGAAGTGGGAAGGATGCCGAGACCG
Source organism: Mus pahari (assembly GCF_900095145.1). NCBI lineage: Eukaryota > Metazoa > Chordata > Mammalia > Rodentia > Muridae > Mus > Mus pahari. The sequence goes on from NC_034594.1 coordinate 126,580,394, forward strand.
CTCTTTGAGCCCCGCAGTGAAGAGAACACAGAGACCCTTACAGGATGGGAGAGATGGGGCCTGCCCCGGGCATGCCAGGTAATTTCTTACCTACCCACAGTGCTTTGTGTTTCCATTGGCTTTTCTGCTCTATGGAGGAAAAAGCAAGGTCACATATGCAGGGGTGATGCTGGAGAGCTCTTGCCACTTCATGCTCCTCCCCTCCTGCAGGAAGACCTCAGGCAGGATGTTTTCTCTCCCTGCCAGGAAGCGTCTTACTTCATCAATCCAGCCTCCCTTTCACAAGGTCAAGTTTCTTGGCTTTTCCTGGATTTGCCGTTTTCAGTGTCTCTTTGTACTTTTTTTTTTTTTTCTTTTTCTAAAATGAAGGCTCACTATATGGTCCAGTTTGAAATGTAAATCTTTAAATGTAAATTTTTTTTTTTATTTTTTTTTTTGAGACAGGGTCTCTCTGTATAACCCTGGCTGTCCTGGAACTCACTTTGTAGACCAGGCTGGCCTCGAACTCAGAAATCCACCTGCCTCTACCTCCCGAGTGCTGGGATTAAAGGCATGAGCCACCACGCCCGGCTTATGGTCCAGTTTGAAATTCGCTAGCCTCCAGCCTTGCCCCCCCTCCCCCCCAGTAGCTAAGATGACTGGTGTGTACCACCAGCCCAGTTCCGTGTCTCCTTGGGACGTATTTCCACAGAGGCCCCTTTCTCCTTGCAGATTGACTCGGTCTGATTGATTCTTCACAGGTCTCTCCTGGGGCCTAGGACCTGTGCTCAGACCCAGCCATGATGGAGAGATGCAGTGGTTGACATCTGCTCAAGAAAACTAAGTTAGGAAAACTTTATCCTGTAAGTGACATGTGTTAGTCCAAGACACTCTTGTTTTCCCAGGATTGTTATTAACAGGGCTAAAAAAGGACTCTCTCTCTCTCTCTCTCTCTCTCTCTCTCTCTCTCTCTCTCTCTCTCGTTGTGTATGTTTGTTTTCTAATGGGTATGTGCATGAGTCTGATCTGTGTGTGTCATGTATGTGTTCTCATGGGTGTGTGCTCATGTGTGTGCACTCATGTGAAGGCCAGAGGATGATGTTGGGTGTCTTCCTCAGTAAATCTCCACTTAGTTTTTCCAGACAGGTGCCTCAGGGCAGATGGAGCTCACCAAGTCAGCTACACTCAGCCTGTGAGCTGGGGAGTCTCTGCCTGTTTCTGTCTTCCCAGTGTTGGGATTACAGGCGTGTCACTGAACCCAGATTTTTATGTGGGAGCTGGAGATCTGAACCCAGGTCTTCCTGATTGTACAGAAATCACCTTACTAACAAATACCATTTCCTTAGCCTGCCCCTCCCTCCCTCACTCCTTTCTTTCTTTCCTCCCTTTTGTATTTTTATTTTTTGAAGATAAGATCTTATGTACCTCGATCTGGCCTCAAATTTCTTATGTAGCAGAAGATGACCTTGAACTTCTGCTTCTGCTTACGACGTGCTGGAACGATAGGCGCCATCATTCCTGGCTTCATGTGGAATCAAACCTTGTAGATCATGGTCAGGCATCATTACCAACTGACCTATAGCCACATCTCCAAATAAGGCATGCTTTCTGATTTTAGTGATGCTGGTGCAGCTTCTGAGCTAACTCAAAGCCTCACCGCATCTCGCTTCCAAAGCTGAGACAGCCGGTAATCATTCCGTTCCTCCCTCAAGGAAGAGGAAACATTGCCCGGGGAAACTTGAAAAGCTTGGGTAGTTTTTAAACTCATTCTGATGATAATCAAGTCTTTGTTGCATACTCAGCATATTGATGGATCGATAGATGCTCCAAGGACCAGGTAAGATGAGCATCTTTGCTATCTGCTCACATAGCAACAATGCAGACATATACTGCGCGCATGTAGAGAGATGCTACAAGGACCAGGTAAGATGAGCATCTTTGCTATCTGCTCACATAGCAACAACGCAGACATACACTGCACACATGTAGGGAGATGCTACAAGCATGCAGGGGAAGGGATGTGGTTCCAACCAGAGGAGTTCAAGGACACGGAGGACAGTTGTATGCTGATTACTACATGTCAGGAACTGTCCCAGTCTACATAAGCTCCCTATAACAACACTTTTAATTTTCCCAAGACTCTGTAACATTGATAGAACCATCTTCACTATAGGCACTCACGTCATGGAGAACCTAAACAACAAGCCCAGGGTCACTGGGCCTGGGAAATATCTGAGCATCAGACTTAACCACTAACCTCTGCACTGCTCAAGTCTGACCTGCAGGGATTACGTAAGGCTGGGAGCAAGGGAGAGCATTCCAGGCTGAGGCAACAAGGCTCTAAGATGTGAGGAAATCCATGTTTGTGGTGTTTGAGTTTCAGTGGGAAGACAATGTGAAGGCATTGGTCATACCAGCTATTTCCCTCCCATCCCAGAAGTTTTTGTTTTAAGAGAATATTTGGAAAGTAATGAATCAACTCAAGTTCTTATAACTGTAGTGTTTCCAAATGGCTACTGTCCAACCAGTCTTCCTGCTGAATTGTTGGCTGAGGGCTACCTTAAATGCATCCCCAGAAGAAAAACTATGAATCTTCTGATTAATCAGGATTCTTGGTATTCATTTAATTGAAAGTTCTTTGAGGTCAACGTTCTAGAATGGATTTCCACAGAAAGTAGTTTTTCCAGAAGATAGTTATTTGACACAACCACGCAATGCATTCCTGATTTTAGTTGAGGTTCTTGCCACTGTTATATCTAGACCACCCAATGATATAGTGCTTATGACTACATGAAAATGTATGCGAAGAATTTCAGTAGCAAAACTGAACAATGGCAGAATTCAACCCAGAATACTACCTAATGGAGAATCATGTAGTAATTCTACATTTCTTGAATTCCTTTCTGTGTTTGAGGAACCAGAGGGTTATTAATTCACTCATGAGCATTTTCCAAGTGCTCATTGTAATAAAGGTGGTGGTGACACGATTCACATTTAACAGAGATCTTATTGAATGGCAGGCACTGCGCTAGGCATCTTTGAATAGTCACAGTGGAATCCTTACCACAACTCTATGATATATGAATGATGGAATCGCCAGGCAAGAAAACAGACGAGTGAAGAAACTACCGTAGCTCAAAGAGCCTGAGTTCCATCCTGGGCAGTCTTCATTTACGATCTATGCTCTGGCTGCTGTGTCTGACCACTCCTTAAAAAGTCCTTAGGAGGCAGAGGTAATGGTAAACAGCAGTGGAATCAGCATGAAGCAGGAGCAGAGCACCGTTTCTCAGCCTTGTGTTACTAAAGCCCGTGGCAGGTGTAATGCTTGCAGAGAGGTCCCTCTGGCACCACACCTGCCCCTTTCCCTTGCATACTGCCCCTGGAAGCATATGTCACGTTAGAGGTCATGTTGTTAGAGAAATGACATTGAATCAGCACTAACTTATGGATGTGTTAACCCTTTGCACATTCTGAACACAAAGATGACATATATATATCTACTTTCTAAAAAAAATACAAGTACCCTGTTCTTAATTATGAAAAATAACACTGAGGGCCAGCAAGATAGTTTATGGGCAAAAGCTTTTTTTCTCTGACCATGTAAGCCTGATGATCTAAGTCAGTCTCTGGAACCCACATAAAGCTGGAAAGAGAAACTCTGTCTCAAGGGGATAAAGCAGAGAGAGACGGAGGAAGATACTCATATCCTTCCCTGGCCTCACACCCAAACACACATGTGCATATATACAACCCCTGCAGAACATGTACATATTATGTATGCATTGCATGCACATACCTATATCCCCCCAAAACATGTGTATTATGTACACACAGACACACATGTATACACACATAAGACATTGGTTTGTGGGCTGAAGAGAAGGCTCAGTTCTTAAGATCATTTGCTCTTGCAGCGAACCTGGGTTAGGTTCCCAGCACCCATGTGGTGGCTTACCTCTGGTTCCAGAGGATCTAACACCTTCTCCTGCCTTCTGGGGCATTGCACATAAGTGGTGCACAGACACACATGCAGAGAAAACAGCCACATATCTAAAATAAAAATAAACAAAAAATTTAAATATAAAAAGAAAATTTGTTTTTGTCTATTTTGGTTACTAGTGAGATCCAAGTCAGTCTAGGTTACGTGAGACCATGTCTCAATCCATATATCCCTTCCTGGGGGCGGGGGTTGGGGGGGGAAGAAGACCCTTCCCTAACTTTCAGAACTTTCTAGAGGTGTTAGCAGTGACTCTAGTACAAAAGAATGGATAAATGGAGAAATGTAATATTCTGCTGTTTATCAAAAGCTGTCCTTTCCAGGACACTCGGTTTTAGCTGCTGCCCAGGCACAGGCAGCTTTTCTCACCTCCCTTTTATTGGCTTACCAAAAAAAAAAAAAAAAAAAAAAAAAAAAAAAAAAGGGCTGGTGAGATGGCTCAGTGGGTAAGAGCACCCGACTGCTCTTCCAAAGGTCCAGAGTTCAAATCCCAGCAACCACATGGTGGCTCACAACCATCCGTAACAAGATCTGATGCCCTCTTCTGGAGTGTCTGAAGACAGCTACAGTGTACTTACATATAGTAAATAAATAAATCTTTAAAAAAAAAAAAAAAAAAAAGGGAGGGAGGCTGGAGAGATGGCTCAGCAGTTAAGAGCACTGACTGCTCTTCCAGAGGTCCTGAGTTCAATTCCCAGCAACCATGTGGTGGCTCACAATCATCTGTAATGACCTCTTCTGGTGTGTCTGAAGACAGCAACAGAGTACTCATATACATGAAGTAAATAAAATAAGTCTTTAAAGAAAAAAAAAAAAAGGCCCAGCCTTGGAGGACTGAGATAGAAGAAACATTCATCCTGATACCTTGGTTGGGTTTGAGGGTGGGGCAAGTTGCCCATGGACGAGGAGCATCCACAATATGCTACTGCATGAGCTTGTATATCTCAGCTCTTACATACATTTGGGGTTCTTTGTCTCTACTGTGTAATTTACAGAAAGCATGCTTAACATTTTCCCGTTGGCTGAGTGTATGTGTAAACTATCTGGAGGCCACCTGTCTAAGCACTGAATAAATGCAAATGATTGTAGCCAGGATGGTTTCGTCTTATCAGGCCCGGGGGACAGTGGCTCACCGCTGCTAAGCAATTCCCTCATGCAATTATAAGCTGAAATCACCACGGGACTCTTTTAAAGCTGGTAGTCTTCTAGTCTTGCAGAAATGAAAATAGTAAAAAAAAAAAAAAAAAAAAAAAATAGAAGTCTCATAAATTTACATCACCATTAATTATGGAGGAAAAAACCTGCAAACAACCCAACTAGCCTTACTGGTAAACTAAGAGGCATCTCAGAAATTGCTGGTGAATATTATCAGAAAACACAAATGCAGTGCAGCAAGATGGAACGTTTGCTTGGCTCGCAATTTGCTTGCATTTCCAACAATTTTCACCTTCCCAGAGTTAAGCTGAAATTAAAAATTTCAAGGTTCATAGACTTTTAAGATTCAAATATCTCTGAGATATCTTTGCCAATGAAAAGAGAATTCACAACATCCTTCCTTCCTTCTTTCCTTCCTTCTTTCCTTCTTTCCTCCCTTCCTTCCTTCTTTCCTTCCTTCCTTCCTTCCTCCCTTCCTCCCTCCCTTCCTTCCTCCCTTCCTTCCTAGGTTTATGTGAGACCCAGAAAGCCTTTCTTTGAGCACTTGCCTTTGAGAAGGCATCAAAACATGAAAGGGGAGACCAGTAGATAACGATTAAAGTCAACTTGCAATTGTATTGGCAGGGCAGGGACATGATGGATGGAGTGCAGTTATTCCTGTTGTTTTCCAGAATCCACTGGCAGAAAGCAACAGTGAGAAAAGACCATGACTCTCAGGCCTTCCAGATTTTTCTTTGCAGCAGCCAGTAGTAGGGTTTTGGGTATCAGTTGCAGATGAATCACTGTGCATCTATGTTGTTCTGAGAGAGGTCCCAGAGCTCAGCACTGACATGGGGAGCAGGAAGGGTATCTGGATGTAAAGTTGGGGTGTGGGGTTAAGAGGATTGGCCCTGAAGATCCATTCATCCTCCTCAGTAAGAACATGAGTCTGGACTGTAGGGGGAAACACGTTAATAAAAAGGAGACAGAGCTGGGCGTGGTGGCACACGCCTTTAATCCCAGCACTTGGGAGGCAGAGGCAGGTGGATTTCTGAGTTTGAGGCCAGCCTGGTCTACAGAGTGAGTTCCAGGACAGCCAGGGCTGCACAGAGAAACCCTGTCTCAAAAAACCAAACCAAACCAAACCAAACCAAACCAAACCAAACCAAACCAAACCAAACCAAACCAAACCAAACCAAACCAAACCAAAACAACAACAAAAAAAAGGAGACAGGATTCTGTGGCCTTCACCTTCTATGGAGGGATGAATAGTTATAGAAGAAGGTAGTCATACTTAGGCCCAGGAAAAGGGTATGGGGAATTGGATATCATGGAACTGGTGTTCACCTGGAACTGGAGTCACCAGAAGTTGCTAACTTTCCCACATGGGTTCTGGGAACAGAATTTGGGTCCTTTGCAAGAGCAGGGTGCTCTCCTAACCACTGAGCCATTCCCCCAGCCCTTGAAACAACTCTCTATGTGACGGTTTTCTTTGTGTTCTAGAAAACATTGATTTTCCATGTCTTCTAGATACAGAGAGCAGGTAAGCGTGGTCTAGTGCTCAGATGAGCTCTTACACAATCAAATACCAGAATTAGGACATTCATGCACTGATTCACAGCACTGAGCTAACTCGGTACACCTAGATTGACCTGCCTGGTTCTGTTACACAGTCTCGAGGCCTGTCATGCCCTTGCATAGCCTAGAGGTGCCTAACACTGTAACTCGGTAAGTAAGTACTCCAGTTATCATTCCACAGCTTCTTCTGAGACAGGCAATGGTGGGGTCTCAGGGGCAGGCCCAGGGAAGCTGGACCTGCATCCCAGATGGCGTTGGCTTATTCCCTCTCCTGCCTCCTGCTCCCTTTGCCTAGTATGCATTTACCAGGGAAAGGCAGGAACCTGCTGCTCTATTTTCTCACTCAAGAGGCTGACTAATGAGGGCTGCTGGGTTTAATCAATGGTTGTCTACTTCAGCATAGAAAACACTGTTTTAGGGAATGGGAAAAAAATATTGGCAATCACTCACCTTGTGGAGCTGTGTTATTTCACCAGTGGTTAAAAGGGTCCACTTCTGCATTCAGGAAGCCAGTGCTGAGGTCTCCGTGCTTCTGCCCGAGTGTACGGGAGCTACAAGACAGTGCTGACTTCACACGAGCCATAGCCTCAGCACCCAGGGAATGATGGCGATAATAAGCCTGCTGTGAAATCGAACAAGAACCTATATATGGGGAATGCTGGACAAACGTTAACTCGGGGCTAGCTGGGCTTTCTTTCTCTGGTCTTCTTTTCAGAAGGGTGGGGGTGGGGTGGGAGAATGCCTGTCTAGGAGACTTTGCATTTGGGCCTCTGCTTTCAGTTAAATTTCTTTTTTTCTTTCTTTTTCTTTTTCTTTTTCTTTTTCTTTTTCTTTTTCTTTTTCTTTTTCTTTCTTTTTCTTTTTTTCTTTTTCTTTTTCTTTTCTTTTTTTTTTTTTTTTTGGTAAGTTCCCAAGGCCTCCCTGGGAACTGACATCTTTTTTTTGTTGTTGTTTGTTTTTTTTTTGTTGTTGTTGTTTTTTTGTTTTTTTTGAGACAGGGTTTCTCTGTGTAGCCCTGTCTGTCCTGGAACTCACTTTGTAGACCAGGCTGGCCTCAAACTCAGAAATCTGCCTGTCTCTGTCTCCTGAATGCTGGGATTAAAGGCGTGCGCCACCACGCCCAGCTCAGTTAAATTTCTTGCACATGCTTTGGCTCCTCCTCATCACGATGGAGCCTGGAGAGGTTGTGTTAACCCCTTCAGAATGAAGAATTTCCCTCTGTGGGCAAACAGGATGAACTGATGGTGAAGAGAAGTTTGACCTAATCTCCGAGAAGCAGCAGCTGTGGAAGGATGTCTTGAATACTACCTTTTTTGGGCAGTGTTAGGCCTCCATGCAGACGGTAGGCCACCCAGGCCTCAGGGCTATATACTATAACTGGGCAGTCTAGGTGCACCAAGTCAGCTCAGTGCTATGGAGCAGGTGGGTGGATATGCCAGTTCTGGTATTTGCTTGTGTGAGAGCTCATCTGAGCACTAGGACCAAGCTATCTGCTCCCCATATCTGGAAAACATGGAAAAATCAATGTTTTCTAAATCACAAAGAAAACCGTTTCATAGAGAGTTGTTTCAACTGCTGGAGGGATGGCTCAGTGGTTAGGAGAGGACCTTGCTCTTGCAAAGGAAAGCTGATAAATATCATTAACTCCAGCTGTAGGTGATGCCCTCTTCTGGCCTTTGCGGGTACCCACACCCCTGTGGTATACAACCGCACAGACACATGCACATAAATAAAGGGAAAATACATCTTTTTTGAATCTTCAGAGACAGTTGTTTGAAGAGTAACGCTGGCTGGAGGAGTCTAGGCCAGAGCACTGCAGAACAGACCCACAAGTAACTGACAAGCCGTGCCCTGGTGAGGAGGGACAGGCCAAGGCACCTCCATGACACTGTGGCATGGCTATTGATCCAGGGATCAGGAAAACAGCATTGAGAAGCTACTGCTGTTCGTTAACCTAGTTGACAGTGGCCCATGGACTGTGCCTATTGGAGTTACCTACCCACCTCTCTATTACCACAAAAGCCACTGGCTGATTGAGAATGCTGACATCTTCCCCGCCGGCAGTCTGTAGCAGAGACAGCCCCTGCTCCATTGCTGCTGTCCAGATTGCCTGTGAGTGCATTGGACTGTGAGCGCTTTAGGTGCACTCAGTCCCCTTGCTGAAGTCTGGAAATGTTTGTTATTTCCAGGTCCGGAGATGTTAGAAATATAGGAGAGATCATGCTGAGGCAGTCGATCAAGTCCTGCTGCTGCCTGCTGGGGCCCCATTGAACTGTCTGTGATTCAGCTCCTATATTCAGCAAAATCAAGTTATTGAGAGAGACAAAGAGACAGAGACGAAGGAAGAGGGAGGGGAAGGGTAGAGGGA
>NC_034594.1:126589629-126593515 GCF_900095145.1 Mus pahari
GGGAGGGAGGGACTCAAACATGGGTTAGTTCTGTTGAGTTTTTCCTTCATGGAGTCTGCTCTCAGGGAGTTTGAGATGGGAGATGTGGAAATGTGGACCTGGTTCCTTGACTATTCTCAGGCCCTGAGGTTAACACCCAAGCAGGCCTCTTGCCTCTTTTGGTCTGTATGGAGTAAGAGAAATGATCAAAGAGCCACCGTTATGTCACCATCTGTCCCCCAACATCAATTCTCACCCCTTCATGTTTTTATAACATAACAGGTAAACAAAGGACACTCTAAGAGGATATCCAGGATAAAAAGTGTTTATGAATCGTGGTCTTCCTGCCTACAATTCTAGACCCTTCTCTATCCTCCCATGAGATCTAGCTCCATGGCAATACACCAAGAACCACCGGATTTAAATCAACTGAGCAGCAGTGTGAGGGAGTGTTGTAAACTGTGACGTGTCATCGTTGTACACAGAGCTTTATACAAAATGGCTTCTGTGAGAATTTTGCCAAATTTGCTTTACCATGTCTGTCCCTCTTTATAGGAGTGCTCGTGCACACACGCAGACACAGACAGACAGACAGACAGACAGAGACTGAGACAGAGACAGACAGACAGAGACCTTACTCAGGGAGTTCTATATCTTTGGATTCAAATACCTTCAATTAAAACTATTAAAAAGAAGTTCCAGGACAGCCAGGGCTATACAGAGAAACCCTGTCTCAAAGAACCAAAAACCAAACCAAAACAAAACAAAACAAAAAAACCCAAACCCATTAAAAAGAATTATGCCTGTACTGAATATCTACAGATTTTTTCTTTCTTTTAGATTTCTAAACAATAGAGGATAATGATTCATTAAGTCCCATTCCCATTGTATTACATTTTAGATGTAATCTAGAGGGAACTGAAGGCACAGGAGGATATGTATAGGCTGCCTATGAACACCCTTTTAGTTTGATAAGGCTGTGCACACGGACATAGGTGGATGTCCTGAAACTAATCCCAGATGGTGAATACTGGGGCATGACTATTTTTTGTGGCCCACATGATTAAAAATTTCACAGGTTGAGCCCCTTTCTCTTTAGATGCATTTGTGTATATTATTCTGAGAATATTCATAGAGGATGTTCACACTGCTCCACTATTATCTAAGCTGCCGGCTTTATTCACATTTTGCCAATTGTCCTTATTTAAAAAAATAATCATACTCCCCCCAACTACCATTTAGAATTCATTCCAGAATTATACATTTGGAGTGGTGTTCTGGCCTTTCTTTGGTTTTTCATGACCTTGACATTTTAAAAGAATTTAGGCCAGTTGTTTTTTATAATGTCACTCAAAAATTGGGTTTTGTCTGATGTTCCCTCATGAGTAGAGTTATATATAATTTCCAGGAATATTAAATCAGCGGTTAGCATTTCTTGAACTAAATAGGAAGTTCCAGCCCAGGCAGTTTCACTAAGTGACACTTTGAAGATCACTGAGAAGAGTCATCCCAATGGAAACAAGGACACTGGCAAGTTCTACCAGTACGCCTGTGGTGTTGGACTACTGTGACAGGCAGAATGACAGTGGCTAGCACCATGCACAGCTTCTGCATTTACACCTTCATGTAACTCTACAGCTCTGTCAGGAGGTAAAAATTACATTATATGGATGAAGAAGGAGCTCAAGGGACTTGCTCAAGGTCACATAGGTGAAAAATAGTACAGCCAGTGGGCAAATCCAGGTCTTTAGAAAAATTTATATTTAGTGTGTGTGTGTGTGTGTGTTGGGATAGAGTACCATGGTGTGTGTGGTCAGAGGACAACTCTCAGAAGTTGATTCTCTCCTTCCACTATGGGGGATGGCAGGCTCAGGTATTAAACTTGGTTTTGGGGCTTGGCAGTATGACCCTTTATAGTCTCCATGGCTACCAAACTCAGGTAATTTTTTCATTTTTTAGGTGTGTGTGTGTGTGTGTGTGTGTGTGTGTGTATTTTTGTGCACCATTTGAGATTTGAGGACAGGATCCCCTGAATCAGATCCCCTGAAACTGCATAGCTGTGTACTGCCATACAGGTTCTGGAAACCGAACCCAGGTCTTCTGTAAATGCTCTTAACTGCTGAGCCACCTCTGTGGCACCCAAACCCAGATTTTTTTTTTTTTTTTTTTTTTTTTTTTTTGGTTTTTGGAGACAGGGTTTCTCGGTATAGCCCTGGCTGTCTTGGAACTCACTCTGTAGACCAGGCTGGCCTCGAACTCAGAAATCTGCCTGCCTCTGCCTCCTGAGTGCTGGGATTAAAGGCGTGTGCGACCACTCCCAGCTCCAAACCCAGATTTTAGGACTAGATTCTGAGGCTCCATGCTTCTCAGATGACATTGGGGTGGTAGTCACAACATCTTACAGAGAAGTCATCTACAAAGGGAGAACAGTGAATAAAACTATGCATAGGGTAGGACACTCAGCATTTTGGATTTCAAAAAACCAAAATATAAAATTTAAAACTGGAGAAAGATACAAGATTTTTAAACATTTATATCACTAAGCAAAGATATTAAATTATAAAAACAAAATGGCCAGGTGGTGGTGGCACATGCCTTTAATCCCAGCACTTTGGAGGCAGAGACAGGCAGATTTCTGAGTTCGAGGCCAGCCTGGTCTACAAAGTCAGTTCCAGGACAGCCATGACTACACAGAGAAACTCTGTAACAAAACAAAACAAAAAAAACAAAACAAAAACAACAACAAAAAACCCAAAATGTTATCTAATATTGATGCTGTTTCATAAAAGAAAGGACAGTTTAATACTGAAAAGAGGAAACTCATAACCACAGAAAAGGAACGTTATTTGAGGCGGAGAGTATTACTTTCATAATATAACTGGTAACTAACTGGTCATTGATTTTCCCAGTTTTCTGAGGTCTAGTGAGAAATCTCTCAGAACAGTTCCAGTCGATAACCAGGCGTCTGGGTGCACCACACTGAGATGTCTTGTGTGCTATGTCTAGAAGCTTTATTCTAAGTGGCAGAAGTCTATGGTCAGGGGAAGGAGGAGGCTCCAGTGGTGAACCAGGGCTGGGTATGGTGGAAAGTGTCTGCTCTGTCTGCTTCTGCTGTTCATTGGATACTGACTTCCACACTTCTGGCATCACTACTTCCGGCTTCCACACTCCCACTTCACTACTTCCGGCCTTCATTTACTTCTGTTGTCCTTTCCTCCTTTCCTCCCCTTTTCACCCTTTGACAGAGTCTCTCCTCTTAATCTTCTTCTAGCATTGCTTTCGAAGGACAGTTGTCAGGAAGCCAACACAGCACAATAGTTCCGGGTACAACAGGAACATAATATCACTTGTTTCAGTGTCTGAGGGATCATGGATGAAGGTTCTAGAAGCCTCTGTCCTGGAACAGTGTTTTGTTTTGTCCTTCCTTCCTTCCTTCCTTTCTTTCTTCCTTCCTTCCTTCCTTCTTTCCTCCCTCCCTCCCTCCCTCCCTCCCTTCTTTCTTTCTTTCTTTCTTTCTTTCTTTCTTTCTTTCTTTCTTTCTTTCTTTCTTTCTTTCTGTACTGGCTAGTTTTGTGTCAACTTGACACAGCTGGAGTTATCACAGAGAAAGGAGCTTCAGTTGAGGAAAGGCCTACAGGAGATCCAGCTGTAAGGCATTTTCTCAATTCGTGATCAAGGGGGAAAGGCCCTCTGTGGGTGGTGCCATCCCTGGGCTGGTAGTCTTGGGTTCTATAAAAAAGCAAGCTGAGCAAGCCAGGGGAGGCAAGCCAGTAAGTAACACCCTCCATGACCTCTGCATCAGCTCCTGTTTCCTGACCTGCTTGAGTTCCAGTCCTGACTTCCTTTGGTGATGAACAGCAATGTGGAAGTGTAAGCTGAATAAACCCTTTCCTCCCCAACTGCTTCT
>NC_034594.1:126593670-126595472 GCF_900095145.1 Mus pahari
TCTCTCTCTCTCTCTCTCTCTCTCTCTCTTTCTTTCTTTCTTTTAGGATTTATTTATTTATTTCATGTATGTGGGTATTCTGTTGCTGACTTCAGACACACCAGAAGACATTGGATCCCCATTACAGATGGTTGTGAGCCATCATATGGTTGCTGGGAATTGAACTCAGGACCTCTGAGTCAGTACTCTTAACCACTGAGCCATCTCTCCAGCCCTTTTGTTTTGTTTTTTGAAATATATTCCCCATAGGAGTAACATTTATTTATTTATTTATTTATTTATTTATTTATTTAATATATGTGAGTACACTGTCACTTTCTTCAGACACACAAGAAGAGGGCATTAGATCCCATTACAGATGATTATAAGCCACCATGTGGGTACTGGGAACTAAACTCAGGACCTCTGGAAGAGCAGTCAGTGCTCTTAACTGCTGAGCCATTTCTCCAGCCACTGAACAGTGTTCTTTAAAAGAAAATATGTATCTTCATTATTAATGCAAGAAATAACCAGGTCTGAAAGGAGGCCTAGTAACCACTGATTTCCAAGTGATGATGATTGCAATGTTTTGTAACACGGTTCTGAAAGAGGTGTTATGAGAATAATGTTATAACAACCCTACTGTAATTAAATTGTTGTGTCACATGTCAGGCACATGTTACCACCACTCAAGGGTGACGCCTGCAGTCACATTGAAGGGAAGGTCACTATCAGTGAAAACTGTGCTGTAATTTAAGCTCCAGTTCATAGATAACTTGTGTATCCGTGAATGCCTCAGTGTGTGGGGCTATCTCAGGACTCAGATTAAAGCTCCTTATAAAAAGTCTTTACTTGGGGTCTGGAAAGATGGCTCAATTGTTAAGAGCACTGGCAGTTTCTCCAGAGGACCTGGGTTCAATCCCCAGTACCCACATGGCGGCTCACAACTGCCTGTATTAACTATAGTTCCATGGGATCTGACACACTCTACTGGCTTCCTCAGGCACCAGGCAAGCAAGTATTGCCCAGACATACATGCAGGCAAAACATAACTTTAACAAGTCTTACCTTCTTCATGGTTCAATTTTGTGAGCTCCTAAGTATTTAAGTGTGATTAAGGGAAAATAACCTTTTATAAAGTGAGTTTCCCCCTCGTGGCCCAGAGTCATCATTTGAGTCACCGCCTTCCCCTATGTTTGAAGGACCTTTTCCATGTCTGCTATTAGTCTTTCTCTGAAGCCACAGGTGCCAACCATTTCCTCTTTGCTCGTTCTTCCTGTGCATCTGAGTCTCTTTCTCCATCCGGTGGTGGTAAATACTAAGAGTGGACTCATACTGGGAGTGTCTCCAAAGCTCAGAAACACCTTCTGTTCCCTGGACATTTTAAGGAAGAGGTCCAGTCACTCATTTAATGCTACGTGAGGAAGTTTGATTTATACCAATGGGTGAGACTTATCACCTAGGTGATTTGTAAATGCCCATGGTCCACCTTTACCTCACCACTGTCATTGTCATGGCTGTCATCCCCCTCCTCCCCCCTCCTCCTCACTACCAGCACCACTGACTTAGGCTTTTTTCCCCTTCTTTATTTTTTTTGAAATGCAAAAAGCTAATAAATTTTTATTCAGATTAAACAAAAAACTTTATTAAACAGAGAATATGTCACCTAAAAAAACCCTAAAATATCCCAGCCTTATCAAATGCCAACCCTTTTTTTTTTATTGGATATTTTATTTATTTACATTTCAAATGTTATCCCCTTTCCTGGTTTCCTCCACTCCCAGAAACCCCTTATCCCATCCTCCCTCCCCCTGCTTCATTTT
>NC_034594.1:126595832-126597263 GCF_900095145.1 Mus pahari
TGGAGCCATGTGTACTCCTTTGTTGATGGCTTAGTCCCTGGGAGCTCTGGGGTTTCCCTCTCTTTAATTGCATTTTATATAATAGTTTTCATATAATCTTTTCTTGGGTTAATTTGCCATTTTAAAAGTAAAAACAAAACGGGAAAATTCCATTTCCTCCAGCAAAAGTGATGTACATATTAATGAGGCAATGTCTGCACAGTGCTTGCAGTGTCTGGAATCAAGTGTATTTGGTAACAATGAAAATTATAATTTCTTTATTTTGGAAGCAAACAGAGAAGACATGGGCAGATTATAAAGTCAGGGGTGGCTCGCGATAACTCGTTGGCAGCGATGAGCAGTGTTGGTCTACGAGTGAGGATTTGAGATGAGCAGGGAGCAAGCATTTGCAGGTGTGGGTTTATAGATAACAGATCTAGCTAGCAGAGCGTGGCCAGAGAATCTTACAGAAACACTGAGCCCCAAAGCTGGAAGGAGTCTAGAGGCCCTCCTTCTCCAGCCTTTATTTCACACTTGAGTCTGTGCTGTAATAACAGTCTGTTACGGCCATTTTATGATTTGCCTTTGTGTTCATCAACCCTTTGCCCCATAAAAACATTCAAAATTATATTTTCTGACTGTATGGTATAAAAGCATCTATGATTTTTGTCTGGATTCATAGATATTATTGTTGTTATTATAGTAATATTTTTCTTCTGCTTTTAAGAGAAGAGAAATCAAAATGTAAACATTTCTGCGGTCTCCTAGAGAGTCCTGGATCCTGTGGGGACTTAGGGGCAGTTGGAGGTGGGAGGGGTTTTTTTTGGATTATAGAACAGCCCATATATTTCCTTTGAGAGACAATTTTAATTGATACTAGGACTTTTCTTATTTTGAGCTGTTATACTTTTTTAATGTTTTCAAACTTCTTACCCTTTTTCTTTTCTTCTTCTCCCCCCTCCCTCGCCCCCAGCCACAAGAAACAGTCTATCTTCTCTTTCTTAATGTTTTGTAGAGTAGACCCTGATTCTACAAAGTCTGGTTGGAGAACCAGAAGCACAAGAGCTCAAATCTCATGCTGTACCTAAGGAATCTGCACCTGAACAAACTCCCCCAGGGACCTCTACTGACACAGTGAGCGAGTGCGAGCTGGAAGCCCCTAACTTGGAAATCTTGGGAAAAGAATGAGTGGGAGAGAGGATTTGGTTGGAAAGCACTCTAAACACTAAAGTAGCAAAGGCTCAGTTTTCTTTTTTTTCTTTTCTTTTCTTTTTTTTTTATTAGATATTTTGTTTATTTAAATTTCAAATGTTATCCCGAAAGTTCCCTATACCCCACCCCCGCCCCTGCTCCCCTACCCACCCACTCCAACTTCTTGGCCCTGGCCTTCCCCTGTGCTGGGTCATATAAAGTTTGCAAGACCAAGGGGCCTCTCTTCCCAATGATGGCTGA
>NC_034594.1:126597993-126634681 GCF_900095145.1 Mus pahari
TATTAAGAGAGCAGGAAGAAGTGGTGGGGTGGCC
Source organism: Mus pahari (assembly GCF_900095145.1). Lineage (NCBI taxonomy): Eukaryota > Metazoa > Chordata > Mammalia > Rodentia > Muridae > Mus > Mus pahari. Next base: position 126,598,028 of record NC_034594.1, read on the forward strand.
CGTGAATGAGTCATATGGAGGAGACTTTTCTGTTAAAAAAAAAAAAAAAAAAAAAAAAAAAAGAGCCTTTGCTACTTTAGTGTTTAGAGTGCTTTCCAACCAAATCCTCTCTCCCACTCATTCTTTTCCCAAGATTTCCAAGCCTATTATGGCTTTTGTATTTCCCTGAGAGTCTTTTATCATGCCATGAGAAGCTCTACAATACAATCTCAGTTTACTTGAGTTAGCTCAAGTAGGCTTCTGACAAAAGCTCAATTAGAAGATTGTATGCTTACCCAAGTGCTGTTTCTTCTTCTTTTGCTTTAGACAAAGTCCTGATATGGAATCCTGGCTTTCCTGGACTTGCTATGTTGATCAGTCAGGCTGGCTTTCACCTTTGATGATTCTCCCACCTCTGTCTCTCAAGTGTTGGGCTTCTAGGGGTACCCTTGCACGTCTCACTGAATCGGACATTTTTTGGTGATGGCAGCCCACTTCTCTCAGTTAACTGTAGGCCACGTGTCCACTCCCTGCCTTGGTCCTTTCTCTTTGGGCCATGCTGTCACACCCATCAGCAATAGAATAATATGAAGATGTTATTGGAAGCTACTTTCCTGGAACTGTTTGTAAGTAGTGGGTCTGTCATCTGTACAACTCCTTTCTTAGCACCTGGCAAGATGTCCCCGTAGTCTTAAAGTAAGATCTGTGTGTAACAGGGCACAATGTACCTTGGGTTAGACCCTGTACAAGATATTCTGCTAGATTCCATGTAGACGCATAGGAATAGGCCCCTCAAAGTAAAGCGATGGAGAAGGGCCACAGAGGTTTCTCCCAAGCCTGCTGTGACTTCGCAAGAAGGATTTCAGAAGAGAAATCCTCATACAAGGCTGTGTCTCCGAAACCCTCAATCTGGCGGCAGTAGAGAGGAACTCCGGCCTGTTCTCCCTTGTGATGGTTGTGTTCAGGTCAGTACTAACTTTAGCCCTGCCATCTTCGAATGGGGACAGTCCACTGGTGGATTCAATCTGCTGTAAATGGCTAAGAGAGCAGGTGAAGGGAAAGGAAATTATTTCACCTAGGCCCTGCCGGGTGTTCGATGGCTTCTGGGGAAGCCACTCTCCAGTGTTTTGCAGTGTAATGACACTTTCTATTCCTATAGCACTGATCTCCCAGGGGCTCAAGTCACCACGAGCACCTCAGTTAGCTCCTTTCACCTGGGAGCTCTGGGAGGGAGGGGAGATGGGGGGGAGACAGCATTTGCTTTACTTGCTGTTTGCTGAGACCACTACTCCTTTGAAAGAGATGGTGGGTGGCCAGCCAAAGGACTTTCTTACCAAGTATAAAGGTTCATGATTCTGTCTCTCTATTGGCTTCATGCTGTGGGTCCAGATGATTACCACTATGGAATTATTCTCCTTCCATCACTAATTTGCCTCATTTTAATGTGGGACAAACATTTCTTGTCTGGGGAAACAGGTCCAGAGAAGCCTGAGAGGATGACTGTTCTGCTAGGCCACTGCACTGTTGGAAGGGTTGCTAAATATCTGGCTGATTTGTCATTTCATCTTCTTTCTGCTTGCATTCATCAAGGGATGCTTCTGAGATGAGCTGCGGCCCTGTTATTCGGAGGAAATTTATCCTAGAGAAAATTTGGAGATAAAGGGGATGCATACCCAAGCCTGAAGGCAGGAACCCCAAGCTGCTTTTCCGACATGACCTCCTCAGTCCTTGGTCCTGTGTAGTTTTCCTGGGATCAAGCTGCCTCTCTGGGACTTGAAGATTTCAGAAAGGATCCAAAAGGCCTTTCAAATGATACTGGGATATAAATAGCTTTCACAGAAGAATGTCTCTTCAGTGATGTGAAGCTGAATCAGCACCATATTGAATTAGCAGCAATCTGGTGCTCGGGGTAATACAGTGATGGAAAATGAACACTATTACATCTTTCCCCCCTTTGAATGAGTCTTTAGCAAAAAGAACAAGTGGCTTCCAGGTGTCTTGCTGAAAAATTTCAACCACTGAGTCACTTGGCTGGAAGAACATGAGGCAACAACAGACTTTCTCTCTCAATGCAGTGGCCGCCAACTTGGACCGGCCCCAGTTCCAACTTTAGCAATTCGTCGTTAGTCACTCCTCTGCACAGTCAGTTCCCCTTTGTGGATGCACAATGGGAGGAAATTCTAATGAAGGGACAAAGCTGCCACTGTCTCATCTGACCAAACATCCCCAGAGAGAACTGCCTACCCATGCTAGGAAGAACTTTTCTTGAGAGGAACCACCTGTGGGTCCGCCATGTCAGGACCTTGAATCACTGGCTGATTGGTGCGCCAATTCCTGTGGTTGCCAAGGATACAGAGACATTTCTCCTGAATGTCCCATCAGGTGGCTCATCTCAGCCCTTTTGTTGTGGCAGAAAGTGGAGACTGAAAGTTCTCTATCACTAACTATTCAATAGTTGATTGGTTAGGATCTCCGTGGATCTGAATTTTCTTTTGAGTAGGGTGAGGGATGAGCAAGACTCAGACGTAAACTCAAACTTCTCTGAGTCCTCAGAGAGGTGACATGAACGAGTACATTTTCTGACCTGATGCACACTGGGGTCTGCAGAGGAGACCTGATGCTTTATCTAACATATCCACATTGAAGTTAAAAAAAAAAAAAAAAGTTGGGTGATGGTGGTACCTTCCATTTCAGCACTGGGGGTGTGGGGGATGGTGTAGAAGCAGGTGGATCTCTGAGTTCAAGGCCAACCTGGTCTATAAGAGCAAGTTCCAAGAAAGTCAGGGCTATACCTAGAAATCCTGTCTCAAAAAACCAAACTCAACAATAACAAAACCAGACTCCCACAACGTAGCCAAACAAACCACTAAAGAGGAGACTTGATCTAAGGATTAGAATTTCCAACCTTCTTGTTCTCAGAGATTATGGAACCAAGAGAAAACTGAAGAAGCCCTCTAGCTCAGTTTGCTTTTAGTTATTTACTTTTAGTTGACCTTAAAAAACACTGATGTTGGAGGCTGTTGTTCAACAGTTTCCTCAGAGATTGAAACAGTCCTCCTTATATGAAAGCTCTTTAAACAACTCAAAAGAGTGTCAGGAAGTCCCTGAAACTGATCAGATTTACTAGGCCCCTCCCTGCCAGAATAAGAAAGAAAAGCAGAGTTGCTCTCAGAGGAGTGCTGCTGAGCTGAAAAAAAAAAAAAAAAAAAAAAAAAAAAAGGACTCTCAGATCAGATTGCTTTTTGGGAGAAGCAGAAACCAGCCAAGCTGCCTGGAAGAAAGTTAGACCGGAGTCAGTTGGAAAGGACACTCCCCCAACCTGTCAAGCAGCCTGCAGGCTGTGCAGTGTGCTTCAGGTTCCCAGTTTTTGTGAGCTGTCACCAATGCTTGGGTGGGCTTTGGTGATACACCTTTTTTTTTTTTGGAGTCAATTTCTGCTAGTGTAAGTAACCCCTCACCCATATTCCTATAAGTAACCCCAATAAAACTCATGGTTCACCAAGTTAGACTTTTGTAGTTGGTCCGTACTTTGGTCTATTGGTGGATCCCTATCTGTGATGAGTAGATGTATGTGTAGTGTCTCTCCAGGAAAGGTTTGACATGCAACAAAGGTAACCCAGGCATGGATCTCATTAATTTTCTGGAGATAATACGTTTAGTGCATGGAACATGAGGATAATACAGTCTTGTCCAGGCTACTTTTGAGGGACTTGAAGGCCACAGTTGTAGAAGCCATTGCCTGTTTACTTGTTGTTGACATAATTGTATGAGTGACTTTTTTTTTCTTCTTCTTTTTTGTTTTTTCGAGACAGGGTTTCTCTGTATAGCCCTGGCTGTCCTGGAACTCACTTTGTAGACCAGGCTGACCTTGAACTCAGAAATCCGCCTGCCTCTGCTTCCCCAGTGCCTCACACCCGGCTATGAGTGACTTTTTATCCTATGAAAGTAAAGAATTTCACCTCCATCTGCTAAAATGCATCCCATAGAGAGCTATGAAGATTGATTACAGATGTGCAAACAAGACTGTAGACTTTGTCTTCTTCCTTCCTTCCTCTTCATCCATCCCTCAAGCCTCTTATGGAACATTTTTTGGACTTGGATTTCCTATCTACAGATGGTTGCTTTGCAAGGAAACTCTCTCTTTAGAAAAAGTCTATTTGCTGATTGGCCTACTGTGTGGCAGCCAAAACAGGCCTGGCTTAGGTAGTGACATTTGCTCCAATTTTTAGTAATCTAGACTTTATCTGAAATGGTGCAAATTTCTCCCCCACGCCCACTTTCTTCCTCCCTCCCTCCCTCCCTCCTTTTCTCTGCTTCTTTTAAAGATAGTGTCTTAAGTAGCCCAAGCTGTCCTTAAACTCGTGGTGTAGGAGAGAATGACATTGAACTTCTGATTCTCCTGCCTTCAGTACCTCCTGAGTGCTGGGATTGGGTATAGAACACTTGCCCTTGTTTGGGTACTGGGATTAGCCTAGAGTCTTATTGTTATGCTGAAGCCCCTGCTAGCTCCTGCACAAGCTGGGAAACCCCATCTGCCTTCCTCCCAGGAACACTGAAAAACTGAAAAACTCCCTGAACAAAGGAATGGAACCACAAGCCCCGGTCAACATTCTTGGCAACTATCCCAATGCCCTGCCTGCCACTCAAATCCCTAAGTGTCAGCTCTTGACCATACTTGGGCACAAACCCACTTTATGGTTGACATGTCACCCTTTGCCTACAGTCTGTAGTGCTTCCCCACCTTAGCTTGAATGTGTGACTTCCTCAACCCTGTTCTTTGGGACTGATAAACCTGCCCTGGAACAATGCCTAATAAACCCGCCTTTATTTAATCTGGTCTAATCTGGCCTATATCTGTATCATGGAGGGAGAGAAAAAGCCTATCTCTTATACCTGCTGGGCAAGCACTCTATCAACTGCGCCATATCCTCAGTCTCAGATGAATCTTTTTGAATGTGAGCGAGTATAACACTGGGAACAAAGTCAGAGGGGATGTAAGTCAAATAGTAGCAGAAAATCATTGTATCAATGTTATTGGTTAGAAAAATATTGCTTATGTGGTATTACATGGCATAAGAGTGTTACTCGAATGCCATTTTTGATATTTATTTGTTTATTTAATGTTATGGGGTCTGGGTGTTTTGCTTGCATTTGTGCCTGTGGACCATGTATAAGCAGTACCCCTGGTGGTTTGAAGTCCCCTGGAACTAGAGTTACAGATACTTGCTAGTCACCAAGGGGGTGCCAGGAACCAAACTTGGGTCCTCTGGCAGAGCAGCTAGGGCTCTTAACCACTAAACTCTTTATCAGATGCCACAGTTATGGAAAACCAAGGAAAAGAAACTTACCGGCAGCTACACTGAAGCGTCTCAGCTAGTCGGAAGGCCTTTTAAGTTCCATCCCCAGGCATGCTGGATTGACTGGCTTGCTCTTGTGCTGGTAACCACAGCTGCTGTGAATTCATGTGGACAATGGCCACGCCATGCAGAAGACAGCAGGTCACAGACCCTCTCCACCCTCTGGCTCTTAGATTCTTCCTACCCTTCTTTTTGTGTTTTCCAAATCTTGATGGTGGTGGTGGTGGTGGTGTGTGTATGTATATGTGTATGTATATATGTATGTATATCTCCATCTAGTTTAGGTAGGGCTGGCTACCCCAGAGTCACTTATTTGCAGCACTTTGATCAGCTATGATTCTTTGCATTAACTGCTGCCCATTGTAAACAGAAGCCTCTTGGACCAAGGTTAAGAGCAATACTAGTCTATGAGTATAAGCATACACATTTACAGGGTACTCTGGCTGGGTGTGGTGGTATATGCTTTTAATCTCAGCTCTTGGGATGGAGAAACAGACTGATCTCAGTGAGTTCAAGCCTAGACTAGTCTATACAGGGAGGTCTTAGGCTTTGTAGTGAGACCTTTGGTTTGTTTGCCTTTTTGAGACAGGTTTTCCCTGTGTAGCCCTAGCTATCCTAGAACTCAAACTGTAGATCAGACTGGCCCATGTGCATCCATTTGCCTCTGCTTCTTAAGTGCTGGAATTAAAGGCATGCACCACCACTGCCTGGCAAGACCTTACTCAGAAAGGAAAAAAGAGAAGAAGGAAGGGAGAGAAGGAGGGAGACAGAGGAACAGTATAACAGTTTTCCATTTACCAAAACAACCAGATACTCCCTAGAGCCTTTGACCTCTGCAGCCATGGATTTTTGACCAGGTTTATAGTACCAGAAATAAACTTTGATCATACCCTCTTCCTCATTAGAGGCTGATTAAATTTTGAAGTGTATAGAGCACAAATGCAGGGATTATGACTATCATGTTAAATATTTCATATAATTTAATTTTGATTAGAAAGTTTCTTAATGGTAGTATCATTGTGTGTATATGTACATGTATGTCTGTGTGATGTATGAATACGGGTGTGTGCATGCTGTGATGTGCATGTGGAGGCCAGTGGATAACTTTCAGGAGTTGTTTCTCTTCTTCCACCAGGGGTCAAACTCAAGTTGGAATTCAAGTTTGCAGTGCAAACTTGAGCCATCTCTCCAGCTCAAGGCCTGGGTCTTTTAATAAAGAGATGAGATTTATATGTGCACAGTGTCTTAGAAATGACAATCACTGAATCATACAAAACCTAGAAAACACCATCGTGCTAAAAGCAAGGTACTTATTACTAGGGTATTTTTCTAAATTCATGTGGTTCACTCCAGTAAGATAATATGCATTGGTGATTTTTTTTTTGCCCTGGTTGATGTGGCACACATTCATAGAATATGCTGAAGAGGCAGAAGCATGGGGATCATGAAAATATTTTGAAAAACAATCAATTGACTAATTCTAGTCCTCTTTTGTTGTAAAAATGATGATTTTTGAATGATTAAATTGTGCTGTTGAAGTCACTTTTCATTAATGAATCTATGGTTGACCTGATTAAAAAAGAATCATAAAATCAGAGATCTGAACCTACTCCGTGTAAAGATGGATAGCATTGTAATGGCACGTGCTAGGGATTGGCTACAACATACTACAGGGTTCACTCTACTCAGAGCCTGGAAACAGACAATCTGCCCTGGGAACTGTCACCATGTGTGGCATAGTGGTTTGAATAAAAACAGACCCCATGCCGGGCAGTGGTGACACACGCCTTTAATCCCAGCACTTGGGAGGCAGAGGCAGGTGGATTTCTGAGCTCAAGGTCAGCCTGGTCTACAGAGTGAGTTCCAGGACAGCTAGGGCTACACAGAGAAACCCCGCCTTGAAAAACCAAACAACAACAAAACAAACAAACAAACAAACAAAAAAGGACCCCCATAGGCTCAAGAATTAGAAGGATTAGGAGGCATGGCCTTGTTGGAGGAAGTAGGTCACTGTGGGTGGGCTTTGAGTTTCAAAAGCCCATGCCAAGCGCACTGTCTCTCTAAGTCTGGGCTCAGCTACTGCTCCAGCACCATGACTCAACCTCTGAAACTGAAAGCAAGCCCCCAGTTAAACATTTTTCTCTCACAAGAGTTTCCTCAGTCTCTTCACAGCAATGGAAGTGACAAAGACACCGTATCTTTATTGTTCTCCAGGAAGGAGGACCTGCCAGTTGCAGTAGCTAGTTCATTTGGCCCCTGCTCGAACAAATCCAACAGTGGAGTCAGGTGTGGTGGCACATGCCTGTAATCCCAGCAATCCGGAGGCAGACCTAGGAGGATCTCTGTGAGTTCAAGGCTGGCCTGTTTTGCAGAGTGAATTTAAGGCCAGACAGGGCTACATAGAGAAACCCTGACTCAAAAACAAAACCACAACACCGCCCCCCCCCCCCAATCTCGTAGTCTTTGTTCTAATTTTTTCCTAATTATGTATTCACCAATTTAGTTAGTAATAACTAGCAAACAAATAACAGACAAGGCCGTGGAGATGGCTCTCTGGGTAAAGGGGACCGCTACTAAGCTTAAGGACTTGAGCTGGGTCTTCAGGATCCACATAATAGAAAGAGAGATCCTTCCTGCAAACTGTCTTCTGACCTCTGCGTGTGCCATGACATGTATGTACCAGCTCGCTCAGAGGCTAATGGTTATCTAATTTCTTCAAAGCTGTGCACAAGACATGTGGTATGTGGATTGACTCTCAGACCGTTACTGCTTCCCTGTGCTGCTTCCCTGCTAGAAAGGACCTGCGTGATGCTTCTTGCTTGTTCCACTCTTGGGGTCAGACTTGTCTCGCGGGTTAGACACTTACTAGTGGCTGCAGTTGGTGTGACCAGAGTTCCCGGGGCACAGAGGCTTTGATGACAGCAGACTGTGAAGTGTTCTGCTTCTATTAGAGCACTAGCGAGCCACCGGAAGGACTTTGGAGACACAGCATTTTCTCTGTAGAACCTTTCAATGGGAAGAATGCTGAAACGTACTTTTTCTTCTTGGGAAAGCTCCAAGCTGGATGAACGATGTAGCTTGGTATTGTTATTTTTGTTTTTCACAGCTGCCCAAATTACTGTGGTTCTCCTGGTCCATTCATGATATCCTTGTTTGAATGAATGTGCTAAAGATAGGAACTGCAGCTTCTTTGTTTGAATTGTCGTTTGTTTGAATGGGGGGTGTTCATTTTAGCTTAGAGCAGCCTTGGCCACACATAGGCGCAAACCACAGACCCCCTAGTTAGGGAAGATCTCATCTATAGTTCCCAACAAGATCATATACATCGTGTTTACATTTATTTAGCAATTAACAGGATACACGGATAGCCCCTTGTCAAGGCTCACAGTTAAATGAGCACATTGCACATTTGTACCAAGGAACAGCAAGGAACTGGCAGATGATCCCAAAGGTGGAGATGGGTATGGCAGCACCAAGGAGAGAAGATTCTATAAGGCAGGTTGAGAGTCAGTTAGCCAGGGAAGAATTTATAGGCAGGAAAACCATTTTGGTTATTTGAGGAGCTTGCTTACCTTGTGCAATAAGAGGTAGCCTTTCCCTCTTCCACTCTGGATGGCAGAACCAGAGCTACAAGGTCAATTCAGTGGGACAGGGCTGTAAATGTGAGTTTATCATAGGGAATAATAATCGAGTTTCCCATTGGGATGATGGAGGGAACTTCATTGGCAATGGGAAGTCTTCAATGCCAGGGTACAGTCAAGCCGGGAAAGCAACACCATGCAGAATTTACAGTACAGGTGACCTGCAGTACCCAGACAGCAGAGGTTCCATCTCTGTTCTAAGAACTTAGCCTGTAGTTTAACTTATACATTGATACCTATTAAATATGGCAGATAATTTAGTACTGTCGGTTGAAGCAGAACCTATTTATGCAGGAAAATCTCATGAATTTCAAGTAATTGAAGGTAAAAGTGAACTTGGTTGGTGGAGCCAATTATGAAATGCTTGGAAATAATAAAAGACTTGTTTTTTTTTATTTTATTATTATTATTGTTGTTTTTGAGACAGGGTTTCTCTGTATAGTCAAAAGACTTGTTTTTAATCACTTTCAGGACTATGGGTGCATGGACTTCTGTCTACCAGAGTTGCCTGATCAAGATCTTGAATACATAGTGACTTGTGATCAGTACGGCAGGGCACTATTAGGTTAAAATTAGATAATGCTTAATTCAGAGTGTCTGAAAACAGTTGACTCTGTTAAGTAAGTAAACAGGCCATTCAGAGACTCCATTTGTCATGGTTTGAATATGCTTGGTCCAGGGAATGCTGCTATTAGAAGGTGTGGCCTTGTTGAAGGAAGTGTGTCACTGTAGAGGTGGGTGCATTGAGACCCTCATCCTAATTGCCTGAAGACAATCTTCTCCTGGCTGCCTTCTGATTCAGATGTAGAACTCACAGCTTCTTCTCCATCACCGTGTCTGCCTGGATGCTGCCATCTTCCTGCCTTGATGATAGTGGACTGGAGCTCTGTAAGCCAGGCCCAATTAAATGTTTTCCTTTATAAGAGATGCCTTGGTCATGATGTCTCTTTACAACAATAGATCCTTAAGATACCATTGTTTTTGTTTGTTTGTTTGTTTGTTTGTTTGTTCTGTCAATTCTTCCTTTTCTCTGTTGATAGAGAAAAATAAAACAAAACCTGTTAAAAGCCACAGGAAAAAGCACACTATGAGCAATGTTTGCTATGTTTTGTGAGGCTATTTCTGTCTCTTAAATGGGTTAATTAATAGATAGTTCAAGAAGACCACATGCGTACAAGGCCTAATAATCAGGTTAAGATAACGGTCACATCCATCATCTCACACATTTATTTATAACTGTAAAGATCTGAACGCAGTGGGGGTAGCTGGAGTAACTACATTGGAGCTCCCGCTATGAACTCTGGGATAGGGACTTTAGACTGTTCAGCCTAGAAAAGTGTCTGGGAGATAATGGGAGGGGGAGTTGAATCGCTGGATTGTCCTGACGCGTTAGCTTCTGAATAATGACACAGAGACTTACATTTATGAATGTTGAGGCCTTATAGCTTAGGCTTGTCCCTACTAGCTTATATAACTTAACAACTCATTTATCCTAGTCCATGTTTGCAATGTGGCCAGTTATCTCTTATTCAATCCCCATATATCTGATTTCCTCCATGTCTGGCTGGCAAATCTCCCATGCCTGATTCTTTCCCAGAGTTCCAATCTCTGCCAGGATGTCCCTCCTTTCCTCTCCTGCCTCAGTCATAGGCTGCCAACTGTATTTTGAACCAATCAGAAGATAATGGAGAAGAATATTTAAGGAATATGATGCAGGTGCTGAGTAATTAGAATAACAATACCAAAATCTGGACGGTACTCAGCACTCTGCTGGTACAGAAATCAATATCTTAATAATGTAAAGACAACTTTTAGACAGTGCACAAGATTATTCCAACAAAGTTGACGAGGGTGGCACAGGTCATGGCGCCCAGGTAATCACCAGAGTCATGTCTGAGTTATCTAAAGGGTTCTGTGTTTGCAATCATCACCCAATAACTCTATACTATGTACGATTTAATTCAGGAGTCCCTTTGAACAACCACTATCTTGATGGCCTCAGCAAGCACAAGAAGTTGCCATTAGACTTCTAATCTATAGAGAAGGAACATATAAAAACGAACTTGCAGTTACCCTTGCTCATGACCCATGTCAGGACATGGCTTGAGTTTAGTAATCTTATTCCCTTAAATCTTGAGTCAGAGCTTTGTGTAAGATAGAGGCTCAAAATCTGTGCATTTAATTAACTTCTCCCAGGTCACCAGTGGATGCATGGATGATGAGAGCTTAGACTTGACTCTGTTTATCATTCTAAGACCCACATAATTGCATTGCTTATCTGTCTTGGTTACTGAGTAACAGGAATATAGAAGGGGTCGTAGTAGGTAACCATTAATGATTGCCAATACCTGTGACGTTTACATCATTTTTCAAGCCTGTACTAAAGGGAATGGTTGAGGCTGTCATAGTATACAGCCCCACTTTTGAATGTTATTTAGATGGTATTAGTAGAATTGATTTTTGTTCTCTCATTCTTGGAGTTCGGTGATTTCTATCTTTGCTTTATCATACAACCCCCCTCTTAGCTTCTCACCACTTCTTATCTTTATCTTTATACAAAAGGAGTTAAAAACATGATTTCAAATCCTGGCTCCATTCTTTGTTTGTTTTTTTTGTTGTTGTTTGTTTGTTTGTTTGTTTGTTTTTTGGTTTTTTGAGACAGGGTTTCTCTGTATAGCCCTGGCTGTCCTGGAACTCACNAAATTCACCTGCCTCTGCCTCCCGAGTGCTGGGATTAAAGGCGTGTGCCACCACGCCCGGCTTCCTGGCTCCATTCTTAATAGATACATGACCACTGTCACTTGTTCTAAACCTCAGTTTTTCTCATCTGATTGTCTTACTGACGACATAGGGCAGTTTTGAAATTCAGGTGTGTTTGTAGAGAGTTCACTGCAGAGCCTAGTCTATTAGTCACTTTAACTACATTCTCTTACAGTACCAATTGCCCACCCATGATTATGGAGGCAAGATCTGAGACAATTCTCAGAACATAGCATTTAGGATTCTACTATGGTAGGTCAGTTAGGTAGTCAAAATACATCACTGGGTGGGACCAGAACACACAGAGACTGAAACTAGGGTCAAATGACTCTTGAGAGTAGAGGCTGGGGATGTGACTCACTTGTAGAGCACTTATGTATGCAGAAAGCCCTGCGTTCAATTCCCAGCATTGCATAAATCCAAGCAAAATGACTTTTTCTTAATCTGTTCAACTAGGCATGGTGGTACACACCTGTAATCCTAGAATTAGGAGACAGAGGCAGGAAGATCAAGGTGCTCAGATTATCTTTGGTTCCACAGCAAAGCTGGCTTGGCTTGCCTGAGACATGCTGTCTCAAATCCCAACAAAACAAACAAAGCCAAAAAATAAAAAATAAAAACAAAACAAAACAAAACTGCAAGAAGCTCTTAAACCTTCTGCACTGGAGCTGAGGGAAGAGTGGTGGAGATTCTCCCCGATATTTGATTCCACAGGAATCTTTGGGGCTGTTATTAATCCTTCAACTGGAGGCTATTTTTACTAGGTAATCTTAGAAATTGAGGGTTGGACTTGGACAGGGAGTGTGTGTTTGTGTGTGTGTGTGTGTGTGTGAAAAGCCATTGATAAAAAGGGCCATTGTCAGCCTTTCCGATCCCCACTTACATTCAGGAAAAGGCAGCTACTTTCCACCCCTGCCTCATCCTGTTAACGTGATTGTTACGGTTGCCAGGTAACTGCAGCTTGCAAGGTCTTTGGGATTGGTAGCCTGTGGCTGGATGGGAGGGAGGAGCAGGCTGGCAGAGGTCAAGGTCAGAAGGAATGAAAACAAGAGCCTCTGTATACACAAATGCGCACCACAGCAGTCCTTTTTAGGCTTATGGAAGAGCTGAAGGTCTGAAAACTTGATGATAACAGGAAATCTTCAAATAAAAAGCCAGTAAATAAATAATACTGAGGAAAAGGAATAATTTAGTTTCTATTTTCTCCTGTTAAAAGAAAAGTTAACTCTTCATGCATTTTAAGCATAGTTTATGACAGAGTGGATTTTTCTGTGTGCCTTTAAATCCCCCATCCAGAGGATGTGCGTTCTTGCGCCTCTGTACTCATGGTTGGATCCCCTCCCACTTGGTGTCATGTTAGTGAGAAAATGAATAGTGCAGAGTCCCTCAGCCATCCTTCACCATCTTTTCTCTGACACATTAAGCAGTAGTTCTCCCACTAAATGAGGAGGACCGCGCTGATGCTGGAGACGGTGAAGCCAGATGGGTTTCTGACCATGAGCAGTGTATTCATCATTTCAGAGCCCAGCATGACAGCTAGATGATTCAGTAACATTCAGTAACATTCTTCACAATGAGGCAAGTCCATCAGTGCATAGCAAGTGTAGTAACGATTCTGTAGTTCTAACAGAGAGGGAGACTGGGGGAGAGAGACGGAGCCAGAAAGGGAGGGAGGGAGGGAGGGAGGGAGGGAGAGATCCTCCTTTATTTAGTTCTCTTGCTTCCTTCTTGTTCAGTATCCTTACCATTAACCTTTAGCCTCATGACCCACAAAGTATTTCTGAAACTGTCTCCCCTGACTGCCTCCTGACCTGGCCTCTCTGCTCTGTCACAAACAAAGGACCTGCCATTAATCTCTGAGCAGTTTTCCAGACTCACTCTCGGTCTCAAGGTCCCTTGCTCCTTTGCTCTTATTAAGATTAAGTGCTTATATCATCTCTCTCCATCAATAAATGTCTGACTCTAGCTAAACCAATTTGGTTTTGATTGCTTTATTTTGTTTTGTTGACTCCGTACCAGAACTACACGATTGCACAGCGAAAGTTCTGGTTTGCTTTCTATGGCTGTGATCAAGACTGACCCAAAGCAACTTGGGGAGGAAAGGGCTTGTTTGGTTTACATTTCAACATTACAGTGCATCCTCCAGGGAAGCCAGGGCAGAAACTCAGGCAGGAACTTGGAGGCAAGAGCTCAGGCAGAGATCACAGAGGAATGCTGCTTAGAGGCTTACTCTTTGTGGCTTGTTCAGCCTACTTTCTTATACGCTCAGAACCACCGGCAAAGGGATGGCACCGCCCACAGTGGACTGGGCCCTCCCACATCAATCACTAATTAAGAAAATGCTCCGCAGACTCGACTACAGGCTCATCTTGCGTAGGCATTTTCTTCTTGTGGTTCCCTCTTTTCAGATCACTCTAGCTTGTGCTAAGTTGGGGAAACACCAAAACCAAAACCCAAACTAACCAGGACAGAAAGGGCACCAGTGCTAGCATAGCCCATGGGCATGCTGCCCATCGCAGGAGTTAGATGCTTTTAATCTTTTGAAATAACACTGAGTAACTGACCTAAGAAAACTATAGTTCCATCAAAATGTGTGTTTGTGCATTTGCATGTATTTGTATGTGTGTATATGTGTGTGCTATTCTGAGACAGAGTGCCTCTCTAACTCTGACTACCTTGGAACTGTTAAAACGAGGCTAGCCCCCCACCCCCACCCCAACAGTGATTTGTCTATCTCTGTGCTCCAAGTGTTTACAGGTGCATACCACCGTGGTTGGTGCAATTTCATTAAACCCCTTAAGCTAATAAGTTTAAAATCTATTTCATGCTATTTCGTTTTAAAATTTGTATTTTCTTATGCTCCATAAGAAACTGTGTAGGCCTTCTTCATCCTCTTCCTTCTTCCCCATCTTCTCTTCTTCCTTTGTTTCTGTGAGACAGCTTAGGCTGGCCTTGAACTTAAAGTCTTCTGGCCCCAGCCTTCTGAGCCTTGACACTCAGCTTGGAATTATTTTTGGTTTGGTTTTTGGACATATTGATTCCTTGGGATCAAGGTCTTCCTGTCTCTGTTTCACAAGATCTGGGATTACAGATAGCTGGACCTTGCCTAGCATAGGCACTTGCTCCCTATTGAGCACCAAATACCTAGTTTTTTTTTTTTGGAGACAGGATTTCTCTGTGTAGTCCTGACTGTTTAGGAACTCTGTAGAGTAGGGTAGCTTTAAACTCAGAGACTGACCTGCCTCTGCCTCCCAAGTGCTGGGATTAAAGGCTTATGGCACCGTGCCTGTCTTGGGTAGGTATTTTAATTCATGTATCTTTTTATTCAACATCATCAACAATAAAATGGGAAAAAAAATCTTATTTCCACCTAGTGTGAATCAGATCAAGTGTGTGGGCTTTTTCTAATTCTGTAGTTTGTATTCTTGTAATACAATGTAAACATAAAGCTTTAGTTTTGTCTGAACCCTAAGCACAACGATTACTAGTTATCTGTTATTATGTAACAAAATTTCCCAACACTTGGTTGCTTAAAAAAAATAATAAATATTTTTTAGTTTTTCTGGGTCAAGAATCTGAGTATTGCTTAGCGTGATTCTGTGGTGTTGCGGCTGGAGATGCTGCTAGATGCAGTCAACTCCAGGGGATCCATCCGCTTCCGAGCTCTCAGTGGTACTGGACAGCCTTCGTTCCCGCCTATTGGTCAGCAGGCTCCTGGATAATGACTTCCAAAGATAGCAGGGCTCATCTCTGCACTGTGGGAATGGCGTCTTAAATGGTTGTATTTTAAAAAGGTTCTTCTTACTGCAGTAAATACATGTGCCACCATGCTATCATGTAGGATTTTTTTTTTTTTTTTTTTTTAAGAATGAGATGACAATTACTGTTGTGCTGACGATAGAAGCCATGCCGTTGTGATACCAGGCAAGTGCATTTCCACCTAAGCCTCGTGCTACTGCTTTTGAGATGAGAAGAGTACTTTGAACCATCGGAGAGAGTTCTTCTCTGCCAGAAGTGGCCTTATGTGGGAGGCAGAGGGCGATTAGATACAGAAGGGAGGTGACGTGACTACAAAGGAAGACAGTGGAGAGTTGGAGCCATGAGTGTCGGGGTGTGGACGGACACTTGAAGGTTAAAAAAGCAAAAGTACCCTAGAGGCTCCCCCCAAAGCAACCTTGTCAGCATCTTGATCTTGCTGAAGAAAAATGGATTTCTGTCTTACTGGCTTCCAGAGCTGAGAGAATACCTTTCTGTTGGCTGAGCCTCAAGCATCGAAGTAATTTAGTCTATTGCACAGGAAGTAATGTGCTTTCCGTTGTCACACAAGCTTCTCTGCAGCATATCGCATGACGTGGAAGATAGGTTTGTCAAAGCGAGCAAGCAGAAAGAGCTGGAGAAGGGAGAGCTAGGTGAGCAAGATGCTGGCCACAGTATTAGAACTTGTAACCCTTTGATTGTGTTCTGTGATCTAAAAGCAATGTCTTCGGCCCATGCCACAGTGGAGGGGACTCCAGAGTCACAGCTATAGTTTGTATCTTAAGTATCTCCCAGAGGTTCAAGGGTGGAAGCTTGCTTGTGACACAGTTAGGAAGTGGTAGAGGGTTTAGATGCTGGAGCCCACTGGGAGGTCTTCCTGTCTCTGAGGGCACAACCATGAAGGGGATTGAGGGACCTCAACCTTTGTTTGCCTTCTTTTCTGCCTCTTGGCCACAAGGTGAGCAGATTCGTTCCTCTGTCCATTTCTGCCAGGATATATCATCACAGACCCAGAACCATCTGGAAGCTTTAAAACTGTGAGTCATTTAAACCTTTCCTGCTTATAGCCTTGATTCCTCAAGGCTTAAAGAAATTGTTATTTTGTTTATGTGGTGCATGTGTGTGTGTGTGTGTGCGTGTTCACGTGTGCGTGTGCACGTGTGTCTGTGTGTGCGATGGTGAGCATGTGGGGATCTGAGGACAGTTTTGTGTAGTCACCTTCTGGGCATCAGACTCAGACCATGAGGATTGTGTAGTGAGTGCATTGCCCCCACTGAGCCATCTGGCTGGCCCTCAGGTCTTCATTATAGTAACAGAAAGCTGAATAACAAGCAAAAATTACATGGAGGCAAGGGCCATTAGAGGGTATAGTAGAAGCTGACTGCACAGTCATCTACAGTATTTGTTGTGAGAGAAGTGGGTTCCAGAAAACATCTTAAATTCAAGGCGGGCTCCAGCTGAAGTCTGCTTCTCGCTTGTTCTATGGACAGAGAAGACTTTATTGGAGGACTTTATTGGAGGTCTTTGGTTGGGAATTATCCTTTTTTTTTTTTTTTTTTCCAAGATAGAGTTTCTTTGTGGCCCCGGTTGTCCTGGAACTCGCCCTGTAGACCAGGTTGGTCTCAGACTTACAAAGATCCACCTGCCTCTACCTCCCGAGTGCTGGGATGAAAGGTACCACTGCCTGGCTTAGGAATTATCTTATCCCTGTGAGGCCTGTCCTGATTCACTCCATTTTACTGGAAAGCAATCCACAACCACTCTGCCCCCTTTTTACACCAACCTTCAAGGTCTTATCTTTTTCATCGATTTTTCATGAATAAGTAGACATTTGTACAGCCTCCGATATCCTAAAGATAAAAACACGTGCCCTTTTTATCTTTTGTGAAAGAGGAAAAATACCCATCTCTGAAATACCCCATCTAGGGCTGTGTGGTTTATTTACGATTATCCACAGAGGAGTGATTTTGTTGCTGCACTTATGTGGAATGAATGAATGGGTTGCTGTGTTAGGCTGTGTTTATCTGGATACTGCAATCCCCAGAACACTGATGGGGCTAACTATGGCTCAGATTCCTGCCCTTTCCCCTCCCCTTTTCTCTCTTCGGAGGCCTGCTTCTAACCCAGGACTCTATGCCAGAGCATAGCTCCCTGTATTTCCTACTGCTACTGGTCTGTCACTCTGTGCCCCATGGTTTCTTTTATTTTTACACACACACACACACACACACACACACACACACACACACACACACACACACACACTCAGTGTGCAGAGGACAGCTGGCAGGAGTCGACCTTCCTTCCTTCCTTCCTTCCTTCTACCATGTGGGTCCCAGGGATCAAGTTCAGGTCTCCATGCTTGGTGGGAAGCACTTTTACCTATAAGCCCTCCCAGAGTCTCCTGAAGTTTGCTTTGCTGACTCATCATCCTAATTTCCTGAAGAGCTTAGGAAAACACAGACAACACGGTCCAAGCCTGTTCTGCTAAATCGTGTGTGAGACAGAGGCCTGGATTTGGACTCTGTGGACTTGTGGCAACAACATGAAAAAACAGAGGCTTCGTTTTGGGATAGAAAGAGCAGAGACAGGGTCCTGAGGTAATCATCTGTAACGCTGTATGGGAAGACCTTGGCGGTCAGGATCAGTCATGAAGCTGCCAGACAAGCAGGTAAGCTGGCTTCCAGCAAGTCTTCTGTGAGTGTGGAGCCTGAAGAGTCAGAGGAGACAATAATCACAACTGGCACCATTGGTTGTGAACAGAGGTGTAAACTAGGCATGAGAACTGGTTCCTGGCACAACCACAGCATAGGTGGAAGTGTGACCCTCTACTCCCTCACAGTCTTCTCTGATGTCACCAGCATAGCATTCTGTCACTGTTTCAAACCTCCACCCTCTCCTCTCACCTTTAAACTAATAAATATGAATTAAATTAACATTATTTTGCCTATTCCAATATGGTTCTAGAAAGTTTGAAATTACATACGTGGCTCACATTATATATTTCTTTGACATTGTTTTGGAAAATATGGAGGTTTGGGTTATAGCAAATTCAAACCTTTTATAGATCAAACACAAAGTACCTACCTACAGGTTCTGAACCTCTTGATACCTTCCCAGTGCTTACAATACCAAGTGATACATGATGATTCGGTTCCTAACTTGAATATTTAGGGGGATTCTCTTAATCCTATTGCAGCAGGGGTTCTCAATGTTCCTAATGCTGTGACCCTTTAATATAGTTCCCCAAGTTGTGGTAACCCCCAGCCATAAAGTGTTGTTGCTGCTTCATAACTGTAATTTTGCTACTCTTATGAATTGTAATGTAAACACCTGTGTTCTCTGATGGTCTTAGATGACCCCTGTGAAAGGGTTGTTTGACTGGCAAAGGGGTCACGACCCACAGGTTGAGAAACACTATCTTACAGAAAGCTCATCTTAACCAAGACTTAGTCTTTTGTGTCCATCCCTTATAATGAGGCAACGTAAAAATTGCCCAGTAACATTTTGGGGTTGTCCATAAAGTACAGAACAATAGGCTAACCACTACCACAAAAATATATCTATATTGAGATTCTTCAATTATATTTCTGTAGCTAATCAATGAGAATCTTCATTTTGATTGCACAAGTATTACCAGCTTCTCGGTTGTGACGTGGTTTGGTTTGAGTATGGGAAATGTTAATACATGATCCACAGTTGCTGGTGCCCTGTTGGGAGCTATTGAAGCTTACAAAGGTGGGCCTTAGCCAGAAAAAGCAGACCATACCTGCCTTTGAAGGTCACACCTGCCTCCTGATTCCTTCTCTTTCCCCTGATTCCTGTCTGCTGTAAGATGAACAACCTTTTCCTCCATAAGCCCCTGCCGCCATGATGACCTGATTTCCCACAGGCGTCTAGTCAGTAGAGCCATATTTCTGGATTGAAATATCTGTCTTAACGTGGAACAAAATTTGCACTCTTTACTTATTATGCCAGATTTTCAGTCACAGTAACACACACACACACACACACACACACACATACACACATATGCGTGTGCATGTGCACCCCCCCCCACACCCACAGTAACTAACCAAGGGTGCTTTCTCATAAGGCTGTGACTGCTGCTGCTACCACGCTCCTTGCATTTAGACTCATAACTCTCACCATATATATGCTTGAGGTCCTCAGCTTCCTGTGAATTAAGACCCACCTAGGAACATGGATAATCAGATCACATCATGACCACTTTCCATTTCTTAAACTCAAACCTAAAGTCAAAAACCAAAGTTGACATTGAGTTTTGCCTTTACTCTTGGTCATGGTATCAGATAGAGAGGGGACACTATTGGCTTTCAGGGTCTTTCCCCAGCCTGCCTGTGTAGCTCACCTATTCGTAATGTCAGAGAATGAAGACAGGCACTGGAGATGGATCTGCCAGTGTTTCCCTTCATTCATTTCTTCCTTACCTTGAACTTTGGCTGATTCTTGACTTTCTTCCAAGCTCTGTCTCCTTTGCTTCATCAATAGCTAGGCAATCCCTCAGCCCCAGGAGCCCTGGGTCCGAGATTAGGTTAAGGTCACCGTAAGGCATTACATTCTGATTTGGCACAAGCTTGTACCTAGACCCACATTCTAGTCTTCCATTTTTCCCCCCTGGGCTATGTTTATCCTACCATGACATTTGATATTTGATGTTCTTTGGCAGAGAACAAGTGCTAGCAGGAGAAATAGCAGATGTATATTAAAATGCAGCCTTGTAATGTCCGCCGCCCTCCAGGAATTCTCTCTGGTAATTCATTTTCCAGAATATTGAGCATGGCGTATAATTTTCTTGCTCAATACACCTGATAGCTGAAATACATAATAAATAATCTTGTGTTAAAATTGTATTGAGATTTAACTAAAAGAAAAACCTATAGGGCCTTTTTCTCTTTTTTTTTAGTGTCTTCTGAGGATGTATTTGCAGCCTTCTAGACTACCTGCCCCACCTCCACGGTTTTGGCAATCCTCAGGTGCCCATGCTCCTTATATAAATGGTGTAGCATTTTCATAAAGCCCGTGCTTCTCATCTCCCACACATAAATCACTTTTATGTTTCATATAATACTGAACATATTGGAAATACTGTATAAAGAGTTGTACTTTATTGCTGTGCTGGTTAATTTTCTGACAAGTTGAGACAGGCTAGAGTCATCTGACAGGAGGGAACCCCAATTGAGGAAAGGCCACCATAAGTCTGGGCTGCAGGCAAGCCTGTGGAGCATTTTCTTAATTAGTGATTGATGGGAGAGCGCCTAGCCCGTTGTGAGTGGGGCCACCTCTGGGCATGTGGTCCTAAGTTCTCTAAGAAAGCAGGCTGAGCAAGCCACGGGGAACAAACTGGTAAGCAGCACCCCTCCATGACTTCTGCATCAGCTCCTGCCCTGCTTGAGTCTCTATTCTGGCTTCCTTCAGTGAAGAACAGGGATGTGGAAGTGCAGGCAAAATAAGCCCTTTCCTCCTCTAGCTATTTTGGTCTCGGTGTTTCATCATAGCAACAGTAACCCTAACAAGGAAAATAGCTTAGTGAATAAAGACAGTAAAAAAAAAGTATGTGTGTGCTCAGGTGTGGGGCAAGTGGAACCGTGTCACCAGACAAAAACCGGGAAAGTTGAGTGGATTCAGAAACCCCAGTAATTCTCATACCTGAGAACCGTAGACATTTCATCTACTCCGGATCCAGTTCCTGTCCGGGAGCATGTGACCACAACATCCCACACATGAGTCACACAGCATAGACTCTAGAATTCTCCATGCTAATGAGGTATCTAGATGGGCCCCGAGGATTTAGCCAATAAGCTTCCCTTACTGGACATTCCTTCCTGCAATAGGTATTTCATCTCTGGTCCACTGAGTAAGTTGTATGTACCCATTTTCCATGACTCCCTGTGGTTCCCAGCAGAGTCTGGGTGCCTGGGAGTATGGGAACCCCAACCTCAGTCTCAGTTGTTTCTTACCTGGGCTGGGGCCCCCATCTTAGGCTGCTTTCTGCCATCCCGGAGCAGGTACTAGTGTTCAGCGAGTCTGGCACTGGAGGACGGGCAGAATGTAGCCTAGCACCTCTTCATTTTGTCTGCCCAAGCTTCGTTCACACACCCCAGCGGCAAGGTAGAATGTGGACCCACAGTTAGATAGGTGAAATTAAAGAATTTTTTTTTTTGATCTGTTATTGGTTGATTCCACAAATGCAGAGTCTGTGGTCATAAGGTTCACCAAATGACATCATCAGAGGGTGTGCGTCTGTGCCTGAACACAGCTTTTGGCTGGCTGAGCATCAAGTTGTAAAGTCTGTATATGTCATTATCTTGTGGCGTTTGGTTCCTTCCTTGATACTTTTATTTCATCAGTATCCTAGGAGTCTTGATTATTTTTTTTCCTATGGCTGCCATCTAGGTTTTTATTTAACAAATACCACAAAGAACTTTTATGAGCAAAACACATGGCACTGAAGGGCTGGAGAGGTGGCTCAGCTGTTAAGAGCACTAGCTGCTCTTGCAGAGGACCCAGGCTGGGTTCCCAGCATTACATGGTGGCTTACAACTGTTTATAACTCCAGTTCCAGGAGACTCAATGCCCTCTTCTAAGTGACCTCTGTGGGCACCAGGCATGCACATGCACACATATGTACAAGCAGTATAAGAATTAAATAAATCTAGAAACCAAAACACATAGCTTTCAGACTCCTCTCTCTCTCTCTCTCTCTCTCTCTCTCTCTCTCTCTCTCTCTCTCTCTCTCTCATTACACACTCTCTCAACAGTCTTGGCTTTCCTTGAGCTTGCCATGTAGACCAGGTTCAAACTCACAGAGATCTGACTGCCTCTGCCTCCATGTGCTGGCACCAAAGGTGTGCTCTGCAATGCTTGGCTCCTATTTCTTTTTTTTTTTTTTTTTAAATACTTTAACATTCTTTTTTATTTTACATTTTATTATTTGTTTATATATGTGTATGATATATGCGTGTAGGTACACATATGGACTCAAATGTGTACATTTGTGTGTGTGTGTGTGTGCATATGGAGGCCTGAGGTCTTCATCATCTGTCGTCTACTGTCACTTTCCCTCTTACCTGTGGAGGCAGGATCTCTTGCTGAGCCCAGTGCTTGCTCTTAAGGCGAGCCTAGTTAGTAAGCTTGCTCTGGGGAAATTCACTGTTGGCCTCCCCTTCAGCTCTGGGGTTATAGGCAAACTGCCACGCCCGCCTGGCTTATACATGCATTTTAGGGCTATGAACTCTGATCCTCATGCTGTGTGACTCCATTGTGTATTCTGTTACCTGGACTAATTTGAGTGGGTCTCAGTTCTTCAGAATCTAAAGAGCTCATATGGAAAGGGTTCAAATCACATTACTTACATGATTATCTTGGTTTTATTTATTTATTTTTTTGTTTTGAGTTAAATGTCCTTTAATACTATCCTGGTTATTTGTCCATACCTCTAAGTTCTAGGCTGTCAGTCTTCATGGCTGAACACTGTTCCATAATACTAGAGATAGACCAAAGGTTTACTGTTTTTCCAGGACCTTCTGTTTAATTTTGGCTCAGGTTTGGACTTTCGAAGCCCATATAGATAAATGCCTGCCTCAGTATTATTTCTGACATTTTTAGCCTGTGAGCACTGACTATATGATCAATAAGTTTATGCTGTAGAGTCTCTATGTAACAATCTCTATAAATGAGCCTGTTGTGCTACAGAGAGATCCAGACCAGATGGAGCTGCCTATTAAGGTACTGTCTCAAAAACAAACAAACCCCCATTTATATGTACACATTAGAGGCAACATTCAGTTAATTTGAAGACAAGCTAGTAAAAATAGAAAGTGGGGGATCTCTTAATCCTCCTATAAGCAGTAACCAATGTTCTAATGCTCATAACACTCACTCCACAAAATAACCTGTCGAGAACTGTACTTAAGTTTTTGAGTTACCTGATTCCATTTGGATCATGAGTCTTCCACAAAAGGTTCTGTGTGGAAATCTTTTACATTTTACGAGGATGAATAAAGAACACAATGACAGTTTTACTCCTTTGAAATGTCACGAAGAGAACAATTCCAAGTCTTAAAAACAAACAAACAAACAAAAAAAAACCCAAACTCAGGCTACAGTGAGATGGCTCAGTGAGCAAAGGCACACACCACACTGCCAAGCCAGAGGACCTGAGTTCAATCCCCGAGACCCACGTATTAGAAGACTAGAACAACTCCTGTAAGTTGCCCTCCACTCGTGCACCATGGCGCCCTGCCTACCAGTAATTAAATGTTTAAAGAAAAAACAAACTCATCATAGAGCTCAACCCAGACACGCGAGCAGTCTGTACCTACACGTGCTTACCCTGTGCCGGGCATTGTCTCCCTGCTCTGGATAAGACAACACACCTTATTCTTCCAGCAATTCTTCCATGATGGTTCCTTCCTCAGATGAAGAGGCACAGGTAGATTATTTATTTAAACAAGGTCATTGGGAGCAGAATTTGAACCCATGATCGTAACTGTGGTGTGACCCTTTCAATGAGACATGTAGGCATAAATCTTTTGCAACCTACTTTTAATAGGGATTCAACCTCTCCTCCAGCCCACCACCCAGCAGAGGTAGTGGAAGAGAACAGTTCTTAGGATATGAGGGAAGTGGAGCTGTTCAGCAGTAGTTCCTTGGGGGCGAGCTCGATCCTCTTTCTCAGCAGTTCAGTCCCATAGCAAACACCAAATTCAACTCAGCAGCTGCAGACCAGTCCTCCAGGCAGACAGACACCAGACACAAACCAGCAGCTACAGTGCAGTCCTGAAGTAACCACTAGGCTTTCCAAGCAGCCTGAGGTGAGGCTGTACAAGCAGCAAGCTGCCACAGGAATCTCACAAGCAGTTCTTGGGTGAGTTTCTCTCAATGGTGCATTACCATGAGTTGTGCTCAACAATGTTATGTAAGGTGAACCAATACATGTGTGTTTTAGTGAAGAAAAGTGAGGCAGAGCAAACCAAACCAGTGCTCAGTGCTCCTCTCCCACTGTCTGTGGGGTCATATTTATACTCCTTAGTCATGGGTCCATTCACATGTTTGCTATGTCAAAACATCCTTTCACCCGTGTCTGCTTTAGGAAAACATTCTTTCATGTGTCTGCTTTAGCAAGACATCCTTTCACCTGTGTGCCCCAGCAAAGCATCATTTGACATAACTAACTTTCCAAAGAAACTGGAAGTTTCCACTTGAGAGACATGTCTGGCAAATGGTTCGATGGAGTTTCTGACCTGTGGCCAGTATCTCTTAAAGGTTATTTTATGTTCTCTGGGGTCTAGTCTGGTAAACGGACGGAACCAGAAAAGATGGTATTGGATGAGGTAACTCTGACCCAGAAAGACAAATATCACATGTTATCTCTCATCTGAGACTCTCAGCTCCAACTCTATAGATGGGAGTACATACCTCAGAGTAGCTGCTAAACCCAGGGAAGTTAAAAGGGACCACTGCCAGAGTAGGGGAACTGGGCACCAATAGATAGGGGGGTAGCAGCCTACAAATGACCTGACTGAGAGAGCCAGGGTGCTCTTTAAGGAGGGGAGGGAGCTTACCTAGTTCCATTTAGATCACTTAGAGTCTTCTGTAAATGGTAGGCTGCTTCCACAGAAGGTAAAGGCAGAGGAAGGAGGGTAAAGAAAGCAACAGCATTCTTGCCTGAAAATGTCAAAAGGAATCATATTATTATCTATATTTTAAAAATCCCTACGTGTAATTCTTTGCATAAATATACATACATCGCGTAAATGCTTATTGTCTGGGCTGACAGTGCTCTCTCTAAGCACCAAAGACCACCTAACAAAAACCACTATACCAGGCACAAGAAAACCTCTTTTGAAATAATTATTTATTTTAGTATTTTATCTATATGAGTGTCTATGCATCGCATGCATGCCTGGTGCCAGTGGAAGAGAGAAGAGGGAGAGACGCTGTCTTTTGAGTTGTTGTTCAGGGTTATCCAAGAGATTCTCAAAATATACAGCCTAAAGTTTTTGCCCTGGGCTGTCCCCCAGAGGTTGAGGGTTAGTCACGGTTACCAAAGACACCATGTATTTCACCCAGAGGCTCCTGAGCTGGACCTGACCTTTGGGTCTTCCCTAAGGACTAGCTTTTATGGGACCAGAAGTTGCTATGCATGCTTCCAAAGGAGGGAGGTGACCAGCAGTCCTACCCAGCAACCACCACCAGTGGCAGCATAGCATGATAACCCTAAGGGTGCAATAGTAGCACACATACTGTGGTGATAACCAACAACTCTCTAATTGGACTTGAGATCCTCTCAACAAGAAAGAAACCACGCCTGATACTGGAAGCCTGGTACTTGTGAAGTTGAGGATCTTGGAGGAGAACTTACAACCACCACTTTTCTAAAACAGCATAATCCCTTAACTGCATTCAAAACATTTTTCCTTATCTCCATAGATGAGTGTAGTCCTTACCCATCACTGAGAGAACTTCTCATTGCAACAGATGGAGGCCACTACAGAAGACCACAACCAATCACAGTACAGAGCTGTGGAGCTCAATCCCAATGGATACGGTTATAAAATTCTCCTGTACCCAAGGCTCGGAACATTTCAGAAGAGGGGGAAGAAAGATTGCCAGAGGATCAGGGAGATTTGTGTGACATAGTGACGTCAGAAGCTGCGCCCATACAGTCTTACCAACATGACTGCCTAGACATGAGCTGGACCTTGGGCATGCCAAAGTGGGCAGTGGAAAACCCGTGAGGCATTGCCCTGTACAAAGAACTACAGGCGACTAAGGAATGCTGCGAGTGGGAGAGACAGCCTTCTCCAGGGAAGAGCACACCAACTGGTCAGCCCTGAAAACATACAGAGGGGGAAATTATTCAGACCGAGCAGCTCATATTTAGGAATATATCTAGTTATTTACATATATATGTGCATACATAACAACTCTAAAATAAGAGGCCATGAGTTTGAAAGGAAGCAACTCAAGATATATAGGAGAGTTTGGAGGGAATAAAGGGAAGGCAGAAATGATGTGATTATATTGTAATCTTAAAAATAAAAATAAAAGAAAAAATGAAAAAGTAGTTATTTCACCTGGGGCTGGGGAGATGGCTCAGCTGGCAAGATCACTTCCTACTTTTGCAGAGGACCCAGGTTTGGTCCCCAGCCCCTACACGGTGTCTCACAATCACTTTTCACTCCAGTTCCAGAGGATCTCCACCAGGCACACATGTGAACACACACACACACACACACACACACACACACACACACACACACGTAAAATGTTTACACACAAAACCAAAATAAAAATTAAAAAAATATTAAAAATCATTTTGTTTTATTATCACATCATCCTGGCATCATCGGTTGCTAAAAGGGGATTGTCTTAGGTCAGGGTTTCTATTCCTGCACAAGCATCATGACCAAAAAGGAAGTTGGGGAGGAAAGGGTCTTTTCAGCTTACACTTCCATACTGCTGTTCATCACCAAGGAAGTCAGGACTGGAACTCAAGCAGGTCAGGAAGCAGGAGCTGATGTAGAGGCCATGGAGGGATGTTCCTTACTGGCTTGCTTCCTCTGGCTTGCTCAGCCTGCTCTCTTATAGAACCCAAGACTACCAGCCCAGAGATGGTCCCACCCACCAGGGGCCTTTCCCCCTTGATCACTGAGAAAATGCCCCACAGCTGGATCTCATGGAGGCATTTCCTCAACTGAAACTCCTTTCTCTGATGATAGCTCCAGCTTGTGTCAAGTTGACACAAAACTAGCCAGTACAAGGATGGATGAGGAAGGTTGGAACAAGAGAGGAAGTTACTGTTGCGTAATTCACTTTAGCATCCCAACTGCTGATGGGTATACATGGCCCTGGGAGGCTAGCAAGTCATCTACAACCAGGAAGGTCTCAGGTAGCAGAAGCCCCCTTGTCAAAGGTCATGGCTACAGTTGTTGGCGGCACAGGCTGCTGTGCTGGACTGTGCAGATAGCTGCCACGTTCAGGCTTTATGACCATCAAAGGCATTAATTACCAGCTTTGCTGGGGAGGAGGAAATGACAGAGTGGCATCTTTTAGGAACGTTTAGATTGGTGGCAACACACTTAGCTCCACCCTAAGAGAGAAGGAGGTTATCTGAGGCTGCCAGAGGATGCTTGTAAGCATCTGCAAAGGAAAACTTAGCAAAACCCAAAGCAGGTTTCTAAAAAAAAAAAAAAAAAAGGGTTTTAAGAACCTGAGGATTTTTCTGGAATTAGCATTCTACAGACAGAAATGAAATTCCTTCCCAAGGACAGGCAGCCCCAGCTTACTGCAATTAAGTCAAAATTGCAAACACCAAGCTGCTTAGAAGCAGTGCTGCACCCATATGGTAAGAACCCTGAGCAGAGATGGAGAGGGCTCAGTGAGTAAGATCACTGACCAACCTGGGCATGGTGGCCCTCATCTTTAATTCGAGTACTTGAGAGGTGGAGACAAGCAGATATCTGTGAGTTTGAAGCTAGCTGGGTCTACATAGTGAGTTCCAGGACAGCCAGGGCTCTGTAGTAAGCTCCTTTTAAAACCAAAATCAAAACCAAAACCAAAACCAAAACCAAGCCAAAACCAAAGGAAACCAGCAGAGCTGTTCTTGTGGAAGCTCTGGGTTTGATTCCCAGAACCACATGGGAACTCACAACTGTCTGTAACTCTAGTCTCTGGGGCTCTGATGCTCTCTCCCCCGCCCCGCCCCCCCCAGCCACTTGGCAGGTATGTGTTGTACAGACATACACACAGGGGGACATCCATACACGAAGGAAGAGAGGGAAGGAGGAAGGAGGGATGAAGGATGCAAGAAGGAAGGAGACACAGGAACTCCTAGTGGTTTCAGAAGCAGAGGCAGATGTTTCCTCGTAACAAAGTTTTCACAACTTACTCATGATTTCCTCCATCCTGCACCGTTTGAAATGTGTATAAAGAAATGTTATTCATAAGTTGCTAGTTTAAAGTTCTGATATTTTAATGGAGTCATGATATTTTATTTTAAAAGCTCAACCAGTGTTTCCTTCTTTGACCTGTAATAAAGGAGCTTGGTTACGTTTCATTGCATTAATGAGTGGCCCATCTCACTAGCATTTCAGAGGTTTCAGGGACACATTCTATCAACTGAGATCCCCCCTCCCCCAAGTGTGTGTGTGTGTGTGTGTGTGTGTGTGTGTGTGTGCTGGGGAGCAACATGCTGGTGGAGGAGAGACATTTTGTAGGAGACTGACTGCCAAAGATAACAGTAGCATCTCACGTAGTGATGCGTGCAGTGTGCCGTGGGCAGTGTGTGGAGGTCAGAGGATAACTTACAGGACCTGGTTCTCCCCACTCCTACCTCAGTAGTCAAGCCGCAGCCTCTGCCTGGACCTTCCTCGATTTCAAATACTTTAGAAAAGTCTTAAGTTTTGGTGTAACTGATTGGGTGGCACCCAGAGAGACACCTCCCAGAGGACTAGAAGCTTCTTGACATGCAGGAACGTGACTGATAGACACACGGAGTAGTCCACACCATTCCTGCCTCAGGTCGCCCTCAGCAAGTCTCCAAAAGGCCCTTTCCCTAGGTGCAGAAAACCACTTTTCTTTCCTCGGCTCTTGACAGCTGTGGCACCGTGGCAACCATGGCCATTTCAGTCGTCCTGTGAGATGGAGACTAAAGCATGCTCAACGAAAGTAGCGATAAGAGAAGTATTCTTTGAGAGGAAAAGTGGGAGAGAGTCATTTTGACGGCATCCTTAGATCCAGTTACAACCAGAATTGAAGTTAGCTTTTCAGTTACACGAGCTCTTCCCCTTTCCCCTCCCTTTTCAGGACATCCCAACTCCTAGAACCTGGCGCATGGTAGGCACTAAATAAGTATTTGTGAAATGCAGGAGCAAAGTGGGCTGCTATACTAATTTTTAAAAAAAGATTTATTTCTTTATTATATGTAAGTACACTGCAGCTGTCCTCAAACACCCCAGAAGAGGGCATCAGATCTCATTACGGATGGTTGTGAGCCACCGTGTGGCTGTCAGGATTTGAACTCAGGACCTCTGGAAGAGCAGTCTGTGCTCTTAACCACTGAGCCATCTCTCCAACCCCCTAATTGTTTATTCTTTAAATTTTTATTATTATGATGTGTGTGTGTGTGTGTGTGTGTGTACAGATATGTTGTGTATATGAGAGTCTAAGGACCATGAGTAGAAATTCATTCTCTCCTTCCTCCATAAGAATACTAGGGATCAAACCCACATCACTCAGTGTCACATTGCCAGTGCTGGCTCTGTTACTTCAAAGCAGAGGAGTTCTTACTAAATCAAGAGGATTATAAGTATAAATACATGTGCACGTAGGTGTGTAAGCATATATATATATATATATATGCACATATTTATGTGTATATCCAATTATAACCATGTGTGATGGTGACTCTTGATTGTCATCTTAACTGGATTTAGAATCACCGAGGAGACATGTCTCTGTGACCAGATAACACACACCTCTTTCTGTTGCTTCAGCTCTAATTGCTCTGCTGTAGTCTAACTTGTCACGACGGACTAACTCTCCAACTGCAAGCCAAAAGAAGTCCTTCCTTCCTTAAATTGCTTTTCTCCACAAAGTGAGAAAAAAGTAACCAATAAGCCAAGGCGGAACTGAAGCGCTACCAAGCAGTGCTAGACATTTTCTGTTGATAAGCTCACAGGACCGAGCAGGGAGGGAACCCCAGAACAGGAAGGATGAACTGGGCATGCTCAGAACTCAGAAGTGCCGTGGTCCTCCTGTCTGTCCAATGATGGTCACGGGGACAATGTTGAACAGACCGAGTGGGCTTTGGAAACTTTAGAACTTCCTGGTAGCCATAAAGGAACCAATGGAAGATTGAGAAGGAGGTGAGGTGTTACCCGTTACACAGTGTCAGCAGCAAACCGGAAGCTTCTACCCTGAGTGTTATATACTCCTACACAGTGGGGATGCAAGACCACATAGCACATTAGAGAAGAGGTTTAGTGAAAGAGCTTTCGAATTTATGCCATGTAGGCCACTTTTATGACTAGTCATTTTCCTATGATGGTCTGTGGTTGGATACAGTCATTCTCAAAAACATATTTGTAATTTCTGGTATTCTAAAATAGAAATGTGTAGGCCCAAGGGGAGACAACGGAAGAAAAAGAAGAAAAATCTAGAGAAAGCTTTATGGTGTATGTCTGTTGTTTTTTTAAAGATGAGTTTGATAAAAAGATATTTAAGTATTTATCAATAATATATTTAATATTGTGAATAAAGTATTCAAGTGTTTATCAGTAATAAGGTGACCAAATAAATTCAAAAAGACATGCCTTTCAGAAGAGGTAGAAATTGAGTGAGTAGCTCAGAAACTGAAGTCTGTTATGAAAACTGGTTGGAACCCAGGATTAATAAATTGGGCTACAGTGGAGCATAGAGGGTGTGGCAAATCAGCTGAAGAGCTTGGAGAAAAATGTATAATTAATTAAGGTATGATATATAATGCATTTTATAGACTTGGTTAGCAGTGTCTTGGAATGCTATAAACATATTGCCTTTGTTTAATTTCTCTGTAACATTTTCTTTTTTCTCATGTATGTAAATGAAAAGTAGGATTTTCTTTTGATTTTGAATACTTGGAGCAATTTTATATTTCCATTCCTAAGATGGCCTTTTATTTCTTCCACATTTGCATCAATTTTGCTCTCTTTTGAAGGATAGTACCTTTTATAAAGATGCACTTATCATGTAGAAATGACTTTTTAGAGACAGTAATTTTTTTCCCCTCTGTCCTCCCCTAAAATTGTCCACCCCCTCCCCCGCCCCCAGCGGCTTTGATTTCTCTGAAACAGGAAAATGATGGTAAGCATTTCTGGTTACTTACCAGGAGGAATACTTTGTTCTATACAGTCCTCAGCCTTGGAGGTGGAGTGCAGGGAGGATGGGGAGGGAGGAGACTGGGGACCAGGGTGAGGGTGAGATGCTGGGAGGGAGGAGACTGGGGACCAGTAATAGAGGTGAGATGCTGGGCAGGTGAGGAGTGAGCAGCTAAGAGCAGAAAGAAACTGAGGAAGACTTCAGCCACTGCTACAGATAATTGGAGTGGGCGACAACGACTATGCTTATTATTATTTTTTGAGATAAGATCGCTTCTGTATTGCCATGGTTGTCCTGGAACGCACTATGTAGACTAGGATGACCTTGAACTCACAGAGATCTGTTTGCCTCTGCCTTCCAAATGCTGAGATTAAAGACATGTGCCACCATGCCTGCCTTGTTTTTGTTCTGAGATAAGTTCTCACTGTGTGACTGGCCTGGAACTTGTTATGTAAACCAGGCTGGACCAACTTAGATGCTCATGCTCCCAGAGTCTCATCCTTAACTGGTCGTCAGTCTCCTCCCTCCCCAGTGAAATCTGCCTGCCCCTGCCTCCTGAGTGCCGGTGTTAAAGCACACCAAACTAAGAGAGTTATTTTAATAACTCATTTATTTTTATTTATGTGCATTGGTGTTTTACCTGTATGTGCACATCTGTGTGGAGGTGCCACGTTTCCTGGAACTGGAGACGCAGATAGCTGTGAGCTGCCATGTGGGTGCTCCTAGGTCCTCTGGAAGAGCAGCCAGTGCACTTAACTGCTGAGCTATTGCTCATAGCCCCACAAATTAATTTAAAAGTCTTTTAAAGGAAGTTTTTATTTGGGATAGAACATGTCACGTCTATTTCTAAATCCCTTAGACAATCCTGTTAGAATGTCCCATTTCCCCATAATATTCACACAGTCAGATTTATGAATGTGTGCATATTTTTCTAATATATTGTGATGATTTGAATGAGAATGGTCCCTACAGGCTCACATGTTTGAATACTTGGTCCCTAGTTGGTGGAACTGTTTGGAAAGGATTAGGAGGTGTGTCCTTATTGGAGGACGTGTGTCATAGGGGTGGGTTTTGAGGTTTTAGAAGTCCACACTATTCCAAGTTATCTCTCTTTCATTCTCTGCCTCATGCTTGTGGATCAAGATGTAAGCTACTTCTCCGGTACCAGGTCTGCCTGCCTGCTGCCATACTACCTACCCTGATGGGTATAAACTCCAACCCTCTGCAGCTGGAAGTTCCAATTTAAACACTTCTTCTATAAATTGCCTTGGCCATGGTGTTTTTTTTTTTTTTATCATAATAGGAAAGTTACTAAGACACATATTAATGAGTTGAGGCTGATTTAAAGTGAGGAAAGAGAGGGCTGGAGAAATGGCTCAGTGGTTAAGAGCACTGACTGCTCTTCCAGAGGACACAGGTTCAAAGGCCAGTACCCACATGGCAGCTCACAACTGTCTGTAACTCCAGACCCTGACACCCTCACACAGGCATACACACAGGCAAATCACCAGTACACATATAAAAGTGAGGAAATTGTTTAACCTGACCCAAATTTATTTGGGTTGCCCTCCCTTCCCCTTTCTAAGCAAGCATATTATGGTGCTCAAACCACAAAAAGACTTTTTATAAAAGGTGGTCATAACAGCGGTAAAAGAGTATTATTTTTGTTGTTGTTATTTTTTGGGATATTCTCAAAATGTATAACAGACTGGCCTTGAACCTGTAGTAATCTTCTTGCCCCAGACTCTTGAGCGTCATAAAAAAATGATACTTCTGTTCTCTCTTCCCTCTGAAGATTCTCTGTTCAAGGGTTCTGGGGTCCGTGTCTGTGCTGTCTCCTGGACTGGTAAATGAGCTGCATTAGTTTTCTCCTTCTTAGCTTGTGTCTCTGAGATCATTATAATGCCCACTCAAGAGTCCACTGCTGGCATTTGCCAAGGC
This sequence comes from Mus pahari, assembly GCF_900095145.1. NCBI lineage: Eukaryota > Metazoa > Chordata > Mammalia > Rodentia > Muridae > Mus > Mus pahari. The sequence continues at coordinate 126,631,347 of NC_034594.1, forward strand.
GTGACTGATTCAGGAAGTGATGCTAATGTCACCCACAGCATTGCCACATTGCTTGACAAGATGTTTCTAAAGCCTTTGAAAGTGCCAAGGTGCCGCTTGAGATTTGAGATTATCTTTGGCATTTTTTTTTTCAAATGTATTTATTGAGCATTGCCTCTCGAGTCAATGATGGCCCTGAGAGGTTTGCTGTCACTCTTTGGAGGAGTCAGGTGCAAATCCCTGGTTATGGGGCCCACCAGGAAGCTGAACCTGGCTGAACTCAGAAAATATAGCTGAACACTGGCATGGAGCCTTTCTTCCGTGTCTCCTGTCGCTTAGATCTTATTCTCTGCCAGGGGTGTTTTGGCTCCTTCGGTGAGGGTCATTACATCCCTGGTAAGTTTAGACAAGTTTAAACTCAGATTTAAGTTCTCAAACTAAGCCCTTTGCAGCTGCTCTCTTTGGTGAAATACAACTAAGCATATTATTAGGATAATTGGATTACTGTCTCACTCAATGAAAAGTATACTTTGGAGAAAAAGATCCATTTGTCTCTGTTATTTAAATAACTGTGCATTTATTTCTTCATGTATTTAATCCACACGTAACCAGTAGTGAATACAGTATACACCAGGGACTGTCCTGGGATTGAGGACAATCACATCAGTGGTGAAGACAAGAAACATTCTTCCTTTCTGGGAGTTTACTTTCTTGCAGGAGAATGAGATAGTTACCAGACAAACGAATGCTGTCATTTCGGATAGTGGTATGTTATTTGAAGGAAATACAGGAGGGATAAAAGTTGAGGGCAGCTGCCAGTGTGGGGTGAAGACCCAGTAGCGAGGGCTCTTTAAATACCCCAAAGCACCAGGCTTAGTTTTAATCTCGGATGGGATGTGAGTGATGAAATCAACTGCAGAACGGAGTCCACCTGTGCTCCAGGTTAGACCTGTTATCTCATCACCACAGGTTAGACCTGTCACCTCATCGCCACAGTGTCACTTCAGAGTCATTGATGGGAATGGGAAAGAGAAAGCCTGAGAAAGAAAAAAGGAGCCCGCCACCTTTCCATCGGGAAGTTGTTGATGCTTCTCGCAGCCTCTTCTGTCTTCCCATCCACCTCCCAGCATCAGTTCCGGTGTTCTCCTGTTGACAGGGAAAAGCGATTTCCCCTTTATTCTGACAGGACAATGTGTGCTTTTCATTTAACTGCATGTGGCTTCAGTGTAGAAGGCTATGCTCTGCTATCTCAGAGTCTGTTTAGGGGTCCTAGGTGTCCTGCAAGGCCCTCAGTCTATGCACACGTGTCCGAAGTCACAGAGCTGGCAATAGTAATGAGAGTTACCCACATGTCTTTTGCCAGAGCCAGAGTGCTCACCGTACATTAGCCCTGAGCCTACCAACCAATTTCAGTTTCTCTGTCTCTGTCACCCCCTCTTCCTCCTCTCCCTTTTCTTCCCTCTCCTCCCTCCCCTCTCTGTGGTGTATATATATAAAGTATGCAGTATCTGGAAATCAATGTCACGTGCCTTTATCAATTGCTCTCAATCTTATTTTTTTTTGTGACAGGCTCTCTTAGTGGATCTGGAGCTTTCTGATTCCACTAGGCTGGACGTCCATGGACCTGAAGGGATTCTCCTGTGTCTGTCTCCCTGTTGCTGGGGTTAGTGAAATACCGAGTGCTGAGTTTTTATGTGGGTGCCGGGGAATGCACTCAGCACTTCCTTATGTAGTAAGTACTTTCCCAACGGAACCATCTCCTTAGCCACTGGCTCTAAATTTCTTGAGATGAATGTTAGGTGTTCTTTATGGCTTTGAGGAAGTTGAAGCTGGGTAGATGGCAGCGGCTTAGCAACTTGTGCCAGCACTAAGCATAATTTTCTGCCTGATTTCTAAAACACATGTACTTTCCACTAAACTGTAATCATCGCCAAAGCAAAGTCAGCTGATGTCATCTGTACTTGATCTTGGACCATGATGTGAGGGCCAGAAGAGCCATGAGGCTAGCATTCAAACCCAGGTTCCCAAAATAAATCCTAGCCAAGAGCATTGGCCATTAAGAGAGAGCCACACAAATAGAAGTTTAAATCCAGGCGATTGGACTCAATAGTGCTTTGACTATTGATTATTCTGAGTCTCAATATTCTAATTGGCAAATGGACATAATTAATGTCTATCTCCAAGGGTTATTTAGGACAGCAGAATGATGTAATTCTGGTCTTGGAGCCTATGAGGCTGTCTAGCCGCTGTCCCATCTGACTGTGGCTGACTTCTAAAATCCAAGCTCTGCATCACCCCTGGGCTTCTCCCAGCCCCAGTAGATCATGATGTAAGTTGGGAATTTTCAAAGTATGGCCCCTGGATGAAAGAATCAGTGTAGTTTACTATGTTAGACCGACTGAACCCAAACTTCAAGCCTGCTGGTGTTCTCCTGTGGTCGTGGCCTAATGTACAAGCCCGTGCCTTTGGAATGCTGAAAGCTTATGTCGAGTGGAAAATGTGGGCTTTAATCATGCTATTTATGTCTGTCTTCTGCCTGTGTTGGTAGAGGAGGGGCAAAGCCTCCATTTTCTCTCTTCCTTTGGGCTGAATGAACCTGAATCTTGAAGTTCAAGATGCCAAAATCCTGGATGAAGAGAAGCTTGGTTATTTACGTGTCTGATTCCAAATTCAGGTCGAGTCAGGCAAGTAAAAGCTGCTGTAGCTGCTTTTGGGAGAGTACTGGGCTGTGGAGTTTGCTATGGGGACCAGGGAAGGCCTGTCTGCAATGAGACATTCAAGCTGCAACCTGAAGGCTGGGTGGGAGTATCGAGATTGCATGTGGGAAACTGAGGGGGAGGAAAGGTAAGAAAGTCTTCTTATAGGAACTGGCATTCTCGCTGTCTCAGAAGTCACGCTGGTGTGGTGGAAAGTGTCTGTGTGCAAAGAACATAAGGCGGAGGTCAAAATGTGAACAGGACCTATCCCTGGGGAATGGGATTGGCTGTACCTTTAATTTCTTGGTTCGTGTGCATATTTAAAAAACATATTGCTCATATAGTCCTTTTGTAATAAAAGTTACCTTCAAAAAGTAACCATGGTTCAGTCAGTACAGTGCTTAGCTAGTATGAACAAATGAAGCCTTTGGTTCAGTCCACAGCATGGTGTAAATCTGGCTTGGTAATACAGGCCTGTGATACTGGCGTTGCCAAAATAAATAACTAACTAAAAAAAAGAAAGAAAGAAAGAAAGAAAAGAAAAAAGTTCATAAAGAGGGAGAAGGAGAGAGAGAGAGAGAGAGAGAGAGAGAGAGAGAGAGAGAGAGAGAGAGAGAGAAAACCCAAGAGGGAAAGACTAGTTGATTGACTCAAAAAAAG
>NC_034594.1:126634861-126667654 GCF_900095145.1 Mus pahari
TAACAAGATCTGACGCCCTCTTCTGGAGTGTCTGAAGACAGCTACAGTGTACTTACATATAATAAATAAATAAATCTTTTAAAAAAAAAAAAAAAAAAAAAAAAAAAGACCTTCCTGGCTTGCCTGGGTTGGAATGTATGCTGTAGGGGAGAAGGGATGCTTCCAGGCAAAGCAAATGGCTTGGACAGCAGCACGTCTGTCTAAATAACTGCTAATAGTGTGTTGTAACTACAGCATGGCAGTGGGGGTTGGGTGAGCGAAGAGACAGGAAAATAGGCAAGAGATCAAATCCCAGAGGCTAAGTGTGTCAGCAGGAAGTTTCATGTTCATTCCATGGTCAATGTGGAGTAAGATGAGAGTTTGATGAGATTTGTGTCTTACAGACATCCTGTGGTGATAGCGAGAAGTATTTAGACAGCTGCTTTCAACAAGGTGAGTGCCACAGAGCAGGCCGGGAAGTGGTTTATTTGTTTGTTTGTTTGGTTTTTTTCTTTCTATTACTTACAAAACAAAACCAATACACAACTTAATTTTTTAAAACTATTTTTTTTTTTTTACTTGTTTTACTTGGAGTGTGGGAGAGAGGACAGTTTTGGGAGTTGGTCTTCCTGGGGCCTGGGGATCTAGCTAGCTCAGGTCACTAGGCACGGTGGCAGGCATCTTTGTGACAAGCACCTTTATTTGCTGAGTTACCTCACTAGTCCTTCTACATTTTTTTTTTTTTTTGGCAGCAAATTCAAGAGTGAGTGTGACCTTAGATTTAGTCTTAATTGCTTTCTGATTAAATATTAAATTCAAATAATTAGTACGGCCAGCCCGATGCCAAATAATGGGGTGACAAGCATCTTTCATATTTCAACTTCCATTCTAGTGACCGTAGGGCATCTCCTTCTCCTCTTTGCTGGAGTCCTGTGTGTATCTTCAGACCAAGAGAGCACCTGACTACTTCCTACCTTAGGGCAAGATCAGGATGAGGTAATGCCTGAAGTATGATTGACACCCTCAGACACGAAAGCTGAGGCAGAAACCGTCAGCATTATTTGCCACCAACTTTTTATGCAGCTTTTAATTTTGTCTGTTCATTTCAACCAACTCAGAGGTCTCCATGACTACAATAGAAGAACAGAAGGAGAAGAATACTTCTATGTTAGAACACCCTAAATGGTATTGTTTATTATAAAATGTGGGTATTTTAAAAGATGCCCACGGCTTTAAAAGGTGTAAATGCTATTCATATGGTGTTCTAAGGCACAGACATTTTTATGTTCAAGCTGTGGGTGATATGGGAACACACTGAGAAGATACATCAATAAGGGCACTCAAAAAAAGACAAGAGATTCATGGGGTTGGGATCAAACACAAATGGAAAAGAAATATATTTTCTTAGGTGCCAGAGCTCAGAGATCAGGGTCATAGGCTGTCTTAGTTAGGGTTTTACTGCTTTGGACAGACACCATGACCAAGGCAAGTCTGATAAGGATAGCATTTAATTGGGGCTGGCTTACAGGTTCAGAGGTTCAGTCCATTATCATCAAGGCAGGAGCATGGCAGCATCCAGGCATGCATGGTGCAGGAGGAACTGAGGGTTCTACATCTTGTTCTGGAGGCAAACAGGAGAAAACTCTTCCAGGCAGCTAGGGTGAGGGTCATAAGCCCATGCCCACAATGACGCACCTACTCCAGCAAGGTCACATCTCCTAATAGTGCCACTCCCTGGGCCAAGCATATACAAACCATCACATGGGGTAGGTGTGGCACGGATTGATGTCAAAGAGTTTAAATTCATTAAACCTGAATAAAATAAACACAAGAAACCATAACACTCTTTAGGTCCTTTATGAGAGTGTAGCTAAGCTTTCCAGTGGACCAGTGTCAGTCAGCTCTGCTCCCACCACGTGCTGAAACACTGTTAAGACATGATGGCACACCTGACATATCCTTTTCCAATGAGAGCAGATGTGTCTGAGGCTGTTGGAGCTAGAACTGAATTCCATCTCTTTTTTTCTTTGTTCTTTCTTTCTTTCTTTCTTTCTTTCTTTCTTTCTTTCTTTCTTTTTTTTTTTTTAACTATTTGTGGATTTAGATGTCTTCAGTGGAATGCAGAGTCCACTTGCAAGGTGTTATAGTACCATTAAGTTCCCAACATTTAATAAAACCTCTCAAAAATTGTGGCCCTCACTGCTGCTGTTACTGCCACTCTGTTGCCATAAAGGCCTTGTGTGCTCCTTTACAAGAAGAATACGAAGTAAAACTATTAGAGTGGTGGGGGTGGGGTGGAGGCAAACAAGGGTCAAAGTGGAAAGATGGGGCTGGGGTTTCCTGTGTTCAAGGAACTGAGAGCCCAGGTGTTGAGCACATCTGGGAGGTTTGGAATCATACCTGGTCTCCCAGGCCATTGTCTTTATACAGATGTTATGTTCTCAGGCTTCCAGCAGACAGGTAAGTTGAGGCCAGGCTGCAGAGGTCTCAATGAGCTGGGTTGTTTCTGCACATCGTGGGAGCAGAGCTGGCTGACCCTGGTCCATTGACTAGTTGTCTTGATGTTTGTCAGTGGTGTGGGTCCCCAGCCATTTTCCAGTCCTCCTTTCCTCTCTCCTGGGTCCTGTCCTAGTCAGGTGTTCCGCTTCCACTCAGGTACCCAGTCTGTGTTCTATTTTTGGCTCTGCTAAGGAGAGCAAACCTCCGCAAAGGTGAAGTACTTTCTGACAAAATGGGGCCTGAGACATTTGGAAGGGGACTCTTGACATCTGGAAGAATGACATTTTAATGACAGAATGATAGACAACAAACAGGTTGATGCTTGGGGTCCGAGGACTCTCCCTGTCACCTGTGATTAGAACGCAGCAGCTACACTGTCTACTAAGAAGGCCACTCCTTGCCAGAGAGGGATTTTAATTTGTCTGGGGCATAAAACATGGGTGGAGTGTACAGGGGCTATCCCCCCATTCCTATTTCTTCTCCTCCTCCCCTTGTTCTTTCTCATGTAACCTAGCCTAGCCTCTAACCCACTCTATGGTTAAGACTGACCTTGAAGGTCCTTCCGCTTCTTATGTTCTAAATGCTGGGATCAGAGCCATGCAGAACGACCCCTGGCTTAGAGACCATCATCTGTCTGCTTCCAGAGGAATGCATTTTAGGCTGATTGACTTGATTTGTAGAGCGAGATGCCTATCTGTGCCATCGTTGGGCCCCTGGATACCTGTCTGACCAGGAGACTCTTACTAGGGACTCTCCATCAGCACTTATGTTTTATACTTGAGGCGCTGGAAAGATGTCTGTGCTGTTAGATTTCCTGATGTCCATTGTCCTGCACAGGCTTGAAGATGATGGAGAAAGGCTGTGGGGAGGAGGACAAAGCCGAATCAATCAAATGAAAGAGACAACAGTCGAAGTGCCTTTCTGCAGACATAGCTGACTTTTAGGACAGTGTGGAAACAGGACTACTATGCAACATTAAAAACACTTAATCACTTCTAGAGGAGTATAGTGGCAAAGGCCTGTAATCTCTGTACCCTGGAGGCTGGGGCAGGAGGATTGTAAATTTTGAGGTCAGGCTGTACTATAGAAAGAGACCCTGTCTTAAAACAAGACATAAAACAACTACAACAACAAAACCAAAACAAACCAAAAATCGTATTTCTTGGGCGCCATGGAAAGCCTATGTCTGAAGTATGGAGAGAACACCCGGCTGTTTTCTAGTCCTTAGTTCCTCCAGATTTTCTGATAACAACACCTTGGTTTTCCTTTGAGACCCACACATCTTCCCATGTGTGTCCTGGGCGTAATCCTGTGGGGGACCATTGGTTTCCTTTGGCTTTTATCTCCCTCTCATCTTATTGGGGAGGGATCTATCCCTGATTTAGGGCCTGGTGTCGCTGAATCCTAACACCAGAATGAGATCACCAGTATTTTGTTAGTCATGCATAGTCACAACCTTGTGGAGGAGGACACTGCAGGCCACACAGGGCCACGGGCAGGGGTGGGGATTGTCTGGGACTCGGGAAAAGCAGAGCATAAAGGGGCCTGGGGAAGCGGACTTTGCCGTATGAAGAGCGTGAGGCATGCCTATGACGTGCGAGGGTGTGGCTGGGTGACGTCAATCATGTCACAGACCAGCGGGGAGGTGAAACCCACACTCAGGGATGAGCAGGATAGATGAAGAAGGCTGTTTATTTGCAGGTGTGGTGAGAATGTGCAGTTTGGTCATTTAAGACTCTTCTTATTTTGTTCCTATGGTAATACTGGGCCTTTTGTTACTTTTGAGACAGGGTGTCTCTATGAAGCTCTGGCTGTCCTGGAACACTCTATGTAGATAGGCTGGCCTCAGACTCACAGAGATCTGTCTGCCTCTGCCTCCTGAGTGCTGGGGTGAAAGGTGTGTGTCACCGCGTCCAGATATGGGCCTTATTTTAGTCCTTTGTCTTGTAAATCACAGTTCTGTGTCTTCCTCTGTAAAGAGAACCTCTGCTAAAGCAAGCACGTTGCCTTTCTTTCCTTCTAACTATGAAACATGAAGTCGAGGCAGACAAGGGCGGACAATGACTGCAGAGTGTTAATACAGACAGGCCTGTCTTGAAGAATTTCCTGTCCTGAAACCTAGAGTCTTCCCTGGTCCTGGCTTTGCTACGACCCGAGCATCCTGTGTTTCTTTTGAATGTGGGAAGTGTGTCACTGGCTGAGTTGCCTGGAGCTGGTTCTGTGGCTTGTAGCAGAAAACTAAGAGATGAACATTTGTTTGATAAAATGGCTCCGAGAGATGGGTAACTTTAAAATCATTTAAAACTTATTCCTTAGCGATTTCACACACACACACACACACACACACACACACACGCACACGCACACGCACACGCACACGCGCACGCGCACACGCACACGCACAGGCACACGCACACACACACACACACGGACACGCACACGCACATGCACGCGCGCACACACACACACACACACACACACACGCTGCATTTTGATCATATCTATCCCCATTGCCTTCCCTTTCCTCTTTGAACTCCTCCCCAACACATCATCTTCCCATCTTCATTATTTCTCCTCATCCTCCTCCTACTCTTTCAACTTCTCCTCTTCCTCCTTCACCTCCTTCTTATCTTTAATAACTCACTAAGTCCAGTTACTGTTGCCAGTATGGGTATGAGCCCATTAACCAGAGTATGAGCAACCCACCAGAGGCCACACCCTGAAGACAATTAAATCTCTGTTATCAACTGCCAGTTACTTACTCCTCAGCTAGGGGTGGAGCCGTATGAGCCCTTCCTCCATCATGCCAGAGTACTGACTGGCTTGGTCCTGCACAGGTCTCATGTAGGTGAAATCACATGAGTGTAACAGCCTTGTCACATTCAAAGACTTCATTTTATAGCTTTCCTCTCCATCCGCTAACTCTTACATTTATTCTGCCCCCTCACCTATGCTGTTCCGTGGATCTTGGATGGTGGTGGGTTATTACGGATGTCCCATTTAGGACAAAGCACTCAATGGCCATTAATTCTCAGCTCGTTGACCAGTTATGAGTTTCTGATGCCAAGTACAACACAGAAACCTGGTCAAAGTTGAGATAGGCATGGATCTATGGGCGTAAGTATTTAGAGGGGAGTGATCTGTGGACACATCAACTGTGGCTTTGCTAGTATCAGACATGAGCTTCCGCCTACAGAGCTGGCCTCAAACCCAAACTGAAGTCATTTGGTTATCCTCATAGCACTCATTCCGCTATTGCACCATGGGCATATCTTGCCTGTCAGGTCAGGATTATGGCAAACAGGGTTTGCTGTGTTAGATGATAGCAGACAGGGCAAGACTCTGGGTGACTCTTCACCCCCAGCAGCTGGCATGATGAAGATGACAGGGAGTCATTTTCAGTTTGACTCCTCTATGCCCTTCAGCCAAGTGTGTAGTATCTTCAGCAATGGGGTCCTAGCATGTAGTTATGATGGTCAGTCAAAGGCATTGGTGATATTCTGTGTCGTATTGTGGGCCTCTGTGGCCTCCTTGGCCAATAACTTATACAATATACCTGGTACTGAGATTTTTATTTAATGATTCATGACTTCTGGGAGCAGTGCTGGCCACCCACGCACAGTACCTATGTTCAGATGCCTTCTATAAAAATATATATCTAATATATATAATCATTAAAATTAACTTACAAAGTAGTTGGTTTTCGTAAGGATTTTCCACAGTTCCCTTAGTTTTAGTTAACCCAGCCCCATCCGTCCTCCTCTTGGAAGTTTTTACTCTTCCCACTTCATAGGTGAAGGAAATGGAAGCAGAGAGGAGCCAAGATTGTCCAAGTTCACGAAATTGGTAAAGTTAAAGCATTAGAGTGAGCCTTGTAATCATGACCAGCTCTGCATGGTCTTAAAAGCGGGAAATAGAGATAACCTCTTAAAACCCTGAATGCCATCTAGGAAGAGTATCCCTTGATAAGCTGACATTAATTAGCAGCACTTGGCCGACCCTTGGGTCATCCGTGGCTCTGTGGAGGCACTTACGATTCACCCAGAGCTATGAGTGAGGTACCTCATCTGTGTGGAGGCTGTAACCAGAGAATGAAATGCTCTGGTATTTGTGGGAGAGGTTTCTGACTTGAGTGGGAAGGGTGTCTGCATGGGGGGGGGGGTGCCCTTCACCGCGCAGATTATTCAGCCTTTCCTGCCAGCCATCACTTAGGCCTGGACTTTGGTGGGCAGAGAGCCAGACTGAAGTGAGATGAGGGAGTTAGAGCGGAGACCTGGGGGTTTTCCCATACGCAAATAAGGTCTAGACAATTGAGAATGTGAGAGAAAGACGGATAATGTTCTAAAAAGGATCTTGATCTACACACTAAATAAAAGCACATCTGTAGAAACAGAAACAGAAAACCAGGAAGCAGGAGAAACCCTGGAATGGAAGGCAGACAAGAGAAGGATTGCAGAAGCAGAGAAGGCACTGCCAAAGGTGTCTTTACCTGGGCATCTCAAATAGGCCCCAGGTAAATCTCTTTTTTTTAATCTCTTCCATTTCCTGCCTCTTCAGAGCTGATTGCTCCTTCACAAGGGAGTCTTGTCGAACAGACCCCAGGAGCAGTTGTGTCTCTGTAGACGTTCAGAGGTTTTACAAAGTAGTGGGTTTCGTCTACTGGCATAGACCCCTTATACCAGTGGTCAAGGAGGAAGTGGCTTCCTGCAGACACAGCAGATCTGGAATACTGCTACACAAGCTGGAGGTTACCCTGAGTCCTATGCCCTGGGAGATCTAAACTCATTCTCTGAACGTTGAGGTCTGTGGCTCTTGGCAGGGTTTAAGGGCTTCGGTGCAGAGGGACATAATCAGCCTCTCTCTGGGAGCCAGCCTGGCAGTAGGAAAGACGGAGCGGGGCTAAAATGATCCTGCCCTTATTTCTGTAGTTGAAAGATACACTCCAAGGTCATGGGCATCATGCTGTCAGTCTATGGATGGCCTCAAGCCTCTTGTCAGAACCTTTACTTCATATCAGGAGTGGGTGGAGCCCAAGTCCTCCTCTGTGAAGAGGGTAACTTAGTTGCACCAGAATTAACAGTGGCTGGGGGCTGGGGCTTCAAGGACCCAATAGGACCCCTGTCCTACCCATTGCTACCTTGGAAGGAGTAGGAAGGGATGAGTGTGTCAGGTCACATCGTAAGGGATGAGGCTGAGGGGAAGCCACAGAGGGAAGTTATGTTTTCCTATTGATGGTCTGGCTCTTCATTGTAAGGACTGCTGTTGCTTAGCCTTTTAGCTTAGCGCATACTGCACAAGCTCACAAGCTTAGTTCCAGCTGCACTAGTTCAAGCCCTGTGTCCACGCACAATACCCAACTTCTCTGTGCCTTAGCTTTATTATCTGCTTAGTGGCAGACTTAGCTCATGAGTTCTGATGACTGAGAAAAATAATCCACTCACTTTAGTTACTTTTCTATTGCTGTGACAAAATGCCATTACCAAGACAACTTATTGAAAGGGGGTTACAGGTAAGAGCTGGTGATGGTGGAGTGGACGTAGCAGATGACAGGCAGCTGGAACAGCTGTTGAGAGCTCACTTGTCAAACCATAAACAGGAAGCAGAGAACACACTGGACATGAGTGTGTCCTTTGAAATCTGAAAGCCTATGACACATTTCCTCCAGTAAGACCACACCTCCCCAAACAACCACCAACTGGAGACGGTGTATCCAAATGCCAGAGACTTTGGGGGAACATTACACTCAAACCACCAGACCATGAAAAAAGCTAAAGACCACGTTGGCATAAAGGAAGGTACCTAACATGTGCTATTTATTGACTATGATGACTAATTTTTCGGCACCTCTGCCCTTGAACTTTTCTTAATAATGCCATAGAGATGCTCTGGCCCTAGGTTAGGGGCTTATTGGACTACTACTGTCATGGTAGGATGCCAAGGAGTGAAAAAAGAAGTCTAAGGGTAGTTTGACAGATGTTAAGTTAATGCCAAGTCTTGAGTCTCTGGCACACTCTACCCTGTTATGCACTTGGATTGCATTCAAAGACACGTTCCTGTGGCCAGCATTCTTAGAAAGCTGGCTCAAGTCAGCTGGCTTCATCTTTCTCAGTGGGCAAGAGGCCACATTCCTCAGCTGGAGCTGCTCCAAGCAAAGTGAAGTAAAAAGGGCTGCCTTGGGCTCTCAGCCTCTGTTTCCGAGGCCTTTCTTTATATGATCTTCTCAGGTGCCATCTTTTGCTATTTCTGTCAATGCCTTGGTTGAGAGAGGAAGCTGAGAGGAACCACCCTGGGGAGCATCTGTCTCAAGTGCCACTGCCTCAAGGGAATTCAGGTTTTGAATTTTGATATAAACCAACATTAACTTAGGGGGCAGCTCATGAGAGAAGGCATTGTGCTGGGGACACACAGACACAGACACACACAGACACACACACACAGACACACACAGACACACACACAGACACACACACACAAAATGACTCTAGACATTTTGGAATATTTGCTTAAGCAGTTAATTACTTTCTGCACCGAGGTCGTCAGATCTCTCCTCCGCAGCTTCCCCAGCTCAGGTTAGGTAGCAGCTGAACAGGAGAGTCTGTGATTGGGATGCTGGGGAACTGAACCTGGTACCTGGGGAGGCCTCAGCATCTGCTGCTCTACACTTGACTTGCTCCCAAACCCATCATGTACAGGAGAAGCTGTTGGAAGTAGGAGGATATTGACACCCCCACGGAGGGTGGTAAGAGGCATTCTGGGCTTCTGGAACCTGCGGTAATAATTAAAAGGGTCTGACAATTTTTCTATACAGAGCATTCTTTCAAAAGAAACTTCATCTTCTTTGTATCATGGTTTTAATTTATGTTGTCATTTACTGTAAATACATAAATACATACTTTTGTTTGTTTGTTTGTTTGTTTTTTTTGTTTTTTTGAGACAGGGTTTCTCTGTGTAGCCCTGACTGTCCTGGAACTCATCTTGTAGACCAGGCTGGCCTCGAACTCAGAAATCCGCCTGCCTCTGCCTCCCAAGTGCTGGGATTAAAGGCGTGTGCCACCACCACCCAGCACATACTTCTATTTTAGTATTGGATGAATACTATAGATCACTCCTAGGCTCTGTAGTCTACTTACATACTACAATGCTAAAGCAACTTTTGCTTTTTTTTTTTTTAATTATTATAATAGTTAATTTTATATGTCAACTTAACCGGGAATGCCCACTTAGCCCAGGAATCATCATTTCTGGTAAGTCTTTGCATCAGTTACTTCTTGTCTTTGTGACCAAATACACGACAAACAATAACTTAAGGACAGAAGGATTTATTTTGACTTATGGTCTGAGGGGATGGCCCATCAGGTTGGGAAAGATGTTAGCAGGAACATTTCAGAGTGGCAGTAGTAGGTGCTTGCTTGCTTGCATTTGTGAAGATTAGAAAGCAGAGGGGCAGGGATCAAGGCCACCACTTCAGACTCACTTCCTCCAGGTAGGCCCTACTCCTAAAGGGCCACTATCTCCCAAAACAATGGTATCAGCGGGAGACCAAACACAGGAATCTCCACATTCAAAGCAAAGGGGGTGGGGGTGGGGAGGTGGAGAGGTAGGGGGTGTGGGGTGTGTGGGCAGACTGTTGGGATGCTGTGGATTGACAGTTGATTGAAGAAGTTGCCCTTGTTTGGGGAGATGGCACATACCTTAAGTCCCAGCACTCAGGAGGCAGACACAGGTAGACTGCTCACTTTTCTGAGGTCACTTTTGGCTACCTCATGATAGCCTGTCGCAAAAGAGCGAGCAAATGAACCAGACAAAGTGGAGGCAGAGGCGTGCCGCTTTCATTCTCGACCCCTGTGGGTCTAAGTGAGTCAATACTTTAGAGCAAAAGCAGTTTCCTTCTTCCCGCCCTCCCTTTCCCCTCCCTTCCCTTCCTCCCTCCCACTCCCTCCAGTCCTCCACATCTGCTTTCTTTTTGGTTTGGGTTTTTGCTTTCTTTTTTTGAGACAGGGTTTCATGTAGTCAAGGCTGATCTTGAACACTGATCTTCCTAACTACGCCCTCCAAAAGTTGGATTTCAGGCATGTGGTATCATGCCTAGCAGCAAAGGCAACGTCTAAGTCCATACCACTATGGTTATTGGAGGAACAGCTCTGAGTCCTTCAACATCAGAAGCCACCGGTGTCCTGTGGGCGTTCTGGTTACACAGCACTCTTTGGGCTCCAGTGAAATCTTTGTATAAAGGTAAAGTCTTTGTGTACTCTCCTCCTGTGCTTCTTTGAAAAAGAACAACCCATAGGCTCATATATTAGCTATTAGAATGCTTAGTCGTGTTGGGAATGGCTCTACTTGAGAAGGACTAAGAGGTGTGGCCTGGTTGGAGATGATGTAGCCTTGCTGGAGGAAGTGTGTCATTAGGGAGTGGGCTTTGAGGTTTCAAAATCCCAAGCCAGGCCCAGTGACTCTCTCTTCCTTCTGCCTGTAGATCCAGATGTAGAAATCTTGGCTCCTCTAGCTCCTTGTTTGCCTGCTGCCATGCACCCTACCATGATGATAATGGACTAAACCTCTGAAACTGTAAGCCAGCTCCAGTTAAGGGCTTTATTTTATAAGAGTTACCTGGGTCATGGTGTGTCTCCACAGCAATAGAACACTAAGACATCTCCTAAGAAGATGGCAAGCTTGTTCACAGCAAGGATGATCTTACCCCTCTTTACGTCTCCCGTGAAACTCAGTGAAACCAAGTCTTGCCATTTGTTGATGTTCAATAAATATTTGTGAAGCCTGCAGTTTGTGGCTTCACTCCCTCGAAGTTTTGTTTCAAAGCAGTTTCTCTCAGCATACACAGCCCACTCTATGATGACAATGTGCCTCCCTGAGTTGTCTGCCGGTGCATGTGCTGAGGGAATGCAAAGAAAGAGTTAATTAGAGAGGTGAGTGGACCCTGATCCGAGCTAACCAAAGCAAATGTAGGACAGAGAGGCACAGTTAAATGATTTGCAGACTCCTCCGAGGTTATTAACTGTGACCCTATGCTGGCCCAATTTTTTTTCCGGCTAATCAGGTTATAATTGGTATTGGTTCCTTATTCCCCTTTAGAACAGAGGGAGAAAGTGTAAGGTTACTTTGACCATGAAATAGGAGAAAACTCAGCCATAAAAACTCACTAATTGTGGTGAATTGACACAAAACCAAGAGATACTCTTTTACTTCGCTTAAGTCTGTGCAAATATCCCCCTAGACCCCACTCCATACTAGAGGTAAGTTAGTGCTTCTGTCTGCTGCCTCAACTCTTGAGTCAGGGCTCAGGGTGCAGTGTAGGTGGCATCAGGATTTTGAGGTCATTAGTAGTTCATTATCCCCAGTAGCATCATCTTCTCTTGAGATAACGTAAGTTTCCCAGCTTTGCCAGGTGAACTCCTGGTTTGCAGCTTTCGCTATGACACAGGCATCTTACCCAACATGAGTGGCAGGAGAGAATGTTTCACTCCTTCCAGAGAGAACTGGAAGAGTTTAGAGGTTATTGGGACAATTTGGGTTAGAACACAGGCTCAGAACTGTATCTGTTGTAGTCTGGGCCATTCAGAACACCCAGCTTGGCCATGTTGCAGATTGTGCTACACATAATAGGTACTAAAGGGATCAAAAGGGAGCTAGGTGGGTGTCGAGTGAACGAACAGATGAGACCACACCCTAAGTTCTTCTGACCTTCTGTCACTGGGAACATTTCAATGCCCCACCCGTTGTGCTCCCAATAGAGGTGGCTCACTGGGCTCTATGCTGTGGCCACTGTGGACAGACAGTAGGACAGTAGGTTTGAGCATCTTCGATCAAACTTGACGAGCCAAGTTTTCATCTCTTTCAACATGTTGAGTTATCTCCTAGTGACCTGAGCTTTTGACTTGCTATGATCCCATTATGGTTATCATTTAGGGCTGAAACAACAAAGTTAAAGAGTTGAATTTTTAGCTGGGGAGATGGCTCAGTTGGTAAAATGCTGGCTTGGATTGGCATCTCCAGCAGCCACATGAAGACTGTACAGTGGTAGGCATGCATCCGTAACCCCAGGGCTGTGAAGAAACCCTGAAGCTCATAGGCCAGTCAGCAGAGCTGAATCACAAGCTCTAGGTACAGGAGACAACAATGTGTCAAAAAGTAAGGCAGGGTGTGGCTGCGGAAGACAACACACACTGACTCTCCTTTCTACAGCCACATCCATACTTGGATATTGACACAAACTCATACATCTCTGTCTCTGTCTCTCTCTTACACACACACACACACACACACACACACACACAGACACACACAGACACACACAGACACACACACACACACAGACACACACACACACACACACATTTATCCAGGTGGTGCTAAATTTTAGCTTGTAATTCTAGCACTTGGGAGATTGAGGTTATGAGGACCAGAAAATCAAAGTCATCTTTGACTGCTTAGTGGATTTGAGACCAATCTGGGCTACCTGAGATCTTTTCTCAAAAATGTGTTTTAAATCATTTTAGGAAGTTATTGGAAAATTTGATTTTATGTAGGAGGTCTTAGACAGTGTAAATCATTTCATTAAGTTTGGATCTTAATGATCTCCTATTTGTCAGGTTAGTTGGTTGACTTCTTGTCCTTTGAGATACTAAGACAAATAATTAATGAACTACTTTATGTTTGAGACAGAGTCTCTTTATGTAGCCATGGTTGGCTTAGAACTCAATACGTAGACCAGGATGGCCTCCAACTCACAGAGATATGCCCGCCTCTGCCTTCCACAGTGTTGGGCTTAAAGGCATACACCGTCATGTCCAACCTAACACAAATATTTAAATCCAAGAACCACACAGAAAAGTAGGGAAGATCTGGGGCATCCTAGGAGCCTCCTCTATGACACATCAAGCGCTTTAAGGGACACAAAGTTGCAACTGTCCCAAAGGAAGCTTGGGCATGAATATAGTATAAGGAGATGATGACTTTCATTTGCCTTCTCTGCGTCTGGCACTTTGTTGCCTAATGGATGCTTCTGCTATGATGACACAACTCTGCTCAAACATAAACCATGCTTGTCTGTGGTCCATCAGTTCAAATGGCCTGCCTTGGACCACCTTGGTGCTACGGGCTCACTTAGTTTGCCTTTGGGGCAGAGTTACAACTGTGTGAAGAAGGCCTAACTACCATGTTTTGACAAGAAAAATGACACACTGGACAATTTTTATGATGAATTTGTTATGATGATATATAGTGTATATAATTCATTTATTAAAATTGAGAAGCTTAAGCTGAGTCAGGTTTGCCACAAGTTCAAGGAGAACCTGGGATACATCCTAAGTTCCATGCTCATCAGTGTGTGATCCTGTCTCAAAAGAACAGGCAAAACTGTATATGTATTAATGCATATATTACATATATATTATATACACATATGTATGCATGCATGTGTATAGTAGGGCGCATGGTAAATGCACACGCATATAAACATGTAAACACATGTAAACAGAGGTGTCTGCAAAGAATACTGGACTCAGATTTGGAAAACTTGACCTCGAATCCCACTACACATTATGAAGCCTCAAATAATTATTTCTTTCTAGTGTATCAATTTTCTCCAAAGTCAGTAGTCCTCTGGCTGTTTCTATATAAGTTAGACGATTATGAATCTTTTTAAATGCAAAATCTAGAATTCAAATTTCTTTCGAATACATTTTGCCAGTTAGCAAACTGAGATTCCATCAACTTGTGGGTACTGTGTTTCGACTTTGTGCGCTTATGAAAACAAGAAAGCGAAGAAAAGCGCTGGGTCTTCCCAGGCCTCCAGGAAGCTTGGTTATTTCATGAAAGCTCGGAAGATGGAAGATGGATGATCCGTTCTGCACCTTCAAAGCCAGGATCATCCCAAGGCTGTATCTATGGTGTCCCCTCTAACTCCGCATTTCCTTTACTCCAGGAAAAATCCAAGAATGATGTTCTTGCTTGCATTTAGGGAGAGAGGGGAGAAATACTTAGGTCAGCCAGGCATGGTTGGGCTCATAGAGGCATACAGGAACAAAGTAATGCACCCGGCAGAGGAGGCGGGGCGGATGTTTTTTTTGGGGGGGTCAGGTTGGGGTGAGTGGTCACACCTGCTTCCTTCCATTTTCCAGGGCAAATGGCTTCAGCTGCTTCCCAGCAACAGCAGTTTCATAAAAGCTTTTGAAAAGGTGTCAGCCAATAGCAGGGCGGGACCCGGCCTAACAGCTGGGGGCCCCTCCCCCTCCTCCTGGCTGGAGCAGAATTGGCAAGCAGCAGATGGAGCCTCAGTGGGCTCCCAGGGCTTGGCTGCAGTGCCCCCAAGATTCAGGAGCAGAGGCAGAGACAGACCCTTCCAGGTTTTCTTTTGGTCCGGGCTGCAGAAGAGTACCCCACCCCCACCTTCCTGAAGGCTTGCAGTTTCCACGGTGGGGTGTGAGGCGTCGGATCTCATCCTGTAAAGATTTTGCTCAAATGTTAAAATTGCCTCAAGTCTTCTCGTGTGACATTAATCAAACAGCTGAGCTGAGCTGGCCCTGCTGGCGCACAGCATTCATTAGAGTCCCCAAGGGACCTCTTTCTTTAGATCTGAGAACTTTTGGCTGCTGGAATAGAGATATCCGCTCTGCCAGGAAGGCCCCAGGCTTGTGGCACTCCGAGGGCCACTCCCGGGTTTTCCCTTACTGTTTTCCGGGATTCGGAAGCCCCATGGCCATCCCCAGGGCGCTCTCTGGATTCCTATGAACCCCGCAGCAGCAACCAAGTCTCTCGGTGAGCCACGGTACTGAGATCTGCATGGAAGTTTCCGAGGACACAAACATATGGCGCATGTCTAGACTGCTCTGAGAAGTGTTTTCAACTTTCCCTGTGGCAAGTGTCAGTCCCTGGGGGCTGGGAGTGAGGAGAGTCCCCGGGCCCCACGCCAAGGATGCTTGGCTCTCCTAGCTAAACTCTGCTCCCAGGAAGGAGCTGCTCCCAGAAACCCTTGTTTTTCCTCTCTCTGCTGCCCGCCCCCATCCCCCTTCTTCCCCACAAACCAACCATCGCCTTTCTTGACTTTTAAATACAGCTCAATGCCAGGAAAAGAAAAGCCATTTAGCTGTGGCTGCCTGGCCAGTGTTTCTAATCCCAGGTGGAAGGAAGGATGTGAATGAAGGCCTCAGTGGTGTCCTGAAACCTCTGGCCCTGGAATGCCGATGATCTGAAAGTACAGCAGAGAGGAGGCTTCTGATACAGAGATGAATCGGCAAGTGCGATTCATCTAGCTTCAGTTAGAACGCCTCTGCTGTCACCGTCTTTGGCTTTAACCTTCTCAGAATTATTAAAAAAAGGAAACGAAAAGCGAAACGAACCTAGTTTCTTCCAGGTATTTTCATCTCTTCTGCCATCCTCTCTTCTCACAGACACACAGTAAATTTGAGCCCTCTTTGACATTTGAATATATGTAACTACTCCTTTACTACCCAGGTTTGTGTGTGCACTGATTTAATTCGTGTGTGTGTGTGTGTGTGTGTGTGTGTGTGTGTGTTTCTCATTTAGTGCATTCAAAAGCCGAGGCACAGAGGGATCAAGTCACTTGCCTAAAGTCACACAAACTTTGCTTGTTTGTTTCTTTTTGTATTTTGAGACAGGGTCTCACCTGTAGCCCAGGCTGGCCTAAATTATATAGCCCAAGATGGTCTTGGACTCATCTTGATCCTCCTGAGTTCAGGAACTACAAGCATCAGCCCACATCTGACCCAGTGCTGTCAAACCCTCTGCGAGTATGCGTGGCTCCAGTTTTCTCCCTTCTCCTCAATGGATTTTACATTTTGTTTTTCTCAACCTGCTTCCTAATAGTCCCCATGACAGAGTAACAGGGGAAGACAGAGACAGAAACACTCAAATGTGCTCAGCTTCAACGGGCTGCTTTAGCCTTCAGCCGTTCTAGTGGTCATTTGGGTCATTCTTCCCTGCCGTCCAGTGTCACACTGGATTCTCTGAATTGCAGCCACCATGATAACGCTCGGCTATCACGAATGTTCACCCTCCTTTCTCCCAGTTCAGTTCAAATCATGTTAATGAGCATATAAATGACTCCTGGCAACAAAGACCCATAACCTAGTACAGGTACCACACTATATGAACTGGAGAATACAAATGGTTTTACTCTAGCTTTACATCTTCAGGAGGATTGATTCGGTGGGAGGCAGGGATAGTCACCAACCTTACCTCATTCCAGACACACACAGACTGTAAGATTGGCTGTGGGAATCTTAAAGGTGTGTGTGTGTGTGTGTGTGTGTGGTGTGTGTGTGTAGATTTTAGTGTTGGGAAAACAGAGTGTTTTACTTTCATCTTTTCACAAGAATGGAACCCTATTCTAGAAGCCCTTTGGAAGGACTCTCCTTAGGTGGTCTCCCTTCTCTGGGTATCTGAGTTTTGAACTCTTATCTGAGCTTGATGAGTTCAGCCTTGCTCAGACACTTATTTTAATAATAACTGAAGGATTAAAAAAACTGTTTTATTTTTTTTTTGTTTGCTTGGTTTTTTTTTGTTTGTTTGTTTTTGTTTTTTAAAGACTATAGAGAGATTGTTTTGTAAGGAAACTGGTTCCTGGATGAGCTCTGTATTTCCTTCTCAGGAGGAGAGGCTGACGACAAGGCTGCTCCCCACCAGACTAGAAATTGCCTGCAGATTCTTTATTATTCTGTGAGGATTCCATACACGTGTGCAATGGAATACAATCATATTCATTTCCCAGCTCCCACCTCCCGCTCCCCTCATATTCACCTCAGTACCTCCTCCTCCTAACTGTATGTCTTCTTCCTTCTCTGCCTCCTCCACTTCTCCTTTTCCTTCTCCTTTGGCTCTTCCTGTTCTCCTTCTCCTTCTCCTCCTTCTCCTCCTCCTCCTCCTCTTCCTCCTCTTCCTCCTCCTCCTCCTTCTCTTCTTCCTCCTCCTCTTCTTCCTCCTCCTCCTCCTCCATCTTCTTCTTTAGCCAATTCACTAAATCCTGTTAGTGCTGCCTGTGTTGTGGGTGTGGGGCCATCCACTGGCTCATGGGAAAACTACCAGTGACCACACCCTAAAGAATAAATGATTCTCTTTCACCCAGTAGCCTCAGTAAGAGGCGGAGCCTGAGACTGTCTCCACCATCCATGCAGGGGCTTTGGCTGACCTGATCCTGGGTAGGTTTTCTGTGATGAGATCAGCTGGTGTGCGTTCATATGCATAGCATCCATGTCACGTCCAGAAGACAGCATTTCCCAACACCCTCCCCATTTTCTAGTTCTTTTCTTCTTTCTGCCTTCTGTCCCATGGAGTTCCCTGTGTGATGAGAGTGATGGCAGCCGTCTAGGAAATTGCCAAATTGGTTCTCTGGCATGAACAAACACTTGAATGACCAAGTAGGACAGAAGACCAAGTTACAACTTGAAAGACAACTATCAACTTATACAAAGAAGGAGTTTTCTGTACTGTCTGGGGACCACTTCTGCATCTAAAGTCATTCATAGGAGACCCTGGTTTGTGGTGGGGAAAATGTTCAAAAACCAATGGGTGTCCATGGTCTTGCCATTGTTTGAAATTTAGACTTGATGGTGATGGTGCTCCTTCTCTAGTGTTTCTGTACTGTAGTAGCTGCATAGTGTGCTGAATGGAGGCATGAGGCTGGACATGGTGATATATGCCCTTTAAGGTTGAGGCAGGAGAATGGATAGAGAGTTTTAGGGAAGTGTGGTGGTTTGAATAAGAATGGCCCCCATAGGCTCATATGTTGGAATGCTTGGTCACCAGGGAGCAACACTATTTGAAAGGATGAGGAGGTGTAGCCTTGTTGGAAGAAGGGCAACTGATGGTGGGCTTTCAGGTTCTCAAAAGCCCAAGCCAGGTCCAGTGGCTTCCTGTTCCTTCTGCCTGTGGCTCTGAATGTAGAACTCTTAGCTACTTTTCCAGCACTGCATCTGCCTGGACGCCACCATCGCTCCAGCACGATGTCAATGGGCCAGACCGCTGGAACTGTAAGCCAGCACTAATTAAGTGCTGTCCTTTAGAAGACTTGGCGTGGTCATGGTGTCTCTTTATATCAGTAAAACACTGACTGACCAAGACAGGAAGCTCAAGCCACAGAGTGAGATCCTGTCTCAAGAACCAACAGCAACAAAAATCAACAAAAACCAAAACAAAAGCAGAGAAGAGTTTGTTGTCATTCACAGCTCTTTGCAAAACACACACTATCGTTCTCTGGTCCAATATGTCTACTTTCTGTGGTCCTGAAGCCCAAGGCTTGCTGCAGAGTTAACAGAACACATGAACGTGAAGACAATCCTGAGACATACTTACTGACACCACTTCTGGTTATGGTCCATCAAACATTCCGGAGAATTGTTCGATGTATGCAGTGATGTGGACAAATGATTTCCAATTACAGCCTACTTATAAGCACTAAAGAAAAAGTTAACACTGACTACAGAAAAATTAAAGAACCCCTTCTTCAAACCCAATGCAGTGTGTGTGTGCGTGTGGGTATGTGCATTTCTTCATAATCATTTTTATGCTTCTATATGTGGGTAAAGAATTATCCTTCATTTTGTTAGCCTTTATACTTTTGGCATTAAAATTATCTTTATTATATAAAAGTATAGTGTAATAAATATAATTTTTAATGTTCTTATTTGGAAAAATGAAATATTAATGATTCTGTATTATTAAGTGAGATTTAGAAACTTTTGCTAGGCTATGAGATACAAATGTAGAAATTTTATGGCACAAAATGTCTCCCAAAGCTAGGTTTGCTCATTGAAGCATGTATGTTAGTTAAAGGATCTAACTAGCACACATGGCTGGTAGGTAACAGAGCCTACATGGAAAATTTCAAGGCAGGGTTGTTGTGGGAGATCATACAAAAGAGCACGGCAAGGCAGTACTATGAGCAGACCAAGGGCCTCCATGACACTCACCTTTAGCGCCTGCTAACACCACAGCGATGCTCTTATTGAATCACAGTCTCTTTGGTTGACATTGCCTTAACGACTTATTGTAGGTGAGGCTTCCAGCTGGCAGGTGAAGAACAAAACACAGGCCATAGCAATGGCAACAGATATATAGATAACTTAGTGAGGACGGAGCCCAAAGAAACCGAAGATATGCTCAAAGAACGGAGCTGGGAACTGATTACATACTTTAGACATCTGTGCCTATCTGCCAGCAGTTGTAGAACCTGGTGTTTTTGTCACTGTGGAGAGACACCATGACCAAGGCAGCTTTTAAAAGAGAAAGCATTGCACAGTGGTGGCGGCATACACCTTTAATCCCAGCACTTTGAGGCAGAGGCAGGCAGATCTCTGTGAGTTCAAAGCCAGCTACACAGAGAAACCCCATCTTAAAACACAAACCAAAAACAAAAATAAAAGCCAGGAGAAAGCACTTGATTGGGGGCTTGCTTATAATGTCAGAGGTTTAGTTCATTATCACCATGACAGACAACATAGCAGCAGGCAGACAGGTGCTGGAACAGTAGCCGAGGATTACATCCAGATCTGTAAGCTGGGAGAGACAGAGAGACAGAGAGACAGACACTGGGCTTGGCATATGCCTTTGAAACCTCAAGACCCACCACCCAGCACACCACTTCCTCCAATAAGGCTACACCTTCTAATCCTTCTGTCTTATTTAGGGTTTTACTGCCGCGAACAGACACCATGACCAAGACATATCTTATAAGGACAACATTTAATTGGGGCTAGCTTAAAGGTTCAGAGGTTAAGTCCATTATCATGAGGGAACGAACATGACAACATCCAGGTAGGTATGGTGTAGAAGGAGCTGAGAGTTCTATGTCTTCATCTGAAGGCTGTTAGCAGAATACTGGCTACCAGGCAGCTAGGGTGAGGGTCTTAAAGCCCACATCCATAGTGACACACCTACTCCAACAGGGACACACCTTCTAATAGTACCACTCCCTGGGCTGAGCATATACAAACTGTTACATCTTCTAATCCTATCAAATAGTTCCACTCCCTGATAACTGAACATTCAAATATCTAAGCCTGTGGGTTCATTCAAACCCCCCACACTTGGAGAATAATAGAATGCCATTTCATCATTGAGATTTTGATGAGCCAAGGGAGGCAAAGGGAAACAGGAGATTTGGTTCTTGACTCCATAGTATCATTAAGTAGAGATTCCAGAGACAAGACAGAAGACAGCAAAGGATAGGACATCCACACTCAATGGTTTCATTCTCCCACACAGTATTAGTTCATCATACTAAGCCAAACTAGGTCAAGGGGAGTGTGGACCGTGAAAATGTAGAAGGGGTCTCATCTGAACTCATTCACTCTCATCAGCACCCTGTGATGACCACACGAGGCTCCCTTATTCCACAGGGAAGGTTCAGTGAGTTATTCTAGGTCACAGAACTAATGAATGGCTGACCTAGCATTTATAACCCGACTCCAGGGTCCAGCCTTTTTGTTGTGCCCATCTGTTGAACTATGGGCATGGGACAGGGAAAAATGAAGGCTGGGAACAGAATTCTTGGATAGATACTTTAAAATCTGTTTGCTTCAAATAACCTTAAAATATAACATTTTAGCCCACAAGCAACTCACGCATGAGTGTGTATCATGAGCACACACTCTCATGCAGACCTCTGCTCTCAGGGTCTCAAGTGCTGGTTGGACTGAACTTTCATGGATTTCTGTATCAACTGATCCATTTGAAGAGTTCAGAAGTCTATTTTTTAGTTTTCTATCTTTGGTTCCTTTGACTGTTAACTCTTTCTATCCATCTGTCTACTGATCAGTCCATCCTATTTTCTTTCTCTCTGGCTCCTTCATGCCTCAGGACTGGGCTATTTTGGTTATATTTCTGCTGTTTATTTTCTTTCTTTCCTCCAGCTGGCAGGCTCTGCTTTCTCATGGTCAGACATACTCTTCTTTTGTCAAAGGAGATGGCCTCCTCTCTATTTCTTGCCACTCAGTTCTTGGGCATTAACTGAGTTCCTCATCATAGCCAATACCATGTGGGAGAGCAAAAACCATCCTCAGGTGTGGCTAGTTGACCAGAGAGCTTGAGCCATTTTTACTGGAAGTAAAGTCTGCTTGGGAAGGGAAGGGAAAGGAAGGGAAGGGAAGGGAAGGGAAGGGAAGGGAAGGGAAGGGNACTGGAAGTAAAGTCTGCTTGGGAAGGGAAGGGAAGGGAAGGAAAAGCATCCTAACAGGTTACTTAAAGGTGGGGAGAGCAATATATATGTAGACTTTACATATGAAAAGCAAAGGCTGTCTGGTTTCTGATTTTGCTTCTTAGCAGTCTTCTGTATTTTTGCATGGTGAGTATTCATTGTCCTTAGAATTTCGCTCTTACCTAAATGAAGAAATGCCTTGACTACAGTCATTGCTGCCATGACAAACTCCACACATGCAACAGTGACTCAGCACATGGTTTTTATCATATCGTTTCATAGGCTACAGGTTTGACCGGGGTCCCAGTGGGCTGACATTAAGCTGTTGACTGGGTTGGTTCCTTCTAAGGCTCCAGGAGTGATCTGTTTTCCTGCTCTTTTGGCTCTTTGAGGTGCATTCAGTTCTTTGTGCTTGCATGTACTGTGTAGCTTTGTGTTCTATACTGCTTTGTGTTCCTGGCTGGTCACACTTGCGCACCTCCCCAGGAGCTATCTCGGATCTGTGAATAGAAAACACACACACACACACACACACACACACATATCTCATATTATAGTATGTTATATATGTATATATATGTATATATATATATATATATATATATATATATATATATATATGCCAGTTATTCTTAAAATGTCTTGGCTAACTCAGTGCCCCCCACACACTTGCAGACTGGACATCTTGCACCTTCTTGCTCCATTTCAAAGCCAGAAAATGGGGGTCAAGTCTCTGTTGTGGGTTGAATCTCCCCTATGCTTCATCTGTTTCATCTCTCATCTTCCTTTCTCTCTCAGTCTTATCCTTAAAAATAGATTTATTTTCATTTTATATGTGTATGTGTGCACACCTCCCTAACCCCACAGGTGTTCGTGAAAGCTAGATCATGACAGATTCCCCTGGAGCTGGAGTAAAAACTGTCAACCACCATGTGACATGGGTGCTAGGAAACTGACTCTGGGTCCTCTGTAAGAACAGTAAGGGCTCTTAAAATGCTGAGCCATCTTACTAGTCCCCACCCCACACCCCAACCCCATTTTTTCACTTTAAAAAGCATGTTATGGGGCTGGCAAGATGGCCCAGTGGGTAAGGGTGGATGCTACTAAGCCTAACAACAAGAGTTTGATCTCAGGAACCCACCTAGTAGCAGGAGGAAACTGACTCCTGTGAGTTGTTCTCTGACCCTCACATGCACCCTCTGGTATGTGCACCTCACACCAAACACATGAAAGTATAATAAGAAGTACCTCATTACTAGACTGTGCTAGAACGTCACTGGCCCAGACAAGCCAAGATTGGATTCCTATCTCTAGGTCTTTCACTTTCTTACAAATCTTCAAAGTCCCTTTGCCATGTTGGGTGACACATTCACAAGTCCCAGAGATTAGCTGTGGCTATCACTGGGCCATCTTCCTCCGGTCACACCCTGTAAGTGTGTCTCGGCTTGCCTGCCCCCACAAACCCTTCTGTATCTTGCCTTGGTTTCTTCCCTGCCTCCCCAGGCTCTCTGCTATTCTCAGGCTTACTTCTCTCTTAAAAACAAAGCTTTGCTTTGGGGGGGGCATACTTATATGACACAGCAGTGGACACCAGTGATAAACAGGTGAGGGCTGAGTTGTCAGCACATGCATGATGCTGTGGATCCTGTGCCCAGGGCTGCATAGACCCAGTGTGGTGACTCATGCCTTTAATCCCAGCACTTGGGAGGTAGAGGCAGGAGAATCAGACGTTCAAGGTCTTCCTCGGTTATGAAGTAAATTAGAACTTGGAATACATGAGGCATTGTGGCATCTGTCCTCAAACAGCTCACATTTGGATGGGAGAATTCAATTGAAGGCAAAAATAATGTATTAGAATATGTTTTGCACATATCAAGTCTCCGTAATGTTCCTCTTTACTATTCAACTCCTCTCATACTCAGAGTAGAAGAAATATTGTAACTGAAAACCCGGAAAGGCCACACCTGCAGGTGACAGGATGTATACCACTTAGGGGACACTTGGGAGTGCGGCACAGACTGCGGTGTGATCTGCTGCTGTGAGTCCGTGTAAATGTGTCACTGACTGCTGTGTGTCTGCTGTTTCTTTCATTCCTCCTTACCAAGAAAAGGATGCTCGGCCAGGAATGGCCATACAGCCTCAAACCTTGATTCCTTTCTCTCTTGCTTCCTCAGTCTCTGTGGCTAGCAGTTTCTTCGTCCTCACCCCCAACCCCACCTTAAAGCTAAAACCCCTTTCCTCCACAGTCTCAGATCTTGATACAATTTATTCCAACGTTTTTTAGAGTTTTTGCACATCCTGGGTGCTTATCTGGTGCTGGGGATTCTAAGATGAAAGGGTTTCTGTTCTTTAAAGCAAAATCCATGTTTGAGGCTTTGACAAGCCGGGCACATTCTGGTGTTTGACCCTGTTTTGTTTCACAAATCCATTCGCTAAGCAGATCCTTCCATTTCTGTACTATTTCTTCTCTCAGTCTCAAGGCACATGGCTGGATCCTCCGTTTCATTTGCTCTAGTGTCCTCTACAAAAAAAAAAAAAAAAAAAAAAAAAAGACAGTCTGGACCGGCACTCCCAGTATCAGAAGGCGAATCTCTGAACATTTGGAGGCCAGGCTGCTCTACATGTGGGATTCCAGGACAATCCGGGCTACACAATGTAGAGACCTTATCTTAAAACAAACAAAGAACTACTTTCTGCTTGTGCGATAGTGTGAAAAATGGTGACATAATCAAACTCTTGACTTAGATGCCCTCACACGCATGCAAGACCTGCCAATTTCCCGGTATGACAGGGAATCTGCTTGAGGTGCAATATTTTTCACATAAGTAATAAAAATGTTTCAGGGATCTCCGGGGTGGGGGTTAATTCCTTCCACTCGAGGAAAGGAACAGCACTGGCTGGACCCTGCTGGGCTAATAGAGAGAAAAGGCTGTCCCTCTAAAAGGGTTGGTCTTTACTTTCAATCCAAGATTTTAGAGGGCATATACAGAGAACAGAGGGAGTATCACATGATCCTGGGGTTCAAGTGAGGTGTCATGGACCTTCTAGCTGGCCCCTCAAAAACAGGAGAAGCAGTCATCAGTATACAGGAAGAAGGTACATCTTCTCTCCTTGACCTCCCAGTTGGAATTCCTCTTCCTCTCCTCCCTCCATTAGTGACTTGAACACCTTGTTCATTTATGTGTGCACCAGCTACCTGAATCTCTGTCCCTTCCTTCAGTCATATGGCATGACAAGGATATCTATGCCCTCAGCATCACCCATAGCACATAGTAGGCTCTTAACCATGGCATGATATATTGACCTGACTGTGCTGAAATGGAGCAGCATTTTAGGCAGCAGCAAAGTGAGGATATGAG
The DNA here is from genome assembly GCF_900095145.1 of Mus pahari. NCBI lineage: Eukaryota > Metazoa > Chordata > Mammalia > Rodentia > Muridae > Mus > Mus pahari. The sequence goes on from NC_034594.1 coordinate 126,659,864, forward strand.
CATCTATCAGAATCAGGAGTCTGACAGGTCATGGGGCTTGGTCTCTACAGTCAGTGCTTGTCACATCCTTTGGAGAGAGGCTTGACTGAGGAGGAGTAGCTCAAGGGAGGGAAGGATGGTTCTCTGGACATCCGAATCAGTCACATGTTTATCCTCTGCAGACCATCATCTTCCTCCCAAGAAGGCCGTTGTTTGGGGTCTCCGTATCCTTCATTAGCTGTGTTTGATGGTGCGTTTCCCAGTCACAGCTTCCTTTGGTCTCTTCTCTCTTCCACGGTTTGTGAGCTCCTTGCTACTCTCTCTGTCTGGCCATGGTTGTAAACAGAGCCAGTGACTGTCAACCTGGGGCTGCTGTGGTGGACCCATCGAATAAATGTATATACACTCTAGAATCCTGCTAAGGGCCCTCCCTGATGCTTAGCTAGTCAGAAGGTTGTGCTCCTATCTACCTCAGTGGAACTGTACAGACAGAAGCATCAAATGGCACAGTCTCTCTACTCTTCTGAACATCTTTTTTTTGATCCTGTTCTTGACAACACAGGCCCCTGGTAACCCATTGTGCATGTGGCCAAGGGAGCAGTCTGGCTTGCCTCTGCATAGGGTGACAAAGGACACTGACCGTTTGCTGCCTAGTTCCCATCCATGTCTAATATTTTCCTCATCTTTGAGAAAGTTGGAGCTGTGCTTGACACAAATTGCCTGGCCATTCTCGATCCTAAATCTAAATGGCTTTTTACGGAATGGGGAGGGACAACCTTGAAGCTAGGCCAGGAATGTGGAACCGTGTTTCCCCCGTCCCTATGATACCAAGCCAATGCTCCTGCCTTGGTGTGGTCAGTGGCAAGCAGATCTCCCCCAGGTTGATGACCTCAGTCACACCCTTATGCTCTCTGCTCTTGGCTGAACTTCGCAGAGCCACCAGCCCCTCCGGAGGTAGGAGGTAGCGCTTGTATTCAAGCCGTCAGCAGAGAGCCACACAGGCATTGCCATCCTGCTGGAGCCTGCGGTCCTCCCCCAACTGCGTGGCTGCGCATCATCTGTCAGAGTGCCCCTCTCCCCTCCCTCTGCCTCCCCGCCCCCTCCCCTGCGCTCGCTGGCTCTTTCCCTTTTCATGAGATGCAAAGTCCGGCGCAAAGCAGAGCCCTCAGAAGCAGCATGGTGTAGGAGCTCTTCTAGGGGCCCGAGGTGAGGCGGCCACGCTCCACCACCCTCACCCATGTACCAGGAGAGGACCGACTCTGTCACTCAGGGTTTCACCGAGCCATGCACAGCTGTTGCCGACACCAGCCACATCTTTCCAGCTGCGCTGCCCACCGCCAGACAGGTAAGATGAGAGCGCCTGTTTCTCGCAGGGTCTGGATGGATCCCTGGATCGGCCCGCTGAGGCTTACTGGGAGAAGCAGGACAGACAACAGAAAGCAGAAAGGCACGTCCTCCTGTCATAATCTCCACTTATTTTCTCTCAGAGCTGCTCAGAGCAGGGAGGGCAAACCCTGCCACCCTGGTCCTAGTAAGGATGCAGGAATAGCCGTTTCTTTCTAGTTAGTGGAGGATTCTCTTTCTTTCCTTTTCTTTTTTTTTTCTATCTGCCTCAGCCTCAACTCCTCAGGACCCCCAAAGTCTGCTTTCTGTCAAACAAGGATCCTGTTTCTGGCCTCAGATTTCTTGGCGGGGAGGGGGGAGGTGTCCCTGAAAATATTGTCAGTTGATGTCTGCACGGTGCCACAGGCCCCTTATATTTAGTTCCATTCAGCTCAGCTGTTGTTTGGAACAGGGGTCGCTTGCACAGCAGCCTGGCTGCACATAGCGTCTGTCTTGCTTCTAGTCAGCCAAGCAGGTCCGCTCTGCTGGTGACTAACACTTAGTGACACATTCCGATGCAAAGGGACTCACAATGACAGTGAACTGGAGGGAGATTAAAATGCATGGGGGGGGGGTGCCAGTTCCTAAGTGGCAAGTTAGGGGCACACATGCCAGCAACAGGAGGTGATGGCTCCCTGGCATGGTAGCTGCTGTTTTTTTGTTTTTTTGTTTGCGGGCGGGGGGGGGGTGTCATGTTGGGAAGGAGGTTGTTAGTTTTTCTTGCTGTGTTAGAATGACCTAACATCCATCTATTGTCTGGCCATATACTGAAGAGTGGGCTTTCAGGTCCTGGTGTGTTCTGTCTGACTTTGTGAGGGAGGCTTCTAGTTGCAGAGATGCCAGGAAGTTTAACCTAGCCTGCAACTTAAGTTGGGGCCACTTGGTCTTACAGATTTGGAAAGCTTTAGGGTTTTCTCAGAGGATACGAGGGGGGAAGTGGGAGCATGAACTCTAGTTCCAAAGTCAGATCAGTGATTTGGAAAAGCTAAATCTCTGAAAACAAGCGACATGGGATTGTGCCCAAGGCACCTATTATTATCCTTTTGGAAATCACCACAGTCCATGCCTATCCATGCAGTCTGGTCTTCGCTAGCTGTGTCTCTCTGCTGACTCTTGGAGTAGGCAACCTGGAAGAAGTTTGTGTCAGGGTTGGGGCCTAGTGGGAGTCGGGGGACTGGGGAATATGCTTTCAATGACCTATATCTCAGTACTGCCAGGCCAATGCGAGTGTTCCTGGCTACCAGACCCTTTCAGCTTTATTTTATTCCTATTATTATTATTTAATGACGTGTCCGCATCAACTACTTTCCTGTTGCTGTGATAAAATACTTGACGAAGGCAACTTGAAGGAGGGCTTACGCTGGCTCACAGTTTGAGGGTGCAGCCCATCATGATGAGGAAGTCATGACTGTAGGAATGTGAAGCCTCTGGTCACATTGTGTTTGCAGTAGATAGCAGAGAGAGATAGATGGGGGGTGGTCAACTTGATAGCTCATTTTTATTCTGTCTGGGACACCAGCCCATACAATGTTGCCACCCACAGAGTGTGGCTTTCTACCTCAGTTAACCCAATGCAGACATGCCCAGAGGTTTATCTCCTAGATGATTTTAGATCTTGTCAAGTTGATGATATTATCCATCAACGTGACCAGCAACACAAAAGGAGTCTGAAAATACATGCAGATTCTGCTCAGTAAATCGCCTGCTAATGGTGGCAGAGTCTTTCTCTCATGGCTCAGTGAACCCTGGGATGGGTCCTTAGCCACAACAGCCGTGTTATGAATGCCAGGTGGTCTTCAGAGACACTCGAGAGTGTGGCTGGCCGGTTAGGCAGAGAGTGCTTTATGAAATCCCTTCTCAGCACACGCCTTTAATCCCCGCACTCGGGAGGCAGAGGCAGGCGGATTNNTGAGTTCCAGGACAGCCAGGGCTACACAGAGAAACCCTGTCTCGGAAAAACAAAAACAAAAACAAAAACAAAAACAAAAACAAAAACAAAATGAAGGGGCTGGTGAGATGGCTCAGTGGGTAAGAGCACCCGATTGCTCTTCCGAAGGTCCAGAGTTCAAATCCCAGCAACCACNTGGTGGCTCANAACCATCCNTAACAAGATCTGACGCCCTCTTCTGGAGTGTCTGAAGATAGCTATAGTGTACTTACATATAATAAATAAATAAATCTTTAAAAACAAAAACAAAACCAAAAAAAAAACCCAAAATGAAATCCCTTCTTTCTAAAACCATGATCTCAATGAGGTAGAGGTGTAGAGAATGTGCTGGCAGGGTAGAAAAGGTTCTGGTGACCCTGGATTGCTGGCTTCCTAGTGCCATTAGCTAATTTCCTGGGGCCCTTTATCCAGAGTTACTGAGCAGCTTCATTTCGGTCATCTGGAAAAAGGGAACAACTACAAATGTCCAGTTATTTCTGAAGGTTTTGGTGAGAGTCAGCTAAAAGGAATGAAATAAAATAGCCTCCTGTGATGAAGATGTCCCAAGATACTTTGTTCGGAACTTTCCCTTTGTCATGAGGTTTAATGTCCAAGTCCTTGGGAGGTAAGACGAGGCTCAGTGAGGTTAAAAACCACGATCAAGTTCGGCTGAGACGTGAACGCGCTTTCTAAGTCTCGACTGTGTTGCCCAAGTGAAAGATCTGTGATGGATCATGGCCTTCCAGCTGCCAATATTTGTCCGGACATTTTGGGATTGAAACCAGGACCTCATTCACACTGGTCCAACACTCTGCCTGCGTGAGCTACATCCCTGGAGGTGAAACATTTTTCCCATGAATCCCATCACAGGCTCCTTGTACTGTAGTTCTTTATACTTTCTTCATCCAAACACCTATACCTCTGGAGATGCTGATAGTGGCCCGTTGCTCTGCTGTATGGCTTATAGGGAAGAGTTTCCACTATCCACAAATACCAGCCCTCTCCTCAGGGTCTTTGTCCATATTCTCTGCTGCAGTTTCCAGTAAGAATCTTCTCAATAAGAGGTTCTAAGTGGAAGAGTGTCTTGGAAAAGCTGAGAGGCTTCAGGAGGACGCTCAGCCCAGGCCTTGCCTGTCAAGGCAAAGTGTCAGTGAGAATTTACTTAACAGCTCTGTACATCAAGGTGCACCCACACAGCCCTCCTCCCACCCCCAGGGCCATCACTGATGTGAGCTGGGCACGTATCTTGGAGTGAGGCATCTGAAGGAGAACACTCATTTCCCAGAGGACTCTGGATTCAAGCGCATAGGAAGAGGGTGACCCATCAGCAGGGTCCCAGTCTGCCCAGCATTCTTTCCTGTGGCTACGGCTGGGGCATACCTCCGTATCACATTCCGGGCTCTGGCGGCTGTAGAGTTTCTCCTCTGCTGATCCAAGTGGCTTCCTAGGATGATACTTGAAGGGAAGACAGAAAGCCATTGCCTGAAGCAGATAAAATAGAGGGTTTGAAACCCCCTCCCCCCTCTCTCTCTGTGTGTGTGTGTGTGTTAAAGCTGCTTCTGCTGCTTCTGCCCTCAGCTATGGACCCTGATGAAAAATGGGGAGGCTTTTGTTACTGTCTATAAGGGAAAGAAATTGATAACCCAGCACTGATAGATAGGAAGACGGAGTCACGTGTCGACTGTGGCAGTGCCTCCTGCCCATAGGCCTTGGAAGCCAGGTCCCTCCTTTCCTCATCCCTGGTCCCACTGCCCTTTCAGCTTCCGTAGCCTCCACCTCTATTTCCATCTGCTCTTGGCCCCTGCCTTGTCTGACTGATGCTTATCGTGGGACTCCATGTTTTCTTGAGAAGGAGTAATTGGCAATCCATGTCTGCTTTGACATTTCCGTGAATTCCTGAACAATGACATAGGGAATAGGCTTCGCCTTAGTAACTTTAATTTCATAGATTTAGAAAGGGTGGGGTGGGGTGGGGTGGGGCGGGGAGGGGGGGAGAGCCTAAGGAAAGGCAAGCCCTTCGTGAATAGGTAGAACCAGAGCTGGAACCCACCATTTGCTCTGGCATTTATTTCTGGCATCAGTGATGCCAGAAAGCCCGTGGCATTTTCATGACTCCATGTTGGCCAGCATCCTGCTCCAGACCAAGTCATGATCTCACTTGCTTTACTGTTCACCAGCTCAAGGTATCCTGACACTGTAGCATTCTCTTGGTTTCAGGTGCCATGCTAAGTGTGACGGACATGCAGGTGGAAATGTCTTTTGCCTATGTAATGTGCATAGGTAACACAATGCATGTCACTTTGCTTGTCACAAAGAGGTCCTTAAGGTTCACTTGAATGGAGGAATAAATAAATGAATACATTCCTATGTCCTTGGAGGAGAGAATTGAAGGTACCTTGCCCCCGTGCCTGGTAATGAGATAGTCCAATTTTCCCAGAAGTCTCAAGGGTGTAGAGGACACTTGCTTGCTACACTGAGATGGGCAGGGGGGGGGGCTTCCTGGAGTTCAGTTGGAAGGATGAGTTGGGTTAGGCACGTCAAGAGAATGCTAAGCAGGTGGATTGGAACAAAGAAGGGGTAGGGACAAGAGCTCTGGGCAGAGAGGGTGAGCATTGTGGGGGTGATGGAGCTCAAAGCTCAAGCAGGGAAAGTGATGGACCAGCTAGCTCTCAAGGGAGGCAAGACCTGGGTCTGAGGGAGTTTGCTTATTAAGGTCTCTATTAAGTTTGAACTTGATGCTTAAGCTATGGAGGTTTATAAGCTGTGAGGAGAAGGGAGCCTAATCATATTTGGGACTTAAATGTACGATTATGGCTATAAAATGGAGCTGAGTTTAAGGCCACAGACCGGGTTACAGAGAACAGACGCTGTGAGGAAATCATCTGGGACCACGAGGAATGAGTCAGGATAGTGGGGGTAAGGATGCGAGGCAGGAGATAGATTTGAAAACCATGAGGAAATTTAATCAGCATGATTTGATAATTGGTTAAAAGCCGGGAACCAAAAGAAAAGGCGGTTGCCTCCAATTGCTTCTCTATTGGTGGTTTGAATTACTCAGTAGATGGTGGTATCAAAACCAAATCTCGCCAATGCCAGAGGGAGCCAGAGAGAACCAGGGGGAAGCCAGGGGGAGCGGGGGGGGGCAGGGGGAGCCAGAGGGAACCAGGGGGAAGCCAGGGAGAGCCTGGGGGAGCCATGGGGAGCCATGGGGAGCCATAGGGAACCAAGGGTCAGAGGGGATGGTAGGTAACATGGGTCAGGAAAGGGGATGTGATATGTTTGGGCTGTAGGTGTATACTTGTATTTGATGTGCCTGTGGGCTATCACAGGACTGTGTCTGGCAATCCATAGGTTAGAGGAATCTATGTGACTGGGAGAGGCATCAGAGTTGGAGTGCACTCAAAGTCACCAAAGGTAAGATTACTCCGAGAGCATGCAGTAGCATCAGGGCAGAGGGTCGAGGTTAGAAAGGAAGCATTTAGAGGCTGGGCAGAGGAGGAGCCAGCGAAAGAGCCAAGCAGAAGGGCTGCCCTCAGATCATTAAATATCTAATCAGGGTTCACATTGTTTCTAATTGCCTCATCAAATTTTAATCATTTTTGTCTGGAACTGGAACATGATATAAGGTCTGTGTATTGCATTAAGGAAAAAAAAAAAAGAAACATTGAAAATCATTGTCAAAGAGATGGGACAGATTGTGTAACCAAGTCTCCTAATTTTGGGTCATTTTCTCAGTGTTGCAAGTTTTAGGAGCTCCAAGGAGCTTCTGCAGACTTGGACACCAAAGCCTCTGTGGTTCAGTTTTAAAATTCCTTTCTAGACGCATTTATAAAGGGGAGTACAGAGACAAAAAGGATGGGAAGAAGAAAATCCCGTGGTGAGTAGCTAGGAGACAAATGGAGGCCCAAGAGGGACAAAAAGAATCAAGAAACGCAGCAAAGACCAGAGGCTCTTAAAAACCTCAGGAATGCATTGTCTTAGACATTTTGTATTGCCTTGGTGAGCAAATGGTAAAAAGAAAAAGTCTTTAAATAATAACATTCTACCTCTCTAGCACCTTTCCCCAAATAGCTTATTAAATAGCTGAGCAGCCATCATCCAGGTGCTTCCTCTGTGTCAAGCAGGGAAGTAGTGGGAATCTAATTCCCATTTACAGTCTGCAAAGCGCTGTTGGCAAAGCTGACAATAACACAAAGGTGCCTCACAGTTAAGGGCCACTTGCTACCTGTCAGGCATTGTGGAAAACACCCTATGCTATTACCTCACGTAACCCTGCTAACAAGCCTAGGACATTGGCGTGGTTGTTGTCTTTATTATGTCTCACAGTGATTATGACATCCAGAATGAATGGCTTGCCCACAGTCATAAGCCTGGAAAGTAATACTTCTGTGTTGGAAATTCTGGGTTGACAAATCCACTGGCCTTTCCCTTGTTCTATAGTCTTCACTGGATTAATAATCTCTCTCTCTCTCTCTCTCTCTCTCTCTCTCTCTCTCTCTCTC